>NC_064923.1:584402684-584726226 GCF_023897955.1 Schistocerca gregaria
CTTACAATACAATTAACATACACATAACTTAAATTCCGAATGTCCTTTATGATACTGCATAAATCTAAAAAATTTACAACATTAAAATCAAAAGAAGAACAAAGCCAGTTTTAAGATGTATATGTGGAGGGAGTGCTATATTTAAAAAAAGTGATCCAGTGAGAAAAGTTTCACATATCAATGCTGGGCCTCATTTAACCATTCACTAACACGTTTATGTGTTGTAGACGTTTGGTAGTTTATTAACTTTATGAATAGTCATACAGGATGTGGTGATGAATAAATACAATTTAATTACTTAATTTACGTGATTCGTGCGACATCTACCCAATCTCATAGCTACATACAATTATTTTTCTATGTTTTCGTGAATAGCATAAACTGCCTTCCTATTCGAAATTCTACAATTCATATAATTCATAAGCAGTCGGATGTTTTAAAGGATGCCAGTTTACAAAGAGATCACCCCTGACAAAATGGTAAAATCGTGTGGCTAGCCTGGTGACGTCACTAATTAAATGCCGCCCGGAAATAATAACTAGTGGTGACAACGAGCGTGTGTAATACAAAGCGATATCCATTGACTTAGTATATTAATCTTTAAACAACAGAAAACGTCTGACTATTATGTCCTTCTCATTCACACATCTGAATGTCATAAATCAAAATCCGTTTTTTCCAGAGATGCAACAATTTATTCATGTTGGTTCGGTATGAATCTGACTGTAAATGTAGCCATGTCGTCCGTAAATCAATCCACGTCCCATTGTCCACGCTAACAACGAGTATTCATATGAATCACAAAGGTTGACATATGGTCCACTAAATTTTCTCTTGTGTGGCACGAACGTTTACATCTTATAATCAACCTTCATGTATGAAATTAAATACTTCTCGATACAACTGTTTAAATACCTGCCACCTTAGCATTCACAGTCCATTTTCTCTTGACCATCCCCAGCAAGAAGCTTTGGTGTAGTGTCAGTCTGCCTACGGCAGTGGTGAGGCAAGAATGCCTTGTTTGCGTCTAGCTTGGTGTGCTGCTTAGGAATGAGCGCACGTTCGTTTACTTCCACTCAGCTGATCGTCTACGTGACCGAATTCATCGACCATCATGGCGTTTCCCTATTGTCAAGTCACGATTAAATTAACTTATCCTCTGGATCATTAACGACTAAAAGTGAAGTGGAACTGTTTGTATGTGACGAAATGCGTCTTCTGCCGCTTGTCCTCGGAAGTCATTTTTCTATCCTTAATATCAATTTGTACATAAAACTGGCAAAAAAAGGAGTGCTGTGCGCATTCGGCGTACGGCGCCATGCTACCGACGTCAAGTTCTGATAGCCCGACAGTCATTGGGTTCTGTCGTCGCTGATCACACTGGTTTTGGTATTCATATGTTGACGGTTTTTGAAATGCAGTTTGAGATGCAGTCGGACACTGCAGTGGCCGCCTTTAAATGTTACGTCAACGTCGTCAGTCACGTTTCTGAAACATAGACGTTCAAAACCTACCGTGTCCTTAGTGGTGTGCATCAGACAAAAACTGAACTGTTCCTACTCACTCAGTTATTGCCAGTGGCAGGGCTGTCGTCATATATCATGGCCAGTCGCGCACTTGTTTAGATTGTGGCCTGGAACAAATTTCTGAGAATATAAGTTGGGAGTACAGCATTGTATGGTAGTGAAATATGGACTGCGGCAAACCGGAACGGAAGAGACGCGAAGTATCTGAGATGTGGTGCTCCTGAAGAACGTTGAAAATTAGGTGCACCGATAGGGAATGAGGAGGTCCTCAGCAGAATTTTCTAGGAAAGGAAAATATGGAAATGACTGACAAAAAGAAAGGACAGATGATAGAATATCTGTTACGAGATCAAAGAACAACTTCTATGGTACTACAGGGAGCAGTTGACCATAAACCTGTAGAGGAAGACAGAGATTCGAATACATCCAGAAAATAATTAAGGATGGAGGTCGCAATTGCTACTCAGAAACGAAAAGTTCGGCACAGGAGAGGAATTTGTGATGTGCTGCAGCAAACTAGTCAGAAGACTGATGAACGAGAAAAAAAATTAAAGAAAAAGTCCCCAGAAGTTAACTCAGCTAACGTCGAATTGCAACTCCAAGCGCAATACTGATATGCGTGCTCGCTGCTGCGATCGTTGTAGATGCGTCACTACAACGTCTCTGCCGGCAGAATAGATGCAAAGCTATAAAAAAATCTCGCAAGGAAGATGGTCAAATGTTTTGTGAGATAATCTGTCTAAAACTACTAAATAGATGTTTGATACAACTCTGAATGATGGTTGAAATCATGTAATTTTTTTTACATGTACGTGAGTGAGCAAGAACATTGACAACGAGAGCAGTTGTAAGGAGGATATTTCTTCTTGCGCCACACAAATTCTCAATCTTTACATATGAAGGATTTACTACTGAAAACCTTTTTTGACTCAGATATTGTCCTGGCATGGATATCAGAAACATTTCAAGGCCACACTCACGCTGCATGATCTACATAATCCACAAGGTAAGCCGCACAGAGTAGCCCCCTGGGTTGAGGCGTCATGTCACGGACAGCGCGGCCCCTCCCGCCGGAGTTTCGAGTCCTCCTTCGGGCATGGGTGTGTGTGTGTGTGTGTGTGTGTGTGTGTGTGTGTGTGTGTGTGTGGTGTTGTTGTTGTTGTTGTTGTTCTTAGCATAAATCAGTTTAAAAAGTGTGTAAGTCTAGGGACCGATGAAGTCAGCAGTTTGGTATCTTAGGAATTCTCACTCTTTTCTTTTCCACGAGGTCAATATTCTCTACGCTCTGTAAAACCTATGATAATAAGTTAAAATTCGCCATTTGTTGCAGATTTCGAGCATGATTCATAGGCGTAACAAATGTTTTTCTAATCTGTTATCTGTTCTACTTATTATTTTGAAAAATAATTTCACAAAACATTCGACCGTTTCTTTTCTTTTTGCAGTTTTATAGTTTTGTTCAGTAAGCAGCTAGCAGTGCTATAGACAGCAATCAACTGTGCACTTAACGGCTGCAAGAGTAACAATTATAATTTATAGAGCTGCGACAACACTGACATGTTGTCACACATAATCGCTTTTCCTAGCATGTTACGTTCTCGACATGTCTTGAATGATGTACTTGCTTTGAAAAAACCATGTTGATGGTTAAATAAAGAGTAATTTATCGTCAATGTAACCGCCCAGAAGGGATGTTTTTGCCGGTCTGCAGCCAACTGGCGGCGGCGCTGGCTGGGAGTGTATTTCTCTTCCACTGCGAGGCCTTCGTGCAGGTACACAAGTTCGTTATGTCATGCAATACAGTGTATTGAGAGAAATGACGAAATACAAGCATTCTGTTCGCCAAAATGTATGTCATATATGAGTATAAAATGTACGCATCCAGTAAGGAGTCTATTTGAAGAGGAATTTCCTGATGTTAATGTTCCTTACCGGAGTACGATTCATAGACTGATACGTAAGTTTCGTAAAATCGGAAGTCTTCTTGAGAAGAGACGTAGACAACCGTGTACAGTACTAACACAAGAAACTCTGGATAACACTGGGCGTGCTTCTTGAAGGTCCCCTAGAAAATCAGTTCATCTTCCTCAGGAAATATGAATTTCCTATGGCTCTGTTCAAAGGGCTACAAAGTTAATGCAGTTACAAACTTATAAAGTAAGTGCAGCGCAAAAACATGAACTAGGTCACCCAACAAAAAAAACTTCGGTTTTGTGAATGAGTTTTAAATATGGTGAATGACGGAGAAATTGACGCTGAAGCAACTTTATTTTCGCATGAATCAGGATTCCACCTTAGTGGGTATTTTAATTCACAAAATAACCGTTATTGAAGTACTGAAAAACCTAATGTAATAAACAAGGGATCCCTGTATGGTCGCCGGCCGGAGTGGCCGAGTGGCTCTAGGAGCTACAGTCTGGAACCGCGCGACAGCTACGGTCGCAGGTTCGAATCCTGCCTCGGGCATGGATGTGTGTGTCGTCCTTAGGTTAGTTACGTTTAAGTAGTTCTAAATTCTAGGGGACTGATGACATCAGAGGTTAAGTCCCATAGTGCTCAGAGCCAGCCCTGTATGGTCAAAAGATAGGACAGTGGTCTGCTATTAGCGGTGGGAGAATAATAGTTCCTATCCTTTCCCAAGGAACCATAACCAGTGAGAGATGTGGAAAACACTTTGCGGCTATTTTTGGCCAGTTAACTGACAGATAAGTTGCTTTCGCGTCCTTTCAGCAGAACTCTGCGATTGCACCTACAGCCTACTACTCTTTTCAGGAAATTTGGAATGTGTTTCAAGATATAGTTATCAGCAAACACGTATGGCTCCCCACTTACCGCCCCCCCCCCCCACACACACACACACACACTCACTCAATCACAGAAATTTAACCCACTACGATTATTAACTCTGGGAGCATTAAAATAGAAAGTGTGCAAATCGAATCCATGGACTTTAGATGCACTTAAAACTACCTTTCGTCATGGATTTGCTCCCATTTCTCAGAGGGAACTGTAGAGTGGAACGAGAAATTCCCTAATCAGGTCAGAAATGTTTGAAGAATGAAAAGGGGCAGTTCCAGCATCTACTTGCTTGGTATAAAGTAGTAGTTTCCTTTTCTTTTTAAGTATTTCTGTTGTGTATGTTAGAAATGGCTGACGCGACGATCTAAAGCGACAAAAGTCAATGCGTACCGCCTAATATTGTGTCGGACCTTCGTTTTCCTGGAGTAGTGCAGGAACTCGACGTAGCATGTACCCAATAAGTCATTGGAAGTCCCCCGCAGAAATATTTAGCCATGATGTCTCTATAGCCGTCCATAATTTCGAAAGTGTTGTCAGTGTAGGATTTTGTGCACGATGATTATCCCCCATAAATGATCGACGGGGCCAGAATGTTCTTCAAACCGATCGTTAACAATTGTGCCCCAACGGCACGGCGCATTGTCATCCATAAAAATTCCATCGTTGTTTTTCGGAACATGAAAGTGCTGTCGTAATAGCCACACATAACTACCTCCAGAAAATTGTCAGTTCAGCTGGACCGCAGAACTCAGTTCATTCCATGTAAACACCACCAACGTCATTATAGAGACACCACAGCTTCTACAATGTCTATATGACAAATGGTGTCCATGGCTTCGTGGAGTCTGCGCCACCCTCGAACTCTACCGCCAGCTCTTACCAACTGAAATAGGGACTCAGGTGACCAGGATTTTCCAGCACTCCAGGGACGCACCGCTATGGTCACAAGCGCAGGAGCAGTACTGCAGGTGACATTGTGCTGTTAGCAAATGCACTGGTGTCGGTAGTCTGCTGCCATAGCCACATTTCGCCGCATTGTTCTAACGGATACGTTCATCGTACGTCCCACATTGTTTCCTGCGGAATTTCACGAAATGTTGCCTATCAGTTAGCACCGACAGCTCTACGCAAACGCCGCTGCTGTCGTTAAGTGAAGGCCGTCGGCCACTGTATTGTACGTGGTGAGAGGTGAATCTTGAAATGTGGTATTGTCAGCACACTACTGACACTGTGGATCCCGGAACAGTGAATTCCCTAACGCTCTCCGAAATGTAATGTCCTATGCGTGTAGCCTCGACTACCATTCCGCTTTCAAAGTCTGTTAGTTCCCGTCTTGCGGCCATAAAAACGCCGGAAACCTTTTCACACGAATCACCTGAGTTCCAATGACAGTTCCATCAATGTACTGCCCTTTTATCTTTTATTCCTTGTGTACGCAATACTCAGTGCATATTTGCTGCGGACCTTCCGTCGCCTGCGCCGCGGACACAGCAGTCGGCCCGACAGGCTTGCCGCACGCCGTGAAAGCGGTTGCCTTAGCGATTGGTTACTCTGTATCACACCAGTGAGGCTTTTTATGTCCGATACAGCTATGCCTTTGTGACATGACGTCCTTTAATGAGATCAGAGGCCAGATAGACTGCAGAGAGGCACGGTGGCCACCACGGGGTCCGGCGCTTGAGAGCACGTCCACCTGTCAAACTTCGCATGGGACCAGACATAACGTCATGTCGGCCGATGCAGAACACGCACGTACAGCACAATCCTTAGTACACTGGCTATAATCCACGGTGTCTGAGACTGTACCCAGATTCGGTCACACTCCCCTTAAGAGGCCATTTTAACTCAAGGTTACGCAACGGAATGGCTGTCTCGAAATTCCCTAAGATAGACTCATAAGATGGGAAATTGCAACAATCCTACTAAAGAAATACACTTCTGGCGATTAAAATTGCTACACCACGAAGATGACGTGCTGCAGACGGAAAATTTAACCGACAAGAAGAAGATGCTGTGATATGCAAATGATTAGCTTTTCAGAGCATTCACACAAGGATGGCGCCGGTGGCGACGCCTAGAACGTGCTGACAAGAGGAAAGTTTCCAGCCGATTTCTCGTACACAAACAGCAGTTTACCGGCGTTCCCTGTTGAAACGTTGTTGTGAAGCCTCGTGTAAGGAGGAGAAATGCATACCATCACGTCTCCTACTTTCGAAAAGCTGGGATTGTAGCCTATCGCGATTGCGGTTTATCGTATCGCGACATTGCTGCTTGCGTTAGTCATGATCCGATAACAGTTAGCAAAATATGGAATCCGTGGGTTCAGGAGGGTAATACGGAACGCCGAGCTGGATCCCAACGGCCTCGTATCACTAGCAATCTAGATGACAGGCATCTTATCCGCATGGCTGTAACGGATCGTGGAGCCACGTCTCGATCCCTGAGTCAACAAATGTGGACGTTTGCAAGACAACAACCACCTGCACCAACAGTTCGACAATGTTTGCAGCAGCATGGACTATCAGCTGGAAGACCATGGCTGCGGTTACCCTAGACGCTGCATCACAGACAGGAGCACCTGCGATGGTGTACTCAACGACGAACCAGGGTGTACGAATGGCAAAACGTTATTTTCTCGGATGAATCCAGTTTCTGTTTACAGCATCATGATGTTCGCATGCGTGTTTGGCTACATCGTGGTGAACGCACACTGGAAGCGTGTATTCGTCATCGCCATACTGGTGTATCACCCGGCGTGATGGTACGGGGTACTATTGATTACGTGTCTCGGTCACCTTGTAAGTAGGCTGGTTAGGTTTTTTTATTGGTAACGCCATGTAGCGCTCTATATGACAATCACTGGCTGTGCTGTGTGCAGTCTGTGGCTGGGTGGCTTTGTTGTAATATTCGCCATTGTAGTGTTGGGCTGTTGGCTGTTAACAGCGCGTAGCGTTGCGCAGTTGGAGGTGAGCCGCCAGCAGTGGTGGATGTTGGGAGAGAGATGGCGGAGTTTTGAAATTTGTAAGACTGGATGTCACGAACTGCTATATATATTACGACTATTGAGGAAAATACACTGTTTGTTCTCTATTAAAATCTGTCATTTGCTAACTATCCCTATCAGTAGTTAGTGCCTTCCGTAGTTTCAATCTTTTATTTAGCTGGCAGTAGTGGCGGTCGCTGTATTGCTGTAGTTCGAGTAACGAATATTTTTGTGAGGTAAGTGATTTGTGAAAGGTACAGGTTAATGTTAGTCAGGGCCATTCTTTTGTAGAGATTATTGAAAGTCAGATTGCGTTGCGCTAAAAAAATATTGTGTGTCAGTTTAAGCACAGTTATGTACAGTTTTTCTAAGGGGACGTTTCATATGTCGACCCTTAGCCGAGGATACCTCACTGGAAACTTCTGATTTTCTCTTGTAGTTTGTGTAATTAGTGTAGATATTGTTTATTGCTAGCGTGTGATTGTAGAGAGAATCTCCTTTGTTGTTGCAGTCTTTCATTGTTGTACAGTAAAACAGTTGTGGCATGCAGGTAGTTTTGCACCAAGTATTTCGCAGCTGTGCTTGCAATTAACTAGATATTATTTTCAGTGCTACGTTAATGTGTTCTCTTATTTTGCTCTTCAAATTGTGGTTTTCTGTGTTGCCGTGTGAAATATTGTTACAATAATGGCGTGTGAAAAACGTAATACTAGGATCCAACGTAAACTGAGAAATGACGGTGAAGACGAAAGCAGTGTGTTAGCGCCACCATGTAATGAATTAACTGATGTTCAAAGTAGTAATTTGGTAACTGTGCATAGGGAAATGGAGCGAGTTGCAAATAATGGTGTAGGCAGTGAAACAATTAGTGAACAGGAAGGCATTATCGATCGATCGGTCGGCAACAGCTCGCCTCAGGATTCCGAAATGACAGGACACAATCTTGCAAATACTGTAGATTCAGGTTTAGCGTTCTCACCGTTTTCTCAGATAAATCAAGACACATTTCCTGCTTTTCAAAATGCGAATATTACCGGTTCAAATGCACTGCCGAATAGCACTGAGGAACATGTTTTTAGACAGCAGTGCACTGTTATTACAGTTAATGCAACAAATGGGACAAAGGCTACAAACGTTAGACACAACACTTGAACAAAATTAGAAACAAGTGGGACAAAATTTTCAAAAGTTAGAGACAGTGGAACAAAGTCTTAAAAAGTTAGACACAATGGAACAAAAGCTTCAAAAGTTAGGACTCAGTGGAACATACGCTGAAACAAACACGTGAAGATTTAACTACTGAGTTGCATAAAATCGAATCGAAATGTCAAAAAGTCTGTAATGACGTAAAAACACAAATTTATGAGCATTTCCAACCTATTTTTTCGCGGCATGAAAATACATTACAGAATCACAAATCAGCAATAAAAGAACTGCAAACTATTGTTCATGAAAATCATGAGACCTTGCAAGCTAAAATTGACTTAGTTGCATCTACCGATTCGGTTACGCAGCTTGCAAAAACTCAGCAAAACCTAAAGGACACAGTAGATTCGATTTCAACACAAATGGGCACTCTGAAATTTGGTTCAGAAAAACACACTGAGGAAATAAGTACACTATCGGAGAAAGTAGCCGAACTTTCGGATCAGTTCATTAACTTATCTGCAAAGGTAGATGATGATCTGAATGACACAGAAGAGTGCGAACAAATTAGGAAATTCAAACAAAATCAGAATCAAATTAATACACAACACCAAAGAGAAATCCAGGAAGTACAAGATCAGCTGACAGAGGTAATACAAGAATGACCTATTTCAGAGGACACTCGCGCTCCAACACGGGAAGAGGGACTTAGAAATACGGAAAAGCCACAAAATAATAACACAGGGCATTTCGGAAATTATGAAAGAAATTGGCAAGGTGCACCGAATTTTGAGATGGAACCGCCGACACGACGTATCGATGACCGATATGCAACCCACCGACACGATGATTTTAACTATAACCTGTTCATTACTACAGGTAAATTCAAAATATTTAAGAATTCTGGCAACGACATTCATCCACAAGCATGGCTCCATCAATTCTCTAATTGTTTTCCTCCCAACTGGTCATTAGGGCACAGATTAGTTTTTATGTGTGGCTACTTAGAGAATGAACCAGCTGTAAGAATGCGATCGGTCATTCACGATTGTCACAGTGAAGGAAAATTTTCTCATGCCTTCCTCTCCGCGTATTGGTCTCAAGCTACACAAGACCGAGTAAAACACAGCATCATAATGATGAAACATTTCGAACAGTCTGAAATTTCCAGTCTTGTGAAATATTTTGAAGATATGATGGACAAGAATCAGTACCTGTCAAACCCATACAGCCCCTCAGAACTCATCCGCATTTGCTTAATCAAATTACCTGAACATTTACGACATATTATTTTAGCAGGACGATGCAAAGACGATATTGAATCATTTCAGGGACTGTTACAAGAATTGGAAATTGACACTGACAATCGCGGAACGCGAAAACAGGAACACAGCAATTACAGGTCACATCCGTCGCAATTGCGCGATGAAAGAAATAATAACTGGACATGACAAGGCTATTCTCACAACACAATTCGTGACCAAAACAGACACCACCCGTATGATACCCGCTGGCAGAGTAGCAATAATTACAGGGAAAGGCCGTCTCTCCGCGGTAATGACTATCACAGAGACTAGCAGAGAAACAGACAATATGGAAACCAACATAATTACTATCAAGGGAGACAGAATAACTTCAGACGCAACGGTCCAGCGCGCAGTTATGATTCAGGGAGAAATTCTTCACCACGTGACCAACAAGAAAGAAACTATGGAAACTACCGACAAAACGACAGACCTAAATTCCATCAGACCTGGCGAGCTTCAAACAGGGCAGGGCCTTCTCGTCAAGGTGAATTTGTAGAAGTTAGGTCTCCTAATCTCAATAACGGCGCGCGCCAACAAAGAGACAGACAATGACTCGCACCGCAGGCAGACGCGTGCACGGCTGGCTCAGAGAAAAATACACTCCTGGAAATTGAAATAAGAACACCGTGAATTCATTGTCCCAGGAAAGGGAAACTTTATTGACACATTCCTGGGGTCAGATACATCACATGATCACACTGACAGAACCACAGGCACATAGACACAGGCAACAGAGCATGCACAATGTCGGCACTATTACAGTGTATATCCACCTTTCGCAGCAATGCAGGCTGCTATTCTCACATGGAGACGATCGTAGAGATGCTGGATGTAGTCCTGTGGAACGGCTTGTCATGCCATTTCCACCTGGCGCCTCAGTTGGACCAGCGTTCGTGCTGGACGTGCAGACCACGTGAGACGACGCTTCATCCAGTCCCAAACATGCTCAATGGGGGACAGATCCGGAGATCTTGCTGGCCAGGGTAGTTGACTTACACCTTCTAGAACACGTTGGGTGGTACGGGATACATGCGGACGTGCATTGTCCTGTTGGAACAGCAAGTTCCCTTGCCCGTCTAGGAATGGTAGAACGATGAGTTCGATGACGGTTTGGATGTACCGTGCACTATTCAGTGTCCCCTCGACGATCACCAGAGGTGTACGGCCATTGTAGGAGATCGCTCCCCACACCATGATGCCGGGTGTTGGCCCTGTGTGTCTCGGTCGTATGCAGTCCTGATTGTGGCGCTCACCTGCACGGCGACAAACACGCATACGACCATCATTGGCACCAAGGCAGAAGCGACTCTCAACCCTGAAGACGACACGTCTCCATTCGTCCCTCCATTCACGCCTGTCGCGACACCACTGGAGGCGGGCTGCACGATGTTGGGGCGTGAGCGGAAGACGGCCTAACCGTGTGCGGGACCGTAGCCCAGCTTCATGGAGACGGTTGCGAATGGTCCTCGCCGATACCCCAAGAACAACAGTGTCCCTAATTTGCTGGGAAGTGGCGGTGCGGTCTCCTACGGCACTGCGTAGGCTCCTACGGTCTTGGCGTGCATCCATGCGTCGCTGCGGTCCTGTCCCAGGTCGACGGGCACGTGCACCTTCCGCCGACCACTGGCGACAACATCGATGTACTGTGAAGACCTCACGCCCCACGTGTTGAGCAATTCGGCGGTACGTCCACCCGGCCTCCCACATGCCCACTATACGCCCTCGCTCAAAGTCCGTCAACTGCACATACGGTTCACGTCCACGCTGTCGCGGCATGCTACCAGTGTTAAAGACTGCGATGGTGCTCCGTATGCCACGGCAAACTGGCTGACACTGACGGCGGCGGTGCACAAATGCTGCGCAGCTAGCGCCATTCGACGGCCAGCACCGCGGTTCCTGGTGTGTCCGCTGTGCCGTGCATGTGATCATTGCTTGTACAGCCCTGTCGCTGTGTCCGGAGCAAGTATGGTGGGTCTGACACATCGGTGTCAATGTGTTCTTTTTTCCATTTCCAGGAGTGTATATCTGAGCTCAGAAGATTTAAGTTAGCTGAAAATTGGATAGGCTATATAAGAGAACGAGTTGTCATGAACGGAAAGAAATGCATTGAGAAGCTATAAGAAATTGGTTTGGGCAGAAAAGGATTTCGAAAGGGGGTATTAACAAAAATTAGGGTTTAGGGACAACAGGTTTAGTTAGGATTTTCTTGGAAATAAATGATGAGGTAAGATGATGGAAAACAAATAATGAGGTAAGAAATATGTGAACATATAAATACAGAAAGCATGCTTGGATAGGAATTTTATGGCTGGAGCAAATGTTGAAATTAGAGGGACAAGCTATGGAATGGAGTTTTGGGTTGGGCTGCAGTACCAAATGTTACACTGAAAACAAACCCCGTCATTTCCTTTTGTGTTATCCCACTATGTGTTTGTGTAGCCTTGTGTATTTGTTTTCTTCCTGTCTCTGTGTACTGTTTCATAGAATTTTTTCTCTTCTAATACTAAGCTACATTCACTATGATGAGGAATACTGTTATCTTCAAATATAATTTGCTTTAATAATATGTTATTTACTTCATAAAGATGTTTAGCCATTATTTGTTCTGTTTTGTTTTAATGCTCACATGTGAAGTTGATGTTTCAAAAGTTATTCTGATTTTTTATGTATTTACTTATGTCATAATTCCTGTAACACTGATGTACACTCCTGGAAATGGAAAAAAGAACACATTGACACCGATGTGTCAGACCCACCATACTTGCTCCGGACACTGCGAGAGGGCTGTACAAGCAATGAACACACGCACGGCACAGCGGACACACCAGGAACCGCGGTGTTGGCCGTCGAATGGCGCTAGCTGCGCAGCATTTGTGCACCGCCGCCGTCAGTGTCAGCCAGTTTGCCGTGGCATACGGAGCTCCATCGCAGTCTTTAACACTGGTAGCATGCCGCGACAGCGTGGACGTGAACCGTATGTGCAGTTGACGGACTTTGAGCGAGGGCGTATAGTGGGCATGCGAGAGGCCAGGTGGACGTACCGCCGAATTGCTCAACACGTGGGGCGTGAGGTCTCCACAGTACATCGATGTTGTCGCCAGTGGTCGGCGGAAGGTGCACGTGCCCGTCGACCTGGGACCGGACCGCAGTGACGCACGGATGCGCGCCAAGACCGTAGGATCCTACGCAGTGCCGTAGGGGACCGCACCGCCACTTCCCAGCAAATTAGGTACACTCTTGCTCCTGGGGTATCGGAAAGGAACATTCGCAACCGTCTCCATGAAGCTGGGCTACGGTCCCGCACACCGTTAGGCCGTCTTCCGCTCACGCCCCAACATCGTGCAGCCCGCCTCCAGTGGTGTCGCGACAGGCGTGAATGGAGGGACGAATGGAGACGTGTCGTCTTCAGCGATGAGAGTCGCTTCTGCCTTGGTGCCAATGATGGCCGTATGCGTGTTTGGCGCCGTGCAGGTGAGCGCCACAATCAGGACTGCATACGACCGAGGCACACAGGGCCAACACCCGGCATCTTGGTGTGGGGAGCGATCTCCTACACTGGCCGTACACCTCTGGTGATCGTCGAGGGGACACTGAATAGTGCACGGTACATCCAAACCGTCATCGAACCCATCGTTCTACCATTCCTAGAGCGGCAAGGGAACTTGCTGTTCCAACAGGACAATGCACGTCCGCATGTATCCCGTGCCACCCAACGTGCTCTAGAAGGTGTAAGTCAACTACCCTGGCCAGCAAGATCTCCGGATCTGTCCCCCATTGAGCATGTTTGGGACTGGATGAAGCGTCGTCTCACGCGGTCTGCACGCCCAGCACAAACGCTGGTCCAACTGAGGCGCCAGGTGGAAATGGCATGGCAAGCCGTTCCACAGGACTACATCCAGCATCTCTACGATCGTCTCCATGGGAGAATAGCAGGCTGCATTGCTGCGAAAGGTGGATATACACTGTACTAGTGCCGACATTGTGCATGCTCTGTTGCCTGTGTCTATGTGCCTGTGGTTCTGTCAGTGTGATCATGTGATGTATCTGACCCCAGGAATGTGTCAATAAAGTTTCCCCTTCCTGGGACAATGAATTCACAGTGCTCTTATTTCAATTTCCAGGAGTGTATATGTCTAGTTCTATTCTTTTGTAAAGCCCCTATTACTGCAATTTATCTGTATTGTTATGTTTTTAATGATGTATATTGTGCCTTTGTTATTGTATTCTTATGTTATAAAATTGTAATTGATACCAGTTCATCAAATTAAGTAACTTGTAAGTTATATTTCACTGCACACGTTTCTGTTGGTCATAGTATATGGACAATATGTGAGAAGTAGGGACTGTTAGTGTTTGCACGTGTGTTAATAATTCAGCAAGGAACTGGATAACAGCATTGGTGGTTCTAAGGACAATTCCAAAAACTTTGTGAGTGCACAAGTGGTGGTTATGGACTTGCTATATTATCTGCAAGACTCTTCAGTGGTGATTGTGCACATGCACAGTCACAGCAGATGGCTGCTGGCCATTTCTACAAGGACTACAGTGGGTTTGCATCTTTGATGACCCACCAATAACATTATTTCTACAAGGACTACAGTGGGTCTACACCTTTGAAGACTCACCAGTTCCATTACTTCTACAAGGACTGAAGTGGGTCTGCACCTCTGGTGGCCCACCAATAACATAATCTCTACCAGGACTACAGTAGGTCTGCTCTGTGATGAGCTACCTACCAATATTCGACAAAACTTAGACTGCCTCTGCTGTGGGTTTGCTCTGTTGTGGCCCATTACCTGTCTGCATGTCAAGAGTCAGCACTGTCTTTCCGTTGGAAGGACAACACTACTTCTTCAAGACTGCATGTAAATCCACTACTTCCGTGTGCTTTCTCTTTTACTGCTCAGAGTTTGAGAAAAAAAACACTCCAATTTTACTGTGATGAATGATCAGGACTGTCTTTATGGACTGTGAGAAAATCTTAGTATTTGACCAACATTGTATTAATAAGTGTGTGCATTTGATATCTTTGTTATTGTAATTATGAATTTTTTTTTCAAATCTGTATTGGCCACTGCACAAAAAAATTTTTGAATTTTTTGTGGAGAGCATGGGGGCTATGTAAGTAGGCTGTTTAGATTTTTATATTGGTAACGCCATGTAGCGCTCTATATGAAAATCACTGGCTGTGCTGTGTGCAGTCTGTGGCTGGGTGGCTTTGTTGTAATATTCGCCATTGTAGTGTTGGGCTGTTGGCTGTTAACAGCGCGTAGCGTTGCGCAGTTGGAGGTGAGCCGGCAGCAGTGGTGGATGTCGGGAGAGAGATGGAGGAGTTTTGAAATTTGTAAGACTGGATGTCATGAACTGCTATATATATTATGACTATTAAGGTAACTACGTTGTTTGTTCTCTACTAAAATCTATCATTTGCTAAATATCCCTATCAGTAGTTATTGCCTTCCGTACTTTCAATCTTTTATTTAGCTGGCAGTAGTGGCGATCGCTGTATTGCTGTAGTTCGAGTAACGAAGATTTTTGTGAGGTAAGTGATTTGTGAAAGGTATAGGTTAATGTTAGTCAGGGCCATTCTTTTGTAGTGATTACTCTAAATCCGATTGCGTGGCGCTAAAAAAATATTGTGTGTCAGTTTAAGCATAGTCGTGTATAATTTTTCTAAGGGGACGTTTCAACCTCTTGTTCGCATTGACGGCACTTTGAGCAGTGGACGTTACATTTCAGATATGTTACGATCCGTGGCTCTACCCTTCATTCGATCCCTGCGAAGCCCTACATTTCAGCAGGATAATGCACGACCGCATGTTGCAGGCCCTGTACGGGCCTTTCTGGATACAGAAAATGTTCGGCTGCTGCCCTGACTGGCACATTCTCCAGATTTGTCACCAATTGAAAAGTTTGGTCAACGGTGGCCGAGCAACTGGCTCGTCACAATACGCCTGTCGCTACTCTTGATGAACTGTGGTATCGTGTTGAAGCAGCATAGGCAGCTGTACCTATACACGCCATCCAAGCTCAGTTTGACTCAATGCCCAGGCGTATCAAGGCCGTTATTACGGCCAGAGGTGGTTGTTCTCGGTACTGATTTCTCAGGATCTATGCACCCAAATGGCGAGAAAATGTAATCACATGTCAGTTCTAGTATAATATATTTGTCCAATGAATACCCGTTTATCATCTGCGTTTCTTCGTGGTGTAGCAATTTTAATGGCCAGTAGTGTAATATCCCATGCTTCTAGCCACAAGTACTATTACGCGCTCAAATTCTGTTTGTTCCCGTCGTGCGGCCATGAAAACGCCGAAAACCTCTTCACCCTTTCATCTTTTATTCCTCGCGTACGCAGTACTCAGTGTATATTAGCTGTGGACCTCCCGTCACCTGCGCCGCGGCCGCAGCAGTCGGCCCGACTGGCTTGTCGCGCGTCGTGAAAGGTGTTGCGTTACTTATTGATTACTCTGTATCACACCAGTGCGGCTTTTTATGTCCGATACAGCTTGCGTTTTTGACATGGCGTCCTTTAATGAGATCAGAGGCCAGAGAGCCTGCAGAGAGGCACCGTAGCTACCACGGTGCCCGGCACTGAGAACACGTCCACCTGTCAAACTTCGCACGAGACCAGACGTGACGTCATGTCTGTCAATGCAGAACACACAGTGTATAGTTTGATGTACGTTTGCGCACATGCAGCACAGTCCTTAGTACAGTGGCTATAACCCGCGGTGTGTGACACTGTTCCCAGACTCCGTCACACTCCCGTTACGATGCCATTTTAACTGAAAGTTAGCAGCGCGGGATTAGCCGAGCGGTCTGTGGTGCTGCTGTCATGGACTGTGCGGCTGGTCCCGGCGGAGGTTCGAGTCCTCTCTCGGGCGTGGGTGTGTGTGTTTGTCATTAGGATAATTTAGGTTAAGTAGTGTGTAAGCTTAGGGACTGTTGACCTCAGCAGTTAAGTCCCATAAGATTTCACACACATTTTTAACTGAAAGTAACGCAACGGAATCGCTATCTTGAAATTCTCTAACATAGAATCATAAATGGGAAATTGCAATAATCCTACTATACAACTATTCGTTAATCAACGGAATAGATCAGTGAACAGCAGGGAACTACCTGCTATATCAAATAAAACTGAACAATTACAAAATATGTGTATAAACATTCTATGAAAAAACAAAGTTACTTGCAGATGACAACTAACAACATAGGCAAGCGGAGCGATTCCTATCGTATCCTAGCTGCGCATTAAATCTGATACAACTCAACGATTCACTTAGAAACTCCAGTTGTTGATGGAATACCACAACAAACGACACCAGGGCATGAATTGGATTTAGCGGAGCTGCCGTAACGGAACGTTTCCTGTATAACATTAAACCCCAGATATTGAGCCCTGCTGTTGTATACTTTCACCACACTGCTGGGGCAATAAGTCGTAATGGAGAATCAGAATCTCGCTCATTAGGACTCGAACACCTCCAAGCGCCACGACATCTCAAATCAGCGACCTGTCTCCGTCCACCAAGTGTGTCCCTCTTCCTTCCACCAACTACCAACTCGGCAATTTCCACCAGTCTGGCAGCGAATGCCAATCAGGAAAAACTTTGCTGTTCTCCGCCAATAATGTGTCAATGCCAGCCGGCCGTTGTGGCCGAGTGGTTCTAGTTTCATCAGTCTGAAACTGGGCTGCTGCTACGGTCGCAGGTTCAATTCCTGCCTCGGGCATGGATGTGTGTGATGTCCTTAGGTTAGTTAGGTTTAAGTAGTTCTAGGGGACTGATGACCTCAGATGTTATGTCCCATAGTGCTCAGGGCCATTTGAACCATTTTTTTGAAACTGTCACCCTCGGCCATCTCAAGTGGCGACTCGCGCCACAGGCCGCTAAATCCGACTCAGTGAAAAGGACCGATAAGTCCCTAAAGCTTTCGTCGGTAGACAGTGGATATGTACAAGCCAGCAGAAGCTGTGAGTGCCCACAACACCCATGCCGCATTCAGAGCAGTGTGCGGACTGTGCATTTCTCACGTATTCACTGGCTGGAATTATTAGTCCCTTTACCGACGACCACTGGAATTTTTGTAAAACTCGTTTCCCTGTAATAAATCAATAAGATGAGACAAAAATAAATGCAAAGAAGTGTCCTGCCTCCTGCTAGTCGTTAGCAGTCAGTTTGTAACCCTCCACAGTTAAGCACAATATACCGTCTTAAAGAAGAGACAGAGACGATTTAGATTATATTTAGACAGACTAAGAAAGTTAGAAGTGTAATTAGTTATAGAACTGTTTTCACAAAATGCTTAATAACAATCGTAATTATACATACACAACAGAAATCGACCCATCAAATTAGAGATCATCAATTGAGTGTCTTACATTCTTAATTAAACATCATCATCATCATCACCATCATTTAAGAGTGATTATGCCTTTCAGCGTTCAGTCTAGAGCATAGCCACCTTATAAAATTCCTCCATGTTCCCCTATTCAATGCTAACATTGGTGCTTCTTCTGATGTTAAACCTATTACTTCAATATCATTCTTATCCGAATCCAGGTACCTTCTCCTTGGTCTGCCCCGACTCCTACTACCCTCTACTGCTGAACCCATGAGTCTCTTGGGAAACCTTGCTTCTCCCATGCGTGTAATATGACCCCACCATCTAAGCCTGTTCGTCCTGACTGCTACATCTATAGAGTTCATTCCCAGTTTTTCTTTGATTTCCTCATTGTGGACAGCCTCCTGCCATTGTTCCCATCTACTAGTACCTGCAATCATCCTAGCTACTTTCATATCCGTAACCTCAACCTTGTTGATAAGGTAACCTTAATCCACCCAGCTTTCGCTCCCATACAACAAGGTTGGTCGAAAGATTGAACTGTACACAGATAACTTAGTCTTGGTACTGACTTCCTTCTTGCAGAAGACAGTAGATCGTAGCTGAGCGCTCACTGCATTGGCTTTGCTACACCTTGCTTCTAGTTCTTTCACTATGTTGCCATCCTGTGAGAATATGCATCCTAAGTACTTGAAACCGTCCACCTGTTCTAACTTTGTTCCTCCTATTTGGCACTCAATCCGTTTATATTTCTTCCCCACTGACATTACTTTCGTTTTGGAGATGCTAATCTTAATACCATAGTCCTTACATTTCTGATTTAGCTCTGAAATGTTACTTTGCAAACTTTCAATTGAATCTGCTATCACAACTAAGTTATCCGCATATGCGAGACTGCTCATTTTGTGTTCACATATCTTAATCTCACCCAGCCAGTCTATTGTTTTCAACATATGATCCATAAATAATATGAACAATATTGGAGACAGGTTGTAGCCTTGTCTTTCCCCTGAAACTACTCTGAACCATGAACTCAATTTACCGTCAACTGTAACTGCTGCCTGACTGTCCATGTAAAGACCTTTAATTGCTTGCAAAAGTTTGTCTCCTATTCCATAATCTCGTAGCACAGACAATAACTTCCTCCTAGGAACCCGGTAATATGCCTTTTCTAGGTATATAAAGCATAGATACAATTCCCTGTTCCACTCGAAACACTTCTCCATTATTTGCCGTAAGCTAAAGATTTGGTCCTGACAACCTCTAAGAGGCCTAAACCCACACTGATTTTCATCCAATTGGTCCTCAACTAATACTCGCACTTTCCTTTCAACAATACCTGAGAAGATTTTACCCACAACGCTTATTAAAGAGATACCTCTGTAGTTGTTACAATCTTTTCTGTTTCCATGTTTGAAGACTGGTGTGATTACTGCTTTTGTCCAGTCTGATGGAACCTGTCTCGACTCCCAGGCCATTTCAATTATCCTGTGTAGCCATTTAAGACCTGCCATTCCACTGTATTTGATGAGCTCTGACTTAATTTCATCTTCCCCAGCTGCTTTATTGCACTGCAATCTATTGACCGTTTTCTCCACTTCCTCAAATGTGATCCTACTTCCATCATCATTCCTATCCCATTCTACCTCGAAATCTGAAATATTACTGATCGTATTTTCACCTACCTTGAGCAACTCTCCAAAATATTCCCTCCATCTGCCCAAGGCATCCACAGGATTAGCGAGCAGTTTTCCTGACCTGTCCAAAATACTTGTCATTTCCTTCTTACCTCCCTTCCGAAGATTTCTAATTACACTCCAAAATGGTTTTCCAGCAGCTTGACCCATAGTCTCCAATCTGAGCATTTCCAACCTATTTTTTCGCGGCATGGAAATACATTACAGAATCACGAATCAGCCATAAAAGAACTGCAAACTATTGTCCATGAAAATCATGAGGCCTTGCAAGCTAAAATTGACTCAGTTGCATCTACCTATTCGGTTACGCAACTTGCAAACACTCAGCAAATTCAGAGCAAAATGCCTCTTAATTAAACTGTAAGCGAAAAATTAATCACACAATTAAGTTTGCCCCGTGAATTAAGATTGCAGCAGTGAAAAGAGAAGATCATTTTCTGCGAGATAGATCTGCCATACCTTTCTGTATCATTATTTTTCGAGTGGGTGAGCCACTGCTGGAAAGCGATCACTGATACTGAAATACATAATTATTGAACTTAGATTTATGAGAGAACTACTCAACGAATTATTAGTGTAATACGTCATTTTAAAAAGATTTGTAGCGCACTTCTAATGACGCAACTAGTTTTAAGAAAGGATTTGTCTATACAAATATGTGAATAAGGCCGCTGGGTTCTCTTACATGTCGACTGACGTGAATTCTTGTAATTTCCTCGGGTGAAGGGGATCGGCCAATGTGTCTCTTTCGTAGTTGGTTGGACGCAGTTCAACAAGCAGTCGGTTAAGAACATAGAAGTTTTCCGAAGCGACGGTCGTAACACATAGAAATACTTCACTTGGAGGTTCAGTTGGGACTGTGATTATTTTCACAGTCACCAACACTGGGAATTATCTTGTCTGAGATTTGTTGAAACATGTAATTTTCGAATGATGAGCTGATTCGGACTTAAAATAATCCAGCACCAGGTTAAACCGTAACTCTGTCCGTTTAGGGTTGGTTCAAATGGCTCTAAGCACTATGGGACTTACCTTCTGAGGTCATCAGCCCTATAGAACTTAGAACTACTTAAATTTAATTAACCTAAGGACAGCACAGACATCCATGCCCGAGGCTGGATTCGAACCTGCGACCGTAGCGGTCGCACGGATCCAGATTGTAACGCCTAGAACCGCTCGGCCACCCTGGCCGGCTCCGTTTAGGGAGGCCAGTACTCTGAATCATGTTGCCGAGTGTCTGATAGATTTCTATTTGGCCTGTATTTATGCTATACTACCATGTAAACCTGTGGGGAAACTCTACTACAGTTATACCGACAATAGGGCACTGTTGTACCTAGAGGATATTATACGTAGCATCTCACGATGTTTTTTAGTCAGTGGTTTAATCTAGCGACTAATGAAAGAATGGCTATATGAAGCAATGCCCACTAGATAGTGTCATATCTACATCTACATTCATACTCCGCAAGCCACCCGACGGTGTGTTGCGGAGGGTACCTTGAGTACTTCTATTGGTTCTCCATTCTATTCCAGTCTCATCAGGCTCTACAGTTTTTGCTGTTGTTGATGGGCTTGAAATCGTGTTTATTGCAGCATTTATAAATATTTTAGTGCAATATAATTTATGAACACTATATGGAATCTGTTGTTCAGTTACAGGATATTATGAAAGCAAAATTCAGTACTTTAAACTAGCTATGTAACGTGTAGACAGTTACGCCACTCTTCGTTGGCATCCGTCATGTTGTACCTTTAAATAGAAAACAATATTTTACATAGAAAAAATGATATTTGCAAATAAACTGAGTTTCATTAATGTCGTAACAATTTTACCTGTCCTGAAAAAAGGATATTTTTATTGGTTTGCAGTAGTTTCTTCTTCAAGTTGGTTTTTGAGAGCGATAAAGTAACAGGTAGATGACAAAATACCAAAGTGACAAAATTTTCCCGCTTGTAACGCTTTTAGATTTCAGCAGAATATTTGTTCCTAGGTACATGACCATGTAGTACCTCGTAACATACGTTTCGATTTGGAAATACCATAACAGTCAGAAGTAATTTTTGTATTTCCAGAACAAGACCGCCCCACATGAGAAGTAGTAAATGAAAAACAACATACAAGGTCTTACAAAAAGATACGGCCAAACTTTCAGGAAACCTTCCTCACACACAAAGAAAGAAAGTACGTTATGTGGACATGTGTCCGGAAACGCTTACTTTCCATGTTAGAGCTCATTTTATTACTTCTCTTCAAATCACATTAATCATGGAATGGAAACAGACAGCAACAGAACGTACAAGCGTGACTTCAAACACTTTGTTACGGGAAATGTTCAAAATGTCCTCCGTTACAGTGGATACATGCCTCCACCCTCCGTCGCATTGAATCCCTGATGCGCTGATGCAGCCCTGGAGAATGGAGTATTGTATCACAGCCGTCCACAATACGAGCACTAAGAGTATCTACAATTGGTACCGGGGTTGCGTAGACAAAAGCTTTCAAATGCCCCCATAAATGAAAGTCAAGAGGGTTGAGGTCAGGAGAGCGTGGAGGCCATGGAATTGGTCCGCCTCTACCAATCCATCGGTCACCGAATCTGTTGTTGAGAAGCGTACGAACACTTCGACTGAAATGTGCAGGAGCTCCATCGTGCATGAACCACACGTTGTGTCGTACTTATAAAGGCACATGTTCTAGCAGCGCAGGTGGAGTATCCCTTATGAAACCATGGCGCTGAATCGAGAAAGTACGGTACATACTGACGAAACTTAAATGAGCTCTAACATGGTAATTAAGCGTTTCCGGACACAAGTGCACAGAACATCTTTTCTTTATTTGTGTGTGAGGAATTTTCCTGAAAGTTTGGCCGTACCTTTTTGTAACAGCCTGTAAATTAAATTTTAGTCACAGGGCTGGCTGAAAAATGTTCCTAGGTTCAACTGTCATGCCGACGTCAAGAGCACAAGTGGAGCAATATTAGCACACACACAAGCACTTCTGTTGTCATAATAAACTGAGACGAAGCGCGAAGAGATGCCGTTATTCAGCTGCATACTTCCAGTTCCAATCAAACAATCATTGATATAATTCGTAACTTACATATCCAACCTACAAGACTGCACAGGTAAGTTGAGGCAAATAACAGCTCGCAGGAGCAGTACAATCGGTATTTCTTCCCACGCCCTAACAACAAAAGGAGCTGGAGGAGTGCTGTAAGAAGTACCCACTCTAACGCACTTGACAGCGATTCGTTCAGGTGTTGATGTAGGTCGTCGGTGGCATCGAACAAAGGAGCCATGCGTGCTCCGTGCCCTTCCCGGTGGCAAGTGCTGAGTAAGGGAGGCAGGGGTGGGTGGCGTGGGGGAATATATTACGGGAGGCGGCGGCCATCAGCATTCTGGTCGCGGCGACTTCGCACTTCCTCAGGCGAGGCCCACGGGCGCTAGGGCGGCGCCAACTTTCAACAGGTGATGCATTATTTCCAGGCGCTGTTTTAAATGCGACAGTGGGGCACCATTACCGCGGGATTCACCCGCCGCAAACGGCACCCGTAAAAACGGGGGAGAGGGGGAGCGACGCGTCGCCGCCTACGTCATTAAAGTCGTAGGCGAGCCCAGTTGGGACTGCTGGTGCTATAAACGGTGCGCAGTGCTCAGACCGGGGAGACTTCAAGAACAATCTGCAAATTCACAGCGCGTCATAGCGGCAGCGGTGGTTAGTTATCGCTTCATGGCGTTTCTTGAGTAAACATCAAACCAGAGAGACTAAAAGCAGCGTCTCGCGTGTAAGTGCTCCGTTACGCGATTAATCTGCACAGCTCAACTAAACGACTTAGGTGCCTATTACAGTACAATATCCCCGTTAGATGGCGAATCTAGCCGTGATAAAAGACAGAACGAAAAACTTAACACGCCTATATGATTGAAATAAGTTATCGTTTTTAATGTTTAAACTGCAGCTCCATAAAGGATACCAAATAACGAAATTTTACTTTTTTTTGCGGATACAATGTAGTAGGTTAGTTGGTTGGTTGATTATGAGGTGGGGACAGATGGGAGGGTAACGGATGAAACAACCGGTCACCAGTCCCTTTTTGACATTAATTTTTCCTTTACTTCGAAGTTCTTTTACACAATACCGTACTGAACAGACCAGTTAGCCCATTTATAGCTTGTGAAATATTCTGTTGTTTGTTTTCTGTTTGGTGTAGTCATTTCCTCTAATTTTTATCCTAACTTCTTGCCGGCCGGAATGGCCGAGCGGTTTTAGGTGCTACAGTCTGGAACCGCACGACCGCAACGGTCGCAGGTTCGAATCCTGCCTCGGGCATGGATGTGTGTGATGTCCTTAGGTTAGTTAGGTTTACGTAATTCTAAGTTCTTGGGGACTGATGACCTCAGAAGTTAAGTCCCATAGTACTCAGAGTCATTTGAACCATTTTGAACTAATTTCTTGCTTGATGTAAGACATAGTAGTGAAATTATGTGTCTCAAAGACTTAAAAATGATGGGGTGACTCTCTATCCAAAAATGGAGCATTCGGAAGCATGGAAAATATGAGGGATGACCAGGAAGTTTTCGTTTGAGGGTGTTGATGCAGCATATTGTGAAATTTAGCGAGACACCGATTGGAATATATAGGCACCGACTTATAGGCAAGGGATTAGTGTGGCATTCATGTCTTTCCGACATGCGTGCGGTACATCTACATCTACATCTACATCTACATCCATACTCTGCAAGCTATCTAACGGCGTATGGCGGAGAATACTTTGAGTACCTCTATCGGTTCTCCCTTCTATTCTAGTCTCGTATTGTTCGTGGGCTCTAATCTCTCTGATTTTATCCTCATGGTCTCTTCTCGAGATATACGTAGGAGGGATCAATATACTGCTTGACTCCTCTCTGAAGGTATGTTCTCGAAACTTCAACAAAAGCCCGTACCGAGCTACTGAGCATCTCTCCTGCAGAGTTGTCCACTGGAGTTTATCTATCATCTCCGTAACGCTTTTGCGGTTACTAAATGATCCTGTAACGAAGCGCGCTGCTCTCCGTTGGATCTTCTCTGTCTCTTCTATCAACCCTATCTGGCACGGATCCCACACTGCTGGGCAATATTCAAGCAGTGGGCGAACAAGTGTACTGTAACCTACTTCCTTTGTTTTCGGATTGTATTTCCTTAGGATTCTTCCAATGAATCTCAGTCTGGCATCTGCTTTACCGACGATCAACTTTATATGATCATTCTATTTTAAATTACTCCTAATGCCTACTCGCTGATAATATATGGAATTAACTGCTTCCAGTTGCTGACCTGCTATATTGCAGCTAAATGATAAAAGATCTTACTTTCTATGTATTCACAGCCACATTACACTTGTCTACATCGAGATTCAATTGCCATTCCCTGCACCATGCGTCAATTCGTTGCAGATCCTCCTGCATTTGAGTATTATTTTCCATTGTTACAACCTCTCCATATATACCACAGCATCATCCGCGAAAAACCTCAATGAGCTTCCCATATTATCCACATGGTCATATATATATCGGTCCTACGACACTCCCCTGCGGCACAACTGAAATCACTCTTACTTCGGGAGACTTCTCTCCATTGAGAATGACATGACGGTAAATGCGTAAACGTGAATTATGGTGACATTATTACCAATTCCATCCAAACTGGACCAACAAGGAGTTATTCTCTTCTGAGCTGCCGACGGAGGAGCTCCGTTAGACGACCATCGAAGACTGAAGAGTATGTAATTAAGGCGAAGCGTCGCAGAAAACTACGGTAAGGTGTACCGCAGCTTGATGATAACGCACGTCACGTATACGAATGTCGTAACGGTGAAGCTACTATAACTCCAGTGGGAGACACTAAAACGCCCTGATCACTCTCCACGCGATTATCACGCCTTCGGTCCCTTGAAAAAGGCCCTGTAGGTCGAAGACTCCCACCGGACGAGGATGTGCCGTGCGCAGTTAACGACTTCTTTACACTCGAGGACATGGTGTTTTACCAGAAGCGTATCTTCAACCTGGTACGGCGGTGGAATGATTATCTCAATGCTCACGGCGATTTTGCTTGATTGGCATACCGAATCTGGACTGCACGGACTTGATCGCCCCTTGTTCATGTTAAATGTGTAGATAAATTGGCAATATATGGTTAGATCCCATCTGTGGCAGCTACAGTGGCTGTAACTCGGTTGGGCACTGTGTGAAACTGATATTACATAACAGAAATTGGTAAGTCATTCCTTGCTGCTCCAGTCAGGTGCCAGAATTTAGCGACCGTTGTGGCTATCGAGTGGCGGAGTGCCAGTCCCTCGGCTAATAAAAAGAAAATAAGACTTAGTTCATAAAGGTATACAAAATTTCAAACTACTTACAACTTTTAAAAAATTATGCAACATTTGGTCATCGAATCCGTACACCGGGGTTAGCTGTCCAGATACCCAAGAGAAAGAGCTTAGCTGGCTGGCTGCCAAAACACTTAAATAACAAGGAGCAAACGGTATCAAAAGAGTACCCAATAACCGTAATGTTTCTTTATTGAACTACTTATTTCAGATGAATTTTGAACAGAAAATTAAAGGAAATCGCAAATTTCGTTCCTCATTGGCTAAACCCAAATACACTAGTGTCCATAATTAAAGCAAGTATTCGCTATTTCCACGTTCTGTGTCTAGTTCATTACATAATCACACAAATTGTCAACATGTGTCCGTACGATCGTGTTCTGTACTGACAGTGGCATTCCGGTCAACGGACAACCAAACCAATGATGAGCTTAGGGCACCTATCAATCGTGGTAGTGTTTGCCGGGTAGTCCCTCATCCACAACTGCAGTGTACAGAGTAACATACGTTGCAGTGTGGCACAGAAAAGACGTCTAATAGACTCCCTGTGATGGAGAGCCATCAGAGGGAGAATGGAAGAATGGCAGTAGCAAAGTGATGTGGCCTGATGTCTCAATGTGAATCGTTTGATTGTTCATCGGATGTTGCGACAGTTTATGGAGACCGAAACTGTATCCGGAAGACCAGGGACTTGACAAAGAGAGGACCGTTATTTGCCTGTAAGTGCACGAAGTTGCTGTCTTAGTGCTCCGGAGCAACTGGCATCTGATCCCGCGGCGTCCGCTGGAGATGTTGTATCGAGGCAAACTGTGTACAAAAGACTTCGACAGAGTGGCCTTTACTCTCGGGGACCTGCTGTATTTGTACTTCTGACGCGTCTTCAGAGAAGGGAACATGCCACATGGACGGTCGAACAGTGGGCGAAAGTTCTTTTCGCACATCGGCCCTGATATAATCTGGAGAGTGATTCTCGACAGACTCGCACCTGGAGGGAACGTGGAACTCGCCTTTGGGACCCAAAGACTATGGAAAGAGGCCGATATCGAGGAGGATCCCTCATTGCGTGGAGATGGATTATGTTATCCACGCGAACACCTCTTCAAAAAATTATATGCGTGAATAGGCAAGGTTTTACTGCTGTCAGGTATCGTGACGAGATCTTGGGACTTCATGTGCAGTTTTTGCGACGTTCTGTGGGTTCAGATTTCGTAGTAATGGACGATAATGCTCGCCTTCATAGAGAATTGGAAACGGAAGATATTGCACGCATGGCCGGGGCTGCTCGCTCCACCGGTTTGAATCCCAGAGAGCATGTCTGAGATGCACTCGGAAACGGGTTGCATCACGTCAGTTTTCACCAATCACTCTCCGAGACTTTCGAGGAGCTCAGCAGGAGGAACGGGCGTTATTGCCTCAACCTGAGATTAATGAGAACATTCACAGCATGCCCGTCGTTGGCAGGCCGGTATTGCTCCTGGAGATAGACACACCTCATACTGATCGCGTAAACCAGTAGTCAGAACGTGTGTGCAAATCCGTCAAGTTGGAAGAAAAGGAAGAGTATTTTTATCTACCGTTACGCATGTTGCAGTTGTTTACATTCTGCATTCTTTACGGTTTTTCCGCTTTACTATCACCTGTGTATACTGTTTTGCGGAAAAAAGACAGTCTTGCAAAATTCCCGTTTGTAGCTTTAATTTTGGACACCAGTGTAGGAACTTGTACCGACTGCAGTTCTTGAATCACAACCAGTTTTCATTTCTCGCTCTTGGAATACTGAACTCTCTAAAACCTTTTCTGATCGAATAACTATCAATTTTTGCATTAATAATTGAAATTTGTAGTCTTCTTCTCTCCATCTGCCTTTATCAGAACCAATTTTCGGAATGTAATTATTTGGCATCTGTCAAAAAAATTAAATCCCTGAAAAATAGAAAAATATTTTTAGTGGGTGTCTAAGCATCGCAAAGATCATAAGGCCATATCTCTCAATCGGCAGAGAGAGATGGCCATACCACGTCAAACATGGTGGATGAGAACGGGAAGAGAAACAATCTGAGGCTATACAACTGGACTTTTGCAGCCCTGAAATGTATTTTTACTTAACTACTCAACAAACTTACGGGAAAATGGAAAAGTATTGGCGTATTATATAATATCAAAGTGTAATAAAAACTAAAGCCATGAAAAATACTTACTTTTCGTTGAAATGAAGAGCCAAGGGAAGCACCAAACGTGTCACTCGCGCCAAAAGCTCACTGTCAGCTGATCGGCAGCTCTTTAAAGAGGGTAGCTGAATAACCCGAGCCGTTTGCCAAGTACAGCATATGGCTGTCTATTCTAGTTTTACCATACAGAAAGTAAGAATGAGACGTGATCTTATTGTGTGTCAATGTCACGCCGCCCCATTATACCAGGTGTTGAGCTTGTATGATGATGACGAATTCACGATCTCCTGGAAGGAATTAAACATGGATGCTTCCGCCATGATGCTGTACACAGAAGCGGACTCGTCCGAAATAACGACGTGGTCCCAGTTCAGTGTCTAGAGTTCACTGACTGCACCTGTTTCCTCTGACATGTCAAAGGGAGCAACTATAGCGATCGCCGTGCTGACAGTCAGTGATTTTGCATTGTCATTCATGAAATTATCGAGAGAGTATGTGGTTGCACGAAAATTAAGGGTGACATCAACTGCACTGCTCGACGCAAGCAATTACAATTTCTCTTGAAGTTTTTCTTTCAGCATTATTTCGAGTAACTGTACCAACATTTCAGTACGCTGTACGCTGTACGTCGTAGGTAATTTGTGTTCCGTCCTATTTTACACCGGTATTTGTTTCCGCTAACAATGAAAACACTTGTTAAGTTCTTCACACAACTTAATCATGAATCTCGTGTGATGCAGCAAGTACCGGCTAATGTTGCGATCATATTTTCACTCATCCATATGCTCGGTGTATCCCACAGCAAATTTTTCCCTCCGTGCACCATCAACTATATAAAGAAATATGATTTGGTTTCGCACTTATTACTTGTTAAGGTGTTGGCACAATTTATTACCCTGAACCTAGAACATTTCAAACACCTCATGAGTTACTTAACACCTATATGTGAAGTCTGGAAGCCAAACATTCCAGTTCCATTCGGAAATGGTACTTGGAAAGACTGATCTTCGGCAGCACTTCTTATGGGTTCGAATTCCTGGAACTATTCGATGTGCTCATTACGAATTATGTACGACGGGGGAAAACTGTCTTATAGTCTCGAATCGAACATAGGCTTTGACACTTTTGAGCGCAAGACCGTCTGCGATGTACACCTTTCCTCTTGTAACATTTCCCACAGCAGTTTTTTGAATTAACAAACCCTTGACAAATCCTCATGTACGTTTTTGATTCTTTTAAGTCACCTCCATTAATCCAACATCGTGACAGTCCCCTATCATTGAAAAGCACTCATTAAGTCGTTGAATCTGAGTTTTGTAAGTAATCTCTTTCGTACGTGAAATGAACTTCCTCAGAATTCTCCCTACATATCCGAGTATACTATCTGTCTTTTCTATGGATAGGTTTATGTAGTTGTCACACCCTACAATCTCTCCGAACAGAAAATCTTACATTACTGACGAGCGTGGCTACATATACTGGATGTAACAAAATTAGTAGCGAAAATAAATACAGATAAAAGTAGACCATAACAGAAGCAAAAATGTAGCAGTAGACTTGGATAACTTACGAAATAATTATGTATGTATGAATCCGTGTCACCACTGACTTTAGTATGAAATATTTACGTAGGTAGTAGGAATATTTTTGAAATATAATCTGATGCAGAACACCAGGCAGGTGTTTCGTTTTTAGTATTGTAAACTTTTAGATCATATCCCCATCAGATTGGGCTCAAACTTGTAAAACCACAATCGTTCACGGGTCACCACATCTGTAATGTTTCTCATCGAATGTGTGGTAAGGGCCATAAAGCAATAGTCTCATTAGGCTACGCATTCTTCCAGTAAAATTTAATGGAGAAAGATACCGTCGGTTTCTGTGGCGGGATCTTGAGGATATTCCCCACATACAGCGTTGACGATTGTGGCAGAGACCGCATTTTGCAGTTGTAAGATGATGTGAAATACGTGATTGTGATCCGAGATGGAGAGGTAGAGCAGGGTGTGTAACTTGGCTTCCAAGGTTAACTCACCGCCATCCTTTGGATATTTTCATCTCAAATGTGCAGCACTGTGATTAATAAACTTTAAGACCCGACGCAGCAAACTGTACAGTTTTTCAAAATTTGCAAGTCCATCCGGAAGTGTTTGAAAACATTGTAGCTAACAGCTTCAGCAGCATAATTTTACAGTAACTTGTAACATGTTACATGCTGAAGTAGTACTGTATTTGTTGGTAAGGTAATCCACGGCTGAATTATGCAGTGGTCCTTGAGACCTAGTAAGGTGTGGATGCATGTAAATGCCTGGCTGAAGAACCAGAGGTGACAAATAAGGATGCACAAAAGGTAACGATGAGGCCAGGACTATGGCTTAATGGTTGGTAAACGCGTACTTATTAAGGCTTCGGTCACCAGTAATGATGCATGGCAGCTGTGGCTTACAATGGAACTGCTAAGTGACATACTTTTAATTTCTGTTATAAAACACGAACTTACAATAAATTCACCACGCAGTCCCGTAATATTTCATGAACGATTTGATTTTTCACTTTTATTTTTATTTATATGGATGTTTAGATATTGTTTGCTTGTGAAAAAACGTGAAAGAGCTGTTTATCATGCAGACATATTAATTCCAAAGTTATGTCCAATGAAATTTAAGACTCAGAGATTAGGTGTGCCAAGTGTATGAAGCAGCAGAAAAGGACATCTATCAAATCATAAGTGAGAAACTCAACCAGAAATGCTGAGCCACAAATTAAATAAAATCTCACTAGGAATCTAGAGATTTAAATGAAGAAAACTGTATGTTGACTAGATAAAAATAGTTTTACATTTTGTACATTTTGCTGATGAATACCTGAGTTCACTCTCAAATACAGCACCACTTCTAACATTATATATATATATATATATATATATATATATATATATATATATATATATATATATATCTTTATTCTCACAAAATATTACAGAAAAAGAAAATCTAGCAAAATAAGTCCTTATCCTCTCAAGCTGCTCGTAGTACAAAGTTTCGCCCTATAGGCGTCAACATAGTAACCATAAAGAGGAAAATAACAACCCATATTTGGCAGAAAATGTTATATATAGTCTTTCTTGTTTAGAACATGATTCATTATTTTGTGTGAAAGTACGCACCATTCATAAAAAGCTTTAAAACAAAACCTAATGTGATGGAAGTTCAATTTCCATACAATCAGTGGAACATAATCTCAATAGGGCATTAAACTGATTAAATGAATCGGGTTTAAGAAGCTATATTAGCCACAGAAAATCGCGAACCATATTTCTCCACTATGTACGTAAAACAGAAAGATGTACGTACTAGCATTAGCTGCACTGCCTTGTTCACGCCTTTAACTAAGACCGAGTCAGGACCTTCCATGTCCACACAGTACGGTATCACCTTCTTTGGGCTTCCTTCAAAGGCTTCCATGAACGTGGTGGCTCCCAGCGGAGGTAGGGGAGACGCCCTTGCTACGCCGTCTGTCTGCTCGTAGTATTTTCCTTGCCATTTGAAGTACGTTGACGTCAGGCACAACTCGACCAGGTCGCATGTGTCTGGAGGGACATGCTCCTGAAGGATGCGGATAGTTTCATCTACTGGTACGTTAGTAATTAGTGACTTCACGTCAAAACTGACCATGATGTCCGTAGGTTGCATGGAAGCCTTTGAAGCAACGGCCCTTGGTTCAGCTCCTATACGCCCACGTTGCTGGTTCAGATACGTGGACGACACGTTTGCAATATGGCCTCATGGTGAAACAGACCTGCACAAGTCTCACGAATATTTGAACAACATACACGGGAAGATACAGTTCCCACTCAAAGTTGAGAAGAGTGGTGTAATCTATTTGTAACCGCCGATGTATACAGGCCAACGTAGGACACAGTGGGGCACAGTGTATATCGCAAGCCTACACCTACAGACTGCTATCTGCACGGCATATCCTACCACCACCCAGCGCAGAACAACTCGGTCATCCGTTCTTTGGCAATACGTGCGCAACACCTAAGTGATGCTCAAAACATACACTATTTGATCAAACGTTTCCAGACACGTGGTTCAAAATGACTTACAAGTTCGTGGCGTCCTAAATCAGTAATGCTGGAATTCAAATTGTGTTGGCTCACCTTTAGCACTGTTGACAGCCCCCACTCTCGCAGGCATACGCTCAATCAGGTGCTCGAAGGTTTCTTGAGGAATCGCAGCCCATTCTTTATCAAGCGCTGCACTGAGGAGTGTTATCTATGTCGGTCGGTGAGGCCTGGCACGTATTCGGCGTTCCAAAACACCCCAAAGGTGCTCTATATGATTCAGATCAGGACTCTGAGCAGGCCAGTCCATTAAAGGGATGTTATTGTTCTGTAACCACTCCGCCACAGGCCGTGCATTATGAACAGGTACTCGATCGTGTTGAAAGATGCTATAGCCATCCCCAAATTGCTCTTCAACAGTGGGAAGCTAAAAGTTGCTTAAAACATCAATGTAGGCCTGTGCTGTGATAGTGCCACGCGAAACAACAAGGGGTGCAAGCCCCCTCCATGGAGAACACGACCACACCATAACACCACAGCTTCCAAATTTTACTGTTGGCCGATGACGTTCACCGGGCATTCGCCATACCCACACACTGCCATCGGATCGCCACATTGTGTACCGTGATTCGTCACTGCACACAACGTTTTTACACTGTTCAATCGTCCAACATTTATGCTCCTCACGTCTATCGAGGAGTCGTCTGGCATTTACCGGCGTGATATGTGGCTTATGACCAGCCGCTCGACCATGAGATCCAAGTTTTCTCACCACCCGCCTGTCATACTACTTGCTGTGGATCCTATGTGGTGGTCTGGATAGATGTCTGCCTGTTACACATTACGACCCTCTTCAACTATCGGCGGTGTCAGTCAACAGACAAGGTCGGCCTGTATACCTTTGTACTATACGTGTCCCTTTCCGTTTCCACTTTACTATCACATCGGACACAGTGGACCTAGGGATGTTTAGGAGTGTGGAAATCTCTCGTACAGACGTATGACTCACGTGACACCCAGTCACAGGGCGAAGTTCGAGGTCCGTGAGTTCCGCGGAGCGCCCCATTCTGTTCTCTCACGATGTCTAACGACTACTGAGGTCGCTGATATGGAGTACCTGGTAGTTTGTGGCAGCACACAGCAAGTAATATGAGAAACGTATGTTTTTTTTTGTGGGGGGGGGGGGGGGGTATTTGGATAATTTGGATCACATAGTGTGACACCTGAGTTTAAAAGGCTACGCACAACGTTTCTAGTCAATGGCTACAGTCATAAGTCGATCCACACAACCTTGTCGACGAATACAAGTAAGTAAGATAATCAAGAAACAAACTGCAGCCAGCAGTGCGCTTACCTTATGTAGAAAACGTTACTAGGACCCCCCCCCCCCCCCCCCCCCTCCACTAAGGACAAGGTGGAAGCATTACACACTGCAGGCGTGTGCAAGATGGAATGCGCATGTGGAAAGCCATACATTGGGGAGACTGGCAGGCCAGTAGCACCGCGCATTCGGCAACGCGAACGGTATATTCGTCTAGGGCAGCACAACAAATATGCAGTTTCGGAACATTAGTAAGACTGCGGAAAAGAAATGAAATTTAGCGAAGCCTGTGTGTTGGCAAAGCAGCTGGATATGACGAAACCCAATAACTATCGAAATACTTAAACACCCCAAGAACATGAATAGAGAGATGGACTCATGCTTGAGCCATGTTGGCTGCCAGCAATCAGAGCCCAACAGACGGCACTTTCAACACGAGGCACGAGCACTACCGGCGAGTAACTGCCGCCGCGCGGCCAACATTCAGCATTTGGTAAACAGGAACCGACTTCTCATTTGCCTGTGATTTCCAATCACGGCACAAAATACAGGAGCAAATAGATAACAAAGGTTACTCTCTCCCTCCACAGCAGTAACCTATTAAAAAGAAATCCCGCTCCTTCTTCCTTAAGTGGCCAATGAAACGAAGTATCTTTTTAAAATTATGACGTAATGGCATGTGCAGTCAAGAGTAATAACAGACTGTTAGGGACGCTGTATAGCTAGAACTCACCTCTAGACCCATAAGATGACCGCTGCAAACTTGATCGGAACGTTGGGTTTCTCCAGTAGTAGTTTTATATAATAAGACGTGGTACCATACAAAGAAAATTTTTATGAAGGCTAAATTTCTTGTTCCGAAATTGTTTCGCTAAGGGTGATCGTCGTGCACTTCCTCCGTTCAACTGAAGCACGAACGTCAAAGTGACAAACATCAAAATATGTGACAACTGACGCGAAAAACCTATTCGATTCTACATAGAGTACGCGAGAGGAAAAGGATGGAATATGCGATGGTCATTCTCGTTTTCAAGGAAGGACGCGTCAAACTGTAGGCCTCTATGGCTGGCATCGATTCCTTGTACAATTTTGGAATATGTTTTATGTTTGCATACCATGACGCTCCTGGAAAGCAAAATTCTGTCCTGTACCAAATAACGTTGATTGCGCTAACAATGATCGTGTGAAACTCAGCCCGCTCTGGCCGTCCACGAAACCTAGAGGGCAGTAAACAGCGACGATCAGGCCGCTGCCATGTTCCTTATTCGGAGGGTTTCGATACAATTGCCCGCTGTAGCCTAACGAACGAAATACTAGCGTACAGGCTATTAGACTAGCTGTGTTACTATTCAGCCGCGCGCGATAAGCCGAGCGGTCTGCGGGCGCTGCAGTCATGGACTGTACGGCTGGTCCCGGCGGAGGTTCGAGTCCTCCCTCGGGCATGGGTGTGTGTGTTTGTCCTTAGGATAATTTAGGTTAAGTAGTGTGTAAGCTTAGGGACTGATGACCTTAGCAGTTAAGTTCCATAAGATTTCACATACATTTGAACATTTGTTACTATTCTAAAGGGTCCCCAGCAAACAGAACACAACTTGTCACTCTTGACAAGCATTAATCTTCAGATATGTGAAACGTTTGTGCGTGTGCGTACATGTGTGTGTATGTATGTGTCTGTGTGTGTGTGTGTGTGTGTGTGTGTGTGTGTGTGTGTGTGTGTTCCATATCTCCTCCTAAGCCACTGGACCGATTTCAAATAAACTTGGTACATATATGTCTCACCGGCTGCAGACAATCGAAGTGAGGCTAAGAATCACATACCTACGAAAAGGGGTGAAGTGAGAAAGAAGCATAGCCAACGACACATGAATCCCCAGAATTTCCTGATCAGGCATTTGATGGTTCAAATGGCTCTGAGCAGTATGCGACTTAACTTCTGAGGTCATCAGTCCCCTAGGACTTAGAACTACTTAAACCTAACTAATGTAAGGACATCACACACATCCGTGCCCGAGGCAGGATTCGAACCTGCTATCGTAACGGTTATGCGGTTTCAGACTGAAGCGCCTAGAGCCGCTCCGCCACTCTGGCGGCCTCCAGAATTTGAGAATGGCAGTATTTAGCGACCTGCAAAAAACTTTACACATAATTTCAAACCATTATGAAACTTTTTATTGCTGAAAACCCTAAAGGACATCACACACATCCGTGCCCGAGGCAGGATTCGAACCTGCTATCGTAACGGTTATGCGGTTTCAGACTGAAGCGCCTAGAGCCGCTCCGCCACTCTGGCGGCCTCCAGAATTTGAGAATGGCAGTATTTAGCGACCTGCAAAAAACTTTACACATAATTTCAAACCATTATGAAACTTTTTATTGCTGAAAACCCTAAAGGAATGAGGCAAGGAAAAATGTTTATCGCTTACTACTTTCCCGCCGTTCATGTAGTAAAAGTACCACATTAGGCATGATGTTATAATTTATTACTTCTTCACTTCTAACTGCTAAATGTACCAACAATAACATATCACTGTATGATACTTCAGGAGATATGACGTCATAAACAGTGAGATGAGAGAAAAACTACCACTTCATACGTGACTTTTAAAATTCTTACTTCGTTGCTACTAACTGTATCCGTAACTCATATTGAGGGCAGTATCTTCATATGCCGCTGAACGTAGCTGTAAAATTATATCATTGTATGACTTCAGGAATAACGACTTGATAAAGAGTAAGCACAAGGCAGGACCTAGCTTGGTATGGGCGTGGACACACAGCTGTAAATAAATACTTGGGCTTTCTCCATTAGTACATACACACATAAAATTTTTTTTTTTTGCATCAACCCGGTTCCCAGAATTCTTGAAGATAGAGGTTGACTGTGGATATTGTATCACAGACAGAGTCTTTTTGACTGTTCAGAGATGTCATTAAACAGCTTACAGATGTAAACAACCATGCATGAGCAGCGCCTATTAGACGGAGGGGGTCCGACAGCCGATCAGTTCCAGTCATTCCACCAGGAAGGACGTGCACGGTTCGTGTTGTCTGTAATTCAACCATGCCTAGACGATCGATACCGCTGTTTAATCGCGTCTGTATTGTCACTTTGTGCCAGGAAGGGTTCTCAACAAGTGGAGTGTCGAGGCGTCTCGGAATGAACCAAAGCGATGTTGGTCGGACGTGGAGGGGATACAGAGAGACAGGAACTGTCGATGACATGCCTCAATCAGGCCGCCCAAGGGCTACTACTGCAGTGGCTGACCGCTACATACGGATTATGGCTCAGAGGAATCCTGACAGCAACGCCACCATGTTCAATAACGCTTTTCGTGAAGCCACACGATGTCGTGTTACGACTCAAACAGTGCGCAATAGGCTGCATGACGCGCAACTTCACACCCGACGTCAATGGCGAGGTCTATCTTTGCAACCACCATGCAGCGCAACACAGATGGGCCCAACAACATGCCGAATGGATCGTTCAGGATTGCCATCACGTTCTCTTCACCGATGTGTGTCGCATATGCCTTCAAACAGACGTGTTTGGAGACAACCCGATCAGGTTGAAAGCCTTAGACACACTGTCCAGCGAGAGTAGCAAGGTGGAGTTTCTCTGCTGTTTTGGGGTGGCATTATGTGGGGCCGACGTCACCGCTTGTGGTCATGGAAGGCGCCGCAACGGCTGTACGTTACGTGAATGCCATCCTCCGACCGATAGTGCAACCATATCGGCAGCATATTGACGAGGCATTCGTCTTCATGGACGACAATTCGCGCCCCCATCGTGCACATCTTGTGAATGACTTATTTCAGGATAACGACATCGCTCAACTAGAGTGGCCAGCGTGTTCTGTAGACGTGAACCCTATCGAACATGCATGGGATAGATTGAAAAGGGCTGTTTATGGACGACGTGACCCACCAACCACTCTAGGGGATCTACGCCGAGTCCCCTTTGAGGTGTGGGACAATCTGGACCAACAGTGCCTTGATGAACTAATGGATAGTATGCCACGACGAATACAGGCACGCATGAATGCAAGACGACGTGCTACATGATATTATAACGTCATCAGTTCCATGAAATTTTCCGCGGATGATACTGTTATTTTCAGAAAGGCTGCAACGCTATATAATTCATACGAAAAGCAGCAGGAACTGCAGTAAATAGAGGCTTGGTGCAAGGTTTAGCAGTTGGCTCTCAACGTAAATAAATGTAGCACATTGTGGACAAATAGGCCGAAGGACCCGTTTTTGTGTGACTGCTCTGGGACCATCTGAGAGTATATGTATGAAACTGACCGCAGGTTAAGGTAGATCCCAGACTGAGAGTGATTAGAAAAGTCCTCCAGAAGCGCAGTCAATCCTCGAAGTTCGTAGCTCACAGAACGTTTGTTCGACACAGTTGAAAATTGTTCCTTAGTCCAGGATCCCTACCAGACAGGATCGCTAGAGGAAATGGGAAAGCTCCAAAGAAGAGCACCGCATTTCGACACGGGTTCATCACGAAGACACTCTTCCTGTAGTCCGTGCCAGTGTGCAGCGAGCAGTTTTCTTCCAAAAAGCTGGGCGAGTTCATTCGTTTGCTCAGAAGGGGAGGCCGACAAGCGTTTTCAAGCTTTTGGCTGCTCAGCGATGACAGAATCGATGATCACTCCCCGCAATACTTCTTAAACTATTCTACAGAAAGTATTCGGTATAAAATATAATTTTTGCTTTACTTACAGCTTTATGTGTCAGGTTAATGATCTTGTGCCTAACATTTCGTTAATGGCCGTAGTTATTGTGATATTTACATAGAATTAAGACATTACGCGAAATTTTGGAAAGTTTGCGGTGAAAAATAGAGATCGATATGATTTTGCGTTTGGTCCATATTATATTATATGCTGTCGAGTGAAATTTAGCTAATATATTGAATTTTTCTTCAGAATGGTTAGAGTTACATACCTGTCACCAGTCTCGAGGAAACTGATCTGACGCAGCACACTCATTTCCGATCGCGCCGCTCCAGCGAGAACACCAGAGTAAAATAGCTGCAATATTCCTCATATTTCATACGCAGTTTGAGACATCAGAATGAGATTTTGGCCAATGGTTAGCACGCAAAGAAGAGAGTATTTCCCCCATATCGTTACTACGTAAAACGTCATTATCTACCTTGTTATTCCACTAAGTAAAGACATTTTCAATGGAAGAATGTAATTTTTAAGGCCCCTCGATAACTGGTGAAAGGAGAAATGCTATCAGTTTCGGAATAACATAAGTGAAGACTTCACAGGTTTTCCTTGTACCGAAGATGTGCTTTTTCGTAAGCTACTTGAGCTGGATATTCCTCAGTTCCTCATTTAATAATCTTAATAAACCACTATTTCAGAATTCTATTGCAAAACATGTTAATGAGATGAGACGGAGTAAACTCCGCTGTGTTTTGGCAACAAAAAGAATTAACATGAAAACCAGAGAAACGTGTAAGTTTTACGCAACAATTTCCACTCATGACTCTTCTCTCAAAAGTTACATCGTCCGCGGAATTCTTTTTAGGCCGGCCAGAGTGGCCGTGCGGTTCTGGGCGCTACAGTCTGGAGCCGAGCGACCGCTACAGTCGCAGGTTCGAATCCTGCCTAGGGCATGGATGTGTGTGATGTCCTTAGGTTAGTTAGGTTTAAGTAGTTCTAAGTTCTAGGCGACTAATGACCTCAGAAGTTAAGTCGCATAGTGCTCAGAGCCATTTGAACCAATTCTTTTTAGATATTAAGCAAAGATGACAGAAGGAAAAAAGTGTTCAAGTGTGTGCGTATCCCTAAGGGACCAAACCGCTAAGATCAACGGTCCCTAGACTTACACATTAGTTAAACTAACTTATGCTAAGAACAACACACATACACCCATGCCCAAGGGAGGATTCGAGCCTGCGACGGGAGGGACCGTGCAATCAGTGACACAGCTCCTCTAACCGCACGGTCACTCCGTGCGGCTGGGACAGACGTTTTTCAAAGGTGACTATGAGAGTAAGGGTGTCTAGGGCCCTGTTTAATATTTACAAAAAATGTGAGCATAGGCTTCAGTTTAGAACGACACTCGCCTCTAGGACTAGGTATTTACTCCACAGCGCCTGCCAGTAAACCCCACCACTACCACTTTCCCCACACGTGCCCCGACATCTGCGCATCTACCACCCACGGCATTCTACGCGGACTATAATCCATTGGCAGATGACACAGCAGATGCACTGTGCGTCATGTTTTAATTCAGTGTTAAAATTTCGCAGGCCTAAGTTCCTAAAAGGGTCGACTGATATACAGGGTGAGTCACCAAACGTTACCGCTGGACATATTTCGTAAACCACATCAAATACTAACGAACCGATTCCACAGACCGAATGTGAGGAGAGGGGATAGTGTAATTGTTTAATACAAACCATACAAAAATGCACGCAAGTATGTTTTTTAACACAAACCTAGGTTTTTTATATTGAACCACTTTAGTTTTGTTAGCACATCTGAACATATAAACAAATAGGTAATTAGTGCCGTTTGTTGCATTGTAAAATGTTAATTACATCCGGAGATATTGTAACCTAAAGATGACGATTGCAATCTCCGTCGTTCAGTTGCGTGTGCAACAAACCCGGCCCACGGTCGGCGAGCAGCATCTGCAAGACATGTTTATGATGACGACCGTGTTTACGAGTGTGGCTGTAGTGCACTATTGTGGTTTTGTAAGTAGGATGTTTAGGTTTCTTTTATTGGTAACGCCGCGCCACGTAGCGCTCTGTGCCGTGTGCAGTCTGTGGCTGGTTTGCATTGTTGTCTGCCATTGTAGCGTTGGGTGGCTGGATGTTAACAGCGCGTAGAGTTGCGCAGTTGGAGGTGAGCCGCCAGCAGTGGTGGACGTGGGGAGAGAGATGGCGGAGTTTTGAAATTTGTAAGAATTGATGTCATGAACTGATATACATATTATGACTATTAAGGTAATTATATTCTTTGTTCTCTATTAAAATCTTTCATTTGCTGTGTCTGCTTATCATTAATTAGTGCCTTCAGTAGTTTGAATCTTTTATTTAGCTGGCAATAGTGGCGCTCGCTGTATTGCAGTAGCTTGTGTAACGAAGATTTTTGTGAGGTCAGTGATTTTTGAAACATATAGGTTTATGTTAGTCAGGGCCATTCTTTCGTAGGGATTTTTGGAAGTCAGATTGCGTTGATCTAAGAATATTGTGTGTCAGTTTAAGCACAATCTTGTATAATTGTTCTAAGGGGACGTTTCATATGTCGACCCTTAGCCGAGGATACCTGACTGGAATCTTCTGATCTTTTTCTTGTAGTTTGTGTAATTAGAGTAGCTTTTGTTTATTGCTAGCGCGTAATTATAAAGAGAATTTCCTTTGTAGTTGTAGTTTTTCGTTGTTGTACAGTAAAACAGTTGTGGCATTCATGTAGGTTTGCACCAAGTATTTCGCAATTAACTAGATATTATTTTCAGTGCTATGTTAACGTGTTCTCTTATTTTTACTCTGCAAATTGTGTTTTTCTGTGTTGTCGTGTGAAATATTGTGTCAATAACGGCGTGTGAAAAACGTAAAACTAGCCTTCAAAGTAAACTGAGAAATGACAGTGAAGACGAAAGCTGTGTGTTAGCGCCACCATGTAATGAATTAACTACTGTTCAGAGTAGTAATTTGGTAATTGTACATAGGGAAATGGAGTGGGCTGCTAACAGTGGTGTAGACAATGAAACAATTAATGAACAGGGAAGCATTATCGATCGATCGGTCGGCAACAGCTCGCCTCAGGATTCCGTAATGACAGGACACATTCTTGCAAATACTGTAGATTCAGGTTTTGCATCCTCACCGTTTTCTCAAATAAGTCAAGACACATTTTCTGTTTTTCAAACTGCGAATATTGCCGGTTCAAATGCATTGCCAAATAGCACTAAGGAACATGTTTCTGACACCAGTGCACTGTTATTGCAATTAATGCAACAAATGGGACAAAATCTTCAAAAGTTAGACACAATGGAACAAAATCAGAGACAAACACAGCAAAAGCTTCAAACGTTAACCACAATGGAACAAAATCTTCGAAAGTTAGACACAATAGAACAACACCAGAGACAAACACAGCAACAGTTGGACATAATGGAACATAATCTTCAAAAGTTAGACACAATGGAACAAAATCTTCGGAAGTTAGACACCACACTTGAACAAAGACGTGAAGATTTAACTACTGAGTTACATAACATTGAATCGAAATGTCAAAAAATCTGTAATGACGTAAAAACACAAATTTCTGAGCATTTTCAACCTATTTTTTCGCGGCATGAAAATGCATTACAGAATCACGAAGCAGCCATAAAAGAATTGCAAACTATTGTTCGTGAAAATCACGACACCTTGCAAACTAAAATGGACTCAGTTGCATCCACCGATTCGGTTACGCAACTTGCAAGAACTCAGGAAAACTTAAAGGACACAGTAGATTCGATTTCAACACAAATGGACACTCTGAAACTTGGTTCAGAAAAACACACTAAGGAAATGTGTTCACTATCGGAGAAAGTAGCCGAACTTTCGAATCAGTTCACTAGTTTATCTGCTGAGGTAGATGATGATTTGAATGACACAAGACCTGTAGCCATCACTGACACAGAAGAGTATGAACAAATTAAGAAATTCAAACAAAATCAGAATCAAATTAATACACAATACAAAAGAGAAATCCGGGAAGTACAAGATCAGTTGACGCAGGTAATACAAAAATTACATATTTCAGAGGACACTCGCGCTCCAACACAGGAAGAGGAACTTAGAAATACGGAAAAGCTACAAAATAATCACACAGGGCATTTCGGAAATCATGAAAGAAATTGGCAAGGTGCACTGAATTTTGAGATCGAACCGCCGAAACGGTGTAACAATGACCGACATGCGACTCGCCGACATGATGATTTTGACTATAAGCTGTTCATTACTGCACGTAAATTCAAAACATTTAAGAATTCTGGCAACGACATTCATCCACAAGCATGGCTCCACCAATTCTCTCATTGTTTTCCTCCCAACTGGTCATTAGAGCACAGATTAGAATTTATGTGTGGCTACTTGGAGAATGAACCAGCTGTGGGAATGCGATCGGTCATTCACGATTGTCACAGTGAAGGAGAATTTTATCATGCCTTCCTCTCAGCATATTGGTCTCAAGCTACACAAGACCGAGTAAAACATAGCATCATAATGATGAAACACTTTGAACAATCTGAATTTTCCAGTCTTGTCAAATATTTTGAAGACATGTTGCATAAGCATCAATATCTTTCAAACCCATACAGCCCCTCAGAAGTCATCCGCATTTGCTTAATTAAATTACCGGAACATTTACGGCATATTATTTTGGTAGGACGTTGCAAAGACGACACTGAAGCTTTTCAGCGACTCTTACAAGAACTGGAAATTGACACTGACAATCGCGGAACGCGAAAACAAAAGCACAACAATTACAGGTCATATCCGTCGCAATTCCCCTTTGAAAGAAATAATAACTGGACACGACAAGGCTATTCTTACAACGCAAATCGTGAACAAAACAGACACCACCCATATGACAACCACTGGCAGAGTAATAGCTACAGAGAAAGATCGCATTTCCGTAGTAATGATTATAACAGAGATAATCGTAGAAACAGACAATATGGGAACAAAAACAATTATTATCAAGGGAGACAGAATAACTTCAGACGCCACAGTTCAGCGCGCAGTTACGATTCAGGAAGAAATTCCCCGCCACGTGACCGGCAAGAAAGAAACTATGGAATCCACCGACATGACGACAGACGATATAATCGTAACGACAGACCTGAATTGCACCAGAACTGGCAGGATTCAAACAGAGCTAGGCCCTCTCGAGAAGGTGAATTTGTAGAAGTTAGGTCTCCTAATCCCAATAACGACGAGCACCAACAAAGAAACAGACAGTGACTCGCACCGCAGGCAGCCGCGTGCGCCGACTGGCTCAGAGAAAAATAACATAAGCTACCCTTGAGCAAAATTCCAATGTTCCTTACCGACGTAATCACATGATAATTGCTTTTCAGTTGACAGTCTGCGTACTAGGAAGAGTAAAGGTTTACACCACATTTCACATGTAAAACCGTTTATTGAAATATAATCAGCTTTTTAACTCTGTCTCTGCCATTAAATTTTTCACTTCACGTTACTAGTATGTTTTGTCAGGCTTAGAAACAGTTAACATGCAACAACGTTTTGAAGTTCACTATCCAGTCTAAAACCTAGGGAACATATTTAAACAGAAATTACGAATGCATTGTCATAGTGAACAGACGACAGAGTGTTGTTACTTGTACATTCTTGCTTGTTAGTTGCACGATTACATAACGACTATAAGGCTGATATACTTAGAACATTTACCAGTACTGCTAATGAGATTTTAATGTAACATTTTGGTTTACTTGAAGATACATTCTGGATTTAAAGTACTTTCTGTGAGATATCAGATGACTCAGTGGTTAGTTTATGTGACAGATACACCATTTTATCATGACGCTACTAATGAGTGACTATTTACAATGTTGCTTTTGCACAGTATCTGTTTTATATCTGCACAGTTTCTCTGAATTATTGAGGAAAGTAAAACATATTTAACTTTTGTGGTATAGCTACAATGAGACAGCCTTTTCCGTAGCACAACAATATGTTACAGCAAAGCACTTCCTTCATCACTGCAATAAGCGTAATAACTAAGATATATATACGCAAAGCAATTCACTTCGTTTATTACAAGGGAAGTACATTGACTTCAGCAGAACTTTGCTTACAGAGGACGATAACTACGACACTTCCACAGAGATTATCTTACAACAAGACGCACAGTTTAGCGCTACAGTACGCGTATTTGAGTGACTAATTTTGTACTTAAAACATTTATTTTTAAAGATATTTGAAGTACAATGATACAAAGGTTTTCCGTAATACATTTAATTCCATTGCTGTAATCTGTAACACCTGAGGGTAAAATTACATTAATCCTCAGGGGGGTACACACTTACTTTGTGTACCATGTGAATGGCAAGCACAAGGAGCCCTAGCTAATATGGTATTTGCTTATACAACTTTAAGCATCGATACCATATTTCTCTAACACATTAATTACACAGCTATCTGGTCATTTAACTGAGAGAGACAAACATTTATTTTACTACATCAGTGACAGATGTTTACGTAATTACACCGTTGGATAACGTCACACTTATGAAATTGTATTTGTCTGTACTTTGTGAACTGTTCATATTTTTTCGGAACCATTGTTATACTATGAGAGCTTTGAATGATGTATTTGGTATGGGATCATGATTTTTAAAGTACGTTTGAGGCAGATAATACTTGACATGAGCAGAGAATTTTTTTTAGGTTTTGAAATTATTGGAGGAAGCTACGACGATTTTGAGAGTTGACTGAGGTGTTACGATGTTATTATTACGATGACTGTGTATTATGCTGTTGTGGTATGTTTATGGTCAATAAGCTGATGCTATATGAGTTATTTGATTATGCTATGTATCTGTTATGATGAAATATTGAAGAAGTGTCGACAAATAAGGTAAGGAATAAAGAGTAGTGGTTTGGGACTCTGGTTTGTGAAAAAGGTTGTTGGAACCCAAGAATCGTACTTTAAGAGCTATGAAATGTATGTAAATGCGTGAATGTATTATAATGCCGATGAAAATTTTTTGGACACTGTTATATCAATAGGATTTTGTTTCTACAGATGTGTAACGCAAATTCTTGACCTGTGAATTTTTTTATATGAGACTGCCACTGTAGCGGAAACTGGTGTGGTAAATATTTCGGTAAGAAAGTTAAGTGACCACCTGCACGTAATGCGTCGTGGGCACCCAGCTGGGTGCCAGCCACCTGGAAGCAAGCCATTAGTGTGTGCCTTTCAGAGGCACAGGTGGAGAAAAAAAAGAGGGCATTTTCCTCGCTATTGACATTCCTTTGTAGAAAGCACCGCAAATACGACACGCTCATTACTTGGAAACATTCTTACATCTGCACACCTGATTATGACAAGTGTCTTTCTACGTATGTTGAGAGAACTTCTACTGACTTATGAAATGCCACATAGCTATTGAATGAAGTTTTTATTCTTTACTTTGCATAATTGCTTATTTCATTTGATATCTGTTTTCCAGCTGTGTTATAGCATTGGTTTTATAAAATAAAATTAAATGCATTTGCTAATGTGAAAACTTTCTGTCAACAGATCTGTTAAATAATAATTTTATGATCCACATTCTTCAAAAAAAGGAGCACTTGGAAAGGAAAGAACAATAATAAGGGACTAGTAACAGTAACTGCATACATAATTTTGTTTTCAAGTACTTGGTAATGTCTTTTGTAGCATAAGTTGTGGTGCACCACTTTAATTATATAGACATTAAGATGTGAATATACATTTCCCTTATCTGCGTTGTTGTCTTTAGTGTACTATTTTTTCTGCTTGTGGGTTTGTCATGTTTAGGTATAAGTTATTACCTTTATTGCTGCATGCTTTGCTTACTTGGAGTTTTTTGTCATTGCTGTTTGTATTAGTTGTTTTGTGCTGCTGCATTGCCTCGTCCCTTAGTTAAGAATCTGAGCTCAGTAGATTTAAGTTACCTTAAGATGGGGTAGGCTATAAAAGAGAACGAGTTGTGATGAATTGCAAGAAATGCATTGAGAAGCTATAAGAAAATGATTTGGCCAAAATAGTAGTGTACAGTGGAGAAAAACTATTTTTGAAAGAGGATGTCAACAAAATACAGAAAGCATGCTTGGATAGGATATTTTTGGAGGAAACAAATGTTGAGATACGACGAAAGATCTACAGAATGAAGTTTTGGGTTGGACTGCAGAACCAAATGTAACCCTGAAAACAAACCCTGTCCTTTCCTTTGGTGTTATCCCACTATGTGTTTGTGTACCCTTGTGTATTTATTTTCTTCCTGTCTCTGTGTACTGTTTCATAGAATTTTTTCTCTTCTAATACTAAGCTACATTCACTATGATGAGGAATACTGTTATCCTCAAATATAATTTGCATTAATAACATGTTATTTACTTCGTAAAGATGCTTAGACATTATTTATTATGTTTTGTTTTAATGCTCATATGTGAAGTTGATGTTTCACAAGTTATTGTGATCTTTTATGTATGTACTTATGTCATAATTCCTGTTTCACTGATGTATATGTTAATTCGGTTCTTTTGTAAAACCTGTATTACTACAAATGTTATCTGTATTATTATGTTTTTAATGATGTATTTTGTACCTTTGTAATTGTATTCTTATGTTGTAAATTTATAATTGTATAGATACCAGTTCTTCAAGTAAGTTACATTTCACTGCACACGTTTTTGTTGGTCATAGTATATGGACAATATGTGAGAAATAGGGACTGATAGTGTTTGCACATGTGTTAATAATTCATCAAGGGACTGGTTAACAGCACTGCTGGTTCTAAGGACAATTCCAAAAACTTTGTGAGTGGACAAGTCGTGGGTTATAGACTTGCTATATTATCCGCAAGACTCTTCAGTGGTGATTGTGGGCCTGCACAGACAAACAGATGGCTTCTGGCCATCTCTGCAAGGACTACAGTAGGTCTACACCTTTGATGACTCAACAATACCATTATTTCTACAAGGACTGCAGTGGGTCTGCACCTCTGGTGGCCCACCAATACCGTAATCTCTACCAGGACTACAATGGGTCTACCCTGTGACAACCTACCTACCAATATTCTTTAAAACTTCGACTGACTCTGCTGTGGGTTTGCTCTGTTGTGGCCCATTACCTGTCTGCATGTCAAGAGTCAGCACTGTCTTTCCGTTGGAAAGACAACACTACTTCTTCAAGACTGCATGGAAATCCACTACTTCCGTATACATTTTCTTTTACTACTCAGACTTTGAGAAAAACACTGCAATTTTACTTTTGATGAATGATCAGGACTGTCTTTATGGACTGTGAGAAAATTTTAGCTTTTGACCAACATTGTATTGATAAGTGTGGGCATTTCATTTCTTTGTTATTGTAATTATGAAAAAAAATTCAAATCTGTATTGGCCACTGCCCAAAACAATTTGTAAATTTTTTTGTGGGGAGCATGGGGGCTATGTAAGTAGGATGTTAAGGTTTTTTTATTGGTAACGCCGCTGCCACATAGCGCTCTGTATGAAAATCACTGGCTGTGCCGTGTGCAGTCTGTGGCTGGTTCGCATTGTTGTCTGCCATTGTAGCGTTGGGTGGCTGGATGTTAACAGCGCACAGCGTTGCGCAGTTGGAGGTGAGCCACCAGCAGTGGTGGACGTGGGGAGAGAGATGGCGGAGTTTTGAAATTTGTAAGAATTGATGTCATGAACTGATATATATATTATGACTATCAAGGTAAATACATTGTTTGTTCTCTATTAAAATCTTTCATTTGCTGACTCTGCCTATCAGTAGTTAGTGCCTTCAGTAGTTTGAATCTTTTATTTAGCTGGCAGTAGTGACACTCGCTGTATTGCAGTAGCTTGGGTAACGAAGATTTTTGTGAGATCAGTGATTTGTGAAATGTATAGGTTAATGTTAGTCAGGGCCACTCTTTCGTAGGGATTTTTGTAAGTCAGATTGCGTTGCGCTAAAAATATTGTGTGTCAGTTTAAGCACAATCTTGTATAATTGTTCTAAGGGGACATTTCAGTTTGGTCTAGCTGTCGCAGTGTCCGCATGTAGCGCTTGCTGCTGTTGTTATTCTGCATTCGTCTCCGCACGCAGACCAACTGTAGTACACCATGTTACCAGACGACTGTGATAGTGTAGTGTTGTAGGAACTGTGACCGTGGTGTATTCGAACTCTGAAAAGGCGGAGATGATACTCATCTATGGCGAGTGTCGACGAAATGCAGCTGAGGCCTGCAGGGTGTATGCAGAACGGTGCGCGGACAGAGAGCATCCAACGTGCCGCACATTGCAAAACATCTACCGCCAACTGTATGAAACAGGTATGGTTGTAGCACGCAAACTGGTCCGTAACAGGCCCGTCACTGGAGAAGCGGGTGCAGTTTGTGTGTTAGCTGCTGTTGCCATGAACCCACACATGAGTACACATGAGTACAGCCGGTGGACTGAGTCAAAGTAGTGTCATGCGCATACTACAACATCACCGCTTTCACCCGTTTCATGTGTCGCTACATCAGCAATTACAAGGTGATGACTTTAATCATCGATTGCAATTCTGTCAATGGGAATGAACAGACAATGCAATGCAGTTCTACCTGTTTACCGATGAAGCGGGTTTCACAGACCACGGGGCAGTGAATCTATGGAACATGCATTACTGGTCCGTGGACAATCCTTGCTGGCTCAGACAGGTAGAGCGACAGCAACTGTGGACTGTAAACGTATGGTGCGGAATCATTGGCGACCACATCATTGGTCCTCACTTCATTGCAGGGGCCCAAACAGCTGCAACATACATCGCGTTTCTACAGAATGATCTGCCAATGTTGCTCGAAAATGTCCCACTGGCAACGCGTCGTCGTATGTGGTATCAGCATGATGGTGCACCTGCACATTCCGCAATTAACACTAGGCTGACCCTTGATAGGATGTTCGATGGGCGTTTCATAGGACGTGGAGGACGCATAAATTGGCCAGACCTTTCTCCTGACGTTACACCTCTGGACTTCCTTATGTAGGATACGTTAAAGGAGAATGTGTTCCGTGATATGCCTACAACCCCAGAGGATATGAAACAACGTAATGTGGCAGCCTGCGGCGACATTACACCAGATGTACTGCGGCATGTACGACATTCATTACGCCAGAGATTGCAATTGTGTGCCACCACATCGAATATCTATTGGCCTGACATGTCGGGTCACACTCTATTCCACTCCTTAATTGAAAACGGAAACCACGTGTGTACTTGTACCTCACCCCTCATGGTAATGTACAAGTGCGTCAGTGAAAAAGACCAATAAAAATGTGTTAGCATGTGGACGTAATGTGCTGTTCCAGTCTCTTCTGTACCTAAGGTCCATCACCGTTCCCTTTGGATCCCTACGTAATTCGGTGCTCTCCGATACACACGATCGAACAGCGGAGGAGTGGTATTCAAGCGTCAACTTTAGGTTACAATATCTCCGGATGTAATTAACATTTTACAATGCAACAAACGGCACTGATTACGTATTTGTTTATATGTTCAGATGTGCTAACAAAACTAATGGGGTTCCGTTTAAAAAAACGTAGGTTTTTTATGGTTTGTATTAACCAATTACACTAGCCCCTCTCCTCACGTTCTGTCTGTGGAATCGATTCGTCAGTATTTGATGTGGTTTACGAAATATATCCAGCGGTAATGTTAGGTGACTCACCCTGTATTGCTTTCTCCTATCTTCATCAGTCGAAATTAGAGAGATGTGAGCTCACATGAGGCCTACCACTAATGGTTTTCCAGTGTAAGTAAGAGTACTATTCGCGATCGGAACAGGAAAGGAAAAAGTGATAGTGGTACTTGAAGTACTTTCCGATATACGCTATATGGTGGCTGGCAGAGTAGAAGCAGGGTCGTCGTTGACAGTGCAGTCTTTGCAGGCATCCCGTGAGCGAGTGGCTGTCACTCTGTGGCAGGTCTACGCTGTTTATTTCGTGCTCTGGGAGACGCGGCCGCAGAGGTAATCACGGTGCTTCCTTGTATTACACAGCAAAGCGAACCTGCCACGTAGCCAGGGCGGCACCACCGTCGTGTTTACGCCCGAGGAACATGAAAGGCCGGTAACAACAGCCTGCACTCCGGTTCCCGTGTAAGCCATAGGTCTATGCGTCTAAGTCCTGCATGGGACAACCAACACATAAAGAGGGGCAGTTTTGTTTGGCAGTACTCTTCAGAAAATATCGCTTTGGCAGTACTTATCCGCAGAATAATATTACAGCGAGGTGTGCTGCGTGAAGCGTGGCTTAGTGGTTAGTGCCTATGGCATAACCGTAGCCATTTTAAACCGAACCACATACTATTATTTGTCATTTAGTATTTACGAGTTCAGTAAAGTTCTCGAAAGTTGTAATCTTTCTAAGGTTTGTGTATTGTGGAACATTTTACATTTGTATAAACAGCTCTACTCTCCGTTTAGATGTCCTGTTTATAATCTTACCCTCCCACACATCACTATTGAAATTCTCTGCTTTTGCACAAATTTTGAAAGCTTCGTGAGGCGTAAGATATACAAAAGAATAACTTTTTACTTATCATCATTATCTCGTTGTTGTTGTCGACAGCTCAAAGTCTTGTCTAGGGATACATTCTTGCAGCTGAAATTTCTACTTTGTAAGTTCTTAATGACTAAATAATTTAAGAAGATTTGACTGTATTATTCTTGAATTTTATTCTTTGTCATACCTTCCAACATAACACCGTTAGTACATTTTTCACGTTGAAAAAAATTAATAATTACATTGTTGGTAGCAAACTCATAGAACTCCTACTTACACCAGAGGCATGTCCACCACTACTTACATTTTGCAGTGCTGACATTACTACAAAGAGTTTACGAAGCAAAAGAGCTTACAAAATTTCTTTAACAAAGAAGAAAATGGCTCTGAGCACTATGCGACTTAACTTCTGAGTTCATCAGTCGCCTAGAACTTAGAACTAATTAAGCCTAACCAACCTAAGGACATCAAACGCATCCATGCCCAAGGCAGGATTCGAACCTGCGACCGTAGCAGTCGCCTGGCTCCAGACTGCAGCGCCTAGAACCGCAAGGCCACTCCGACCGATCAACAAAGAAGAATCCTCGATAAAATATATCATTATTTTGTTAATGAATCTAGAAATAAATTTTAAAATTAGCGTTAGATTGTGCTATTGGTAATATGAATTTTAAGTACGCCACAAATTTTTTAATTTCAGTCATTTTTAATAGAAGAGTAATTTTAACGGTTAGTACATATCGATTGTAACACATTGATTTCTTTTTATACATTTTAGACTTAACTGTAATACATCGTATACAAAATCATATGAATTCTTTTAGTGAAACAGCTCAGATAATTTTAAACAATGCAACAATCGGTAGCATACATGATATCTGTTATATACGAAAAAAAGGTAATGTTAGAGGAGGATGATTCATTATATGTTCTAGCTGGACATTCGTTTTCGTAATAGATCTGCTTTCATTGCTAACTGTGGTAGGATAGAGGTAAAGCCCCGCAACTTTCTGTTTTTCTAACTTTGAGGTCAATGATGAGTTGATTTTACCGCAATTCCAAACTGAAGTCACAGATTCGGTTGTTACCTGTAACCCATCCCCATTATTATTCACAGAAAAATTTACAATTTAGCAAATTAAGAAAGGCGCATTGCAGTATTTTGCCCATCTACATCTACGTGATTGCTCTGCTATTGATTATAAAGTGCGTTGCAGAGAGTTCAATGAACCTCCTTCAAGCTATCTACCGTTCCACTCTCGAAAGGCGCGCGGGAAAAATGGGCAATTACATTTTTCTATGCAAGCCGTGATTTTCCTTTTTTTATCGTGATGATCATTTCTCCCTATGTAGGTGGGTGCCAAAAAATTTTATCTCAATCGGAGGAGAAAACTGGTGATACAGATTTCATGAGAAGATCCCGTCGAAACCAAAAACGCCTTTGTTTTAATGATTTCCACTCCAATTCACGTCTCATGTCTGTGGCACAACCTCCCCTACTTCGCGATAATACAAAACAAGCTGCCCTTCTTTATACGTTTTCGATGTCGTCAGTCAGTGCTATCTGATGCGGATCCCACACCGCACAGCAGTACTCCAGAATAGGACGGACAAGCATGGTGTAAGCAGTATCTTTGGTAGACCTGTTGCACCTTCTAAGTGTTTCGCCAATGATACCCAGTCTTTGGTTGGCTCTACCCACAACACTATTTATGTGATAGTTCCAATTTAGGATATTTGTAATTGTAATCCCTAAGTATTTAGTTGAATTTACAGCCTTCAGATTAGTGTAGCTTGTCGCGTAATCGAAACTTAGCGGACTTCTTTTACTACTCATTTGAATAACTTTACACTTTTCTTTATTCAAGGTCAATTGCCACTTTTCACACCATACAAATATCTTATCTAAATCATTTTGCATTTCGTTTTGGTCATCTGATGATTTTACAAGATGGTAAATCACAGCATCATCTGCAAACAGTCTTTGACGGCTACTGAGATTGTCTCCTGTGTCGTTATTATAGATCAGGAACAATAGAGAGCCTATAGCACTTCCTTGGAGCACGACGGATATCATTTCTGTTCTGCTCGATGACTTTCCGTCTGTTACTACGAACTGTGACCTTGATGACAGTAAATCACGAATCCAGTCGCACAACTGAGGCGATATTCCATAGGCACGCAGTTTGGGTAGAAGACGCTTGTGAGGAACGGTGTCGAAAGTCTTCTGGAAATCTAAAAACATGGAAACAATTTGACATCCCTTGTCGATAGCACTCATTACTTCATGAGTATAAAGAGCTAGTTGTGTTTCACAAGAATGGTACTTTCTGAAATCGTGCTGAATATGTGTCAATAAATTACTTTCTTGTAATTCATAATGTTCGAACACAGTATATGTTCTAAAACACTACTGCAAATCGACTTAGTGATCCGGCCCTGTAATTCAACGAATTACTCCTACTTGCCTTTTGGGTATTGGTGGGACTTGAGTAATTTTCCAGTCTTTAGGTACGGATCTTTCTGTGAGCGAGCGGTTGGATATACTTTTCTGCCAGATTTCGAGACAGAGTTTCGTTCTCGACATTATTGAAAGCATATAGCATTGAAGTAGGCGCTATATTTCTAACTTCAGCAAAACATTGCCAGTTGGCGAGTTTGCGTTCTTTTAAATTTGGCATGCTTTTTCCGCTGCTTCTGCAACACTGATCTGACTCGTTTAGTGTACCATGGGGGATCAGTACCATCACTTATTAATTTATGTGGTATATATTTCTCAATTGCTGTCGATACTACAATGGGGTGTGTGCTCCCTTAACATTTATAACGGCTTAAGCTCTGTTAGCGACATTTTCATTGAGTCATCTGAATGTCTGTATACGAATAGCACCATACTATTCCTCAAGAGCCTAGACCAGAGAAAGTAGTTACATTGGACGCTGCAGTATGGCGTGAAGTCGAAGGTTCAACACATCCCATGGGTGGTCCTTTAGGTTCAGGTCGAAACTCCATGAAGCAAATCCAGTACAGTAATGGTACTGTCCACGTACCATTGCCTCACCAATGCAGCTTTATGACAGGGTACATTGTCATGCTGACACAATCATCGTCTTCGAACAGTTTCTCTATTGTAAAAGTTACACAGTTCCGTGCAACGCTTTCTTATCCTTCCACAAATGGTTCAAATGGCTTTGAGCACTATGGGACTTAACATATGAGGTCATCAGTCCCTAAGACTTAGAACTATTTAAACTTAACTAACCTAAGTACATCACACACATCCATGCCCGAAGCAGGATTCGAACCTGGGGCCGTAGCAGCAGCGTGGCTCCAAACTGAACCGCTTTGAACCGCTCGGCCACCGCGGTCGGCTATCCTTCCACATTTAGCGTTTTTAACTTCTAGAAGAGGACCACGCCCTTACCACGAAGAACTTCCCCATACCACAATACAACCTCCTGCATACTTCATTGTTGTCACTACAGATGATGGCTGGTAATGTTGTCCAGCCATTCGCCAAAACCCCTCCCATAGGTTTGCCATAAGGTATTAAGTGATTAATAACTCCAAATTGCTTGTTTACAGTCAGCCACTGTCAAGCGAAACCGCTCTTCACGCCACCTCAACCGTAGGTAATTGATTATAGACAAATGTGGCCTATTAGGAGCTGCTCCACCAGTGAACTACATTCCTTTTAGCCTCCTAAGCACAGTCATTGTGCTGACTGGACTGCTTGCTGCAGTTTGGAGCTGACGAGTGATTCCTTCCATCTCATGGCGGCTGCAGTGTAACACGTGTTAAGTTCGGCTCGCGAAATTTAGTCGAATTCGAAGGTGTTCTCGCAGGTGGTGTTGTCTAGTACAAGTGGAAATCGTGTAAACAACAGTGTTCTGTGCAGTAGTGCTATTTTTTTCTGTGCTCCGCCAATATCTGCGAGAAAATGGTAAACAGAAGAATCAACAGCAGCGCGTCCAGCAGCGGGGAAGCAGCAGGTGCGGCGGGCCTGCTCCTGGCGGAAGGTACGGCCGCGGCTCCCGGTATAGCGGAGTTGGTTCGCTCTGAGGTAAACGCTGCGCTTCGCGATAAAAACAATCTCGATCTGATAGCAGGCACCATATCAGATACTGTAACGGCAGCAGTATTGGCCAAAATGCGTGAAACTGTTGAGGCCAATACTGCCGAAATTACAGCACTAAAAAAGTCTGTGTCTGAATACGAGAAAAAGGCACGAGAGTTGGAAGTGAAACTATCTGCCGCCACAGACGAGCTAGAACAGTACCAAAGGCGAAATAGTCTACGACTGTTTGGAGTAGCAGAAAATAAAGAAGAAGACACGGACAACCTGCTTATACAGGTTGCGCGTGAAAAATTAGGCGTCGAAGTGACCAAGGCAGACATTGACAGGAGCCACCGGGTGGGACGAAAACTACCAGGTGCTACCAAACCTCGTCCAATTATTATTAAATTTGTGTCGTACCGAAAAAGGGCTGAGATCTTTACCCAGAAGAAGAAGTTAGCAAGGACAGGGATTACAATAAGGGAAGATCTGACACACGAGCGGCTAAAGATTTTAAACAGTGCCATATCCCATTTCGGTCTTCAGAATGTGTGGACTCAGGATGGCAGAGTAATCATTAAGACTGCAGCTGGAAAGAAGACAGTCACAAACATGACAGAACTAAATAGTATTAAGTGAACCTACTCGAGCCAAAAGTCAAACTTAACACCATTTTCAATTTTAACAGTCCTATACTCAGATATAGTCTTGTAATTGTTATTAACTTTTTAATTATTTGTACCTTCAACTAATTGTTTTTGTAACTTATTAACTTTTCAATTATTTGTACCTTCAACTAATTGTTTTTGTAACTGTATTAACTTTTTACTATTTTTGTGTCTTTAGCTGTAGCCATTGCTTAGTTTTAGTTACTGCTAATACTTTTTTTCATTTTCTCAGTTTATTCTCTTCCATTCTGTAATAGTTCTATTGCAAATATTTGTCTCTCCTTTAGTTCATTAGTCAACCATCTCTTCGGTTTAAATAGTGCATACCAAAAATTACTATCAGTATCACTTTAGCAAATTTCAATTTAATTCTAGCTTCCTACGATACTCTATTAAATATTAAGCTTTCTTCTCTCTGCTGGCAGCATCGGCCTCTTAAATCACTCCTCTTTCCCTTATTTCCACCCTAAGCTGTTTCAAATACTCTAATTACACTTTTCCTCTTACGACATAGGATACTCAGTGACACACAGCTGTCACCATTTTGGTCATATTCTCCCTGCACCGAATACCACTAATCCATTTTCTATACTCCCGCAACCTCAGGAAATCTCTTGCAGTCACTTTTCTTTCGGCTCTCGCGGAGTCACAAACAGGGCGCGCAAAATCTCGGACACCCCTGGAATATGTCACTTGGCGGAAACACCGGTCAGTGCCCCTCGCGGCAGGTAGTGCCTAACAAAGGGACAAACCAGTCTGCCACCCTACTCCAGGCTGCTCAGCGGAACGCGTCCGAGCTTTTAGCAGCTCACTGCAACATTCAGTCTTTACCTGCGCATTACGAAGAACTTAGCCTCCTCTTCCACCAACTAAACTACCACGTAATCCTCTTATCCGAAACGTGGTTGAAACCACACATATCCTCTGCATCTATTCATCTCCCAGGGTACACATTTCTTAGGGCAGACAGATCAAAAAAGCGAGGTGGCGGGGTCGGCGCATATATACGAACAGATCTCAAAGCGAAAGTCTTATGTACGTCAAATCCTGCTGAAGAAAAAGAGGCTGAATTCATGTTCATTGAAATAAATATACAAAGTCGGAAATTCTTGACTGGCGTCGTGTACAAGCCGCCAAAAATAAGCTCAATGAGTTCCTTCCAGTCGGAATTACATTCACTTCAGTGTCAATACGAACATGTCATCGTAATGGGTGACTTGAACATAGACCTGCTAAGAGACACTCCCTCCGCAATAAACCTAAGAAGATTGTTTAGTTGCAATAGCATGAACATTCTTCCATTACAACCTACACACCATACGGCGCACAGTCATACTCTTATAGACGTGATCGCAACGAAACAGACTGACAAAGTAAGAGATGTTGGTCAATCATCGGCCCCTGGCCTCTCAGCACATGATGTAATATTCCTGGCCTACTCTGTGCAGCCCCCAAGGATCAAATCGCGTTACATAACTTGTAGGAACATGAAACGTATTGACCTTGACGCTCTAACAGCCGATTGCTCAGAAATCTCATGGCATCAAATAATCAGAGAACCTACAATCGACGGCAAAATTAATGAACTTGGTGATAAACTCACTGCCCTCTATGACAAACATGCACCTGTGCGCACAGTCCGTGTAAGAAAATCTCCTGCTCCATGGCTGACAGCTGAATTACGTCAAATGATGACTAATAGGGATGCTGCCTACAGGCGTTTCAAGGCAGATCCGAAACCCGAACGTTTTGAAGAATATAGAAAGCTACGGAACAGAGTGAAACAATGCATTCGCAATGCCAAAATCAGGCACGCTCGCTCCCTCGTATGCAGCGATTTGACACCCACGACTCTATGGAAGAATCTCCGTAGCTTGGGGGTCGGAAAGGCAAAATCGGAAACTACTTTTCATGTGTCAGCTAACGAATTAAATGAATTCTTCTCTGCACCTCTGAATACCAGCACGGCTGATGATTTCCGTCCACAAGAATCCCCAAACAGGATAACTAACAACGATACCTTTCATCTAAAACATGTAACAACAAATACGGCAAGAAAAGCAATAATGAGAATCTCTTCTGATGCAATAGGCAACGACAGTATCGGTATAACCATGATTAAGAATGTTGCCGATATCTTAGTACCTGTCTTAACTGACATATTTAATTTTTCCCTCGTGAACGGAATATACCCCACTGCATGGAAAAGAAGCATAATTCGACCCATCCCTAAGGTCGAAAACCCGCAACTGCCTAGTGATTACCGACCAATTAGCATACTGCCTGCTGTTTCCAAAGCACTGGAATATATTGTTCATGACCAAATCACTGAACACTTGCATGAATTCAGTCTATATGACAAATTTCAATCCGGTTTCCGTAAACATCACAGCACAAACACTGCTCTAATTAAAGTAACTGATGACCTGAAATATGCCATCGACAATCGAAAGGCAACAATATTGACGCTACTGGACTTCAGCAAAGCTTTTGACACTGTTAACTTTGACATATTACTCAGAAAAATGCAACAGCTTAATTTCTCTGATAGTGCAATGAGATGGTTTGAAAGCTACTTAAAAGACAGACAGCAATGTGTTGTCTGCGCAAATGAAAAATCTTCCTGGAAACATGTTTCTTCGGGAGTGCCACAAGGATCAGTCTTAGGACCACTTTTGTTTTCTTTATATGTCAACGATATTTCGTCGGTTTTGTCCTCCTGTAAACATCATTTCTATGCCGACGACCTCCAGCTCTATCTCAGCGTCAGACCTGAAGACGTAAACACTGCAATCGCTCTGATGAATGATGATCTGTCTTCAGTAGTGACATGGGCGAAAAACCTGGGGTTTAAATTAAATGCAAAAAAGACGCAAGTAATCTTAATAGCCCATCAGAAATTAATAAGTTCAGATTTCCGCGAACGGCTACCTCCTATTCTGCTCGAAGGTACTCCAATACCATATCAGAAAACAGTGAAGAACTTGGGTGTAACTTTGGACGAGCATCTCAACTGGGCGGAGAATACAGTCGCAGTGTGCCGAAAAACGTCTGCTTGTCTCTATGCTCTCAAAAAGTTTCGGAACATATTCCCACAGGACTTGAAACGCCAGCTCGTGCAAGCACTCGTTCTACCGAACCTCCACTATTGTGATGTGATTCAACAAGGCATGAGTAGTGAAAACAAAAGACGGCTAGAGCTAACCATGAATGCCTGTGTGCGTTACACCTGCAACATTCGCCGATATGATCATGTTAGTGCTTCATACTCCGAGCTAGGGTGGCTGCGGCCGGACAAACTGCGTGACTACCACACTCTATGTCTACTTCACCGACTCCTCATCGCGCAAGCACCCCAGTACCTAGCTTCAGAGATTAAAATCCTGTCATACCATCATAATCGAAACACGAGGTCACTCTTATCTGGTATCCTAACTGTGCCCACTCACAAAACAAAAACTTTTGCAAACTCCTTCTCAGTTGCCGCTGTCCGCCTCTGGAACAAACTGCCCCTTACCTTGAGGAAAATTCAATCTCCTGTTGCTTTTAAGAAGAAGTTGAAGCATTTCCTACTATCATCCGCATAAAATTCTCCACAAAATTAATGTGCAAGGCAAATCCTCTCATCTGTCAAATAGCAAAGCTAGTGTCTCCTATCTTGCTCCTGAGATGCCTTCCTCTTCATCTATCTCTATTAGACACGCAGTCTCCTCTTCCTTTATATTTTCCTTAATTATGTTTCATCATGTCTCTCTATTCTTCTCCTCGCTTCACCGTGAGTCTCCCTCATACTCCCTGCTGCCAGCACTCCTATCTTAAATCTTTCTCTTCAATAATGTATTTTTCGAGGTGTACCTTTCTAATTGTTTATCTCACTTTTTGTATTAGATGTAGTTTAACATGCCTACTGAAACATATGACTGTAAAATAAGTAGAATGCCTGGTTAGATGTAAGAGAGGGCCTGATGGCCCTAATCTTGCCAGGTTAAATAAATAAATAAATAAATAAATAAATATATCCCGCAATTTTTTACTCCCACCCTCCACAATGCTCGACGGCCCCAACCGTCAGGGAATGAGGTCTCTCCAGTTTTGGTTTAGCTGTGATTTTTCCTTCGCGTTTCGACTTCACAAACATATTAACACTAGCCGACTCGGGTGTTTTTAGTAGAGTCGAAGTGTCCTTGAGGGATCTGTTACTCTTGTGACATCAAACGACCAGCGCACGTTCGATGTCTCTGAGGTCTCCTTACTGACCCACTCTGCTGTTACTGCTCCTCTATTGACAATAGAACATACCCCGCCTATTTTTATTCTGAGCGCCGTGTCGTTGCTACCATCACAGTTCCTTTCTGACAAGTACAGAAACATCTAACTTGACTTAAATTTTCCTATTGACTGAGTCCCAATGTAATATTAATTTATACACAACTACAAAGAGAGTTAAAAATCATTCTGCAAATGGTGTATTAAATAGAAAATACAGATTTTGTTTAGCTCACTGACTAAACTTCTGAGTATAAGTAAAACCAATATTTCTTCTAGTAGAAAAATTAGACAACGTTTAAGAAAAAAATGGAAGAAGTACCAAATCCGTGTTACAGAGTTGCAAACATGCTTATAGTCAACTGAAGAAATGTTAATCAGCCCATTAAAATATCGCACTACACTCTGGAGCGCTGCAACGCGCCATATAGGACTGTGGTCGTAGAAATATCCTAACTGGCAGCAACCAGAGATGAGTGTCACGTCTTTTTAATGAAAATCTATTTTAGATCGTGCAAGAACTGCCAATGTCGCGGAATGTAGGTCTACCTCAAAAACTTTCCAAGCGAATGTTACAAACAGAGCTTCATTCTGAGGATATTTGAAGTCGGGTATCTCGTAAAAGGTCACTACCCGCAGCGCGGCATAAAACTGTGCGTTTGCAGTGGCCGAACTACACGGAAATTAAACAGTATCTGACAAGAGGTGTGAAATGTGCACGGACGAGTCACGATTTGGTCTCTTTGTAGACGATGAAAGTCATCAAGGGCACCGACAGCTCAATGTGGCTTTTAACCCGCTGTGTTTGGAGGGTGTAGTTCAAAATGGTCGTGTTTCTGTGATATTTTTGGAGTGTTCCGGACCAGCCATGCAAGTTAACGTGAACCATGATGTTTATTTAATAGTGTCGGCGACCAAATGTTGCCTTCCCACCTATATCTTACATGATGAGTCTCTCAAGGAGCATCTTTTTTGCAAGACTACAACAGCCAACACAGGCACAAAGGCGATAATACCATGTAAGTCGTAAGGCGTTTGTTCGAAGTAGTGCAAGCATATAACGCCAGAATAAAGAGATATACGCGCATATATTTCATCACACAAATCACACATGTGGGACTGCAAGCACGGCTAATTCTCACCATGCCACTGAAAGTGAGGAAAGCAGCGTGGTCGAAGAATCAATCGAACTTCTAACTTCCCCGCACTCAGAAAGGTTAAACCATTTGACTCTAAGGCAGAAGGATCTGTGAAACAATGCTGTTTCGGTCTAAGGCGCTGCAGTCATGGACTGTACGGCTGGTCCCGGCGGAGGTTCGAGTCCTGCCTCAGGTATGGGTGTGTGTGTTTGTCCCTAGGACAATTTAGGTTAAGTAGTGTGTAAGCTTAGGGACTGATAACCTTAGCAGTTAAGTCCCATAATATTTCACACACATGTGATTTTTGAACAAGGCTGTTTGTTGGGAGGCCTGCTCAGTCAAAAAGTGGAAACGTATGCAAAGCACTGCCGAAAATGATATTCTCAAGCCAGCTTTATTTTTCATAAGGATTTATTAAAGAATAAAAGGATTAAAGTTGGTTCCGATATTTCACGGACGTAAGTATTTATACTGACAGAATAACTTAGTTTATTGAAATGAATTAATACCAATGACTTTGATAACGACAGAAGGTAAAGAAATGAGTTAAGATTTGTGATAATGCCAGGACTTAGACCCATGCCTTCTGCTTTATGGGCAAACGTGTCGTCCACTACACCACCTCGGTATTGTGGCCCACACAGCTGCATGAACAGCCCTAGTCTAAGGCCCGTCCTAACACGAACTTCAACTCATACTTGAGCCTGTTTTCCCCTTCTTAAATCGTCGGTATTGTTGTAGGCTCTCCGATAGTGGAATAGCATTCCAGCTTTGTACGTAATGGCGAAATCCTACCTGTGCTTCAGACTGTAACACCATAGCTCTAATACTCCAATGAGATATTTTGGTTTTTGTTTCATTTAATGTTACATCACTGAGCTTCTGTAAATGTGTTTGTTTGAATCGATAACATAAAATTGTATACTCATGTCTTTGTAAGAACTTCGATGTCATGAAATGATTCTATGCAGTGAATATGTTGTTGGGCAGCAAAACAAGACAAAACAACAAGAATAATGTGGTCCTAAAGCTAAGGACTATCTAAAATGCTATGTGAGCAATACCCAAAGGACTTGCCAATGTGGGGCAAGGAGTTGATGAGTGATCATGAACTGCCTAACCTAGGGCATGGGGCAGTGTATTAATTTAAAAATGTTTCTTTTAGTGTTCTTTATCTAAATTGTATTTTTGTGTCTAAATGTTTACATACAAAGACTGCCAAACCAATAATGGGCAGTATGAGTAACATGGACTGCTTATGCTGAGGCAAGCGGTGAAGTAAGTTAGGTTTTTTGAGCAATGTGTTATAGACTGACTATTCTTACTGAAGGCAATGAAAAAAGTATTATATGGAATCTTGTTCAAACAGTTATAGATGTTTTAAGAGTGGGTATTCTTATGTAACTTAAAGTTTTGGACTGTCTTGCTTTAAAAATACAGCAGTGATGATTAAAGATAGGTTCTGAATAGGTTAGTGTGTTTATGTGCAACAAATATTTTGGAGTGCTATTAGTGAAGAGCAGCTTTAAAGTTAATAATTTTGAAAAAACCTTAGAAAGCCACTTCTGTTTCTTAGGAATCTGTTGGAGAAGGTTATCATGGCTAATTGTGTAAATATTTGTGCATATGTGGATGCAGACTGAAATTTTCTATATTTCGTTTAATGCTGAACCTTGTAAAATGTATGAGTATGCTTGTGTATCTGTGAAAATTTACATTTCTTTAAAAATATTGAGAGACAAATTTCTGTTTTTGTTAAGTTAGAATGTAACTGTGCTGTTGTGTATGTATATTTTTTTTTCTAGAATACTATACCTGATGTACTAATGTGCAGATTATTTTGTATACTGCTTCTCAGCCAATGATGTAGTATCTATGTGCAAGAGACAGAAAATTTAATGTATGCCCTGTGTACGGATGCAAAATTAGGTTCCTTAAACCAGTCTGAGGATGAAAATTACTGTAAATCCTTTATTTTGAAAATGTTTTTGCAAGAAGTGTTTGGAATTTCTTAGTGTAGATACTGTATGAATGTAAAATGTGTTTTTCTTCTCTCCCAACTGAAGCTGGATAGAAATTTTTTTTGTAGCCACTAAGGTGTTCTAGATGTTTCCTTGAAGTATCACTTACGGGAAACTTCAACGAAACATGGGGCATGTGTAACACCATAGCTCTAATACTCCAATGAGCTATTTTAGTTTTTGTTTCATTTAATGTTACATCACTGAGTTTCTGTAAATGTGTTTGTTTGAATCGATAACATAAAATTGTATACTCATGTCTTTGTAAGAACTTCGATGTCATGATATGATTCTATGCAATGTAGTGTGTCTGTCATTTAAATTCTTTGTCCCATTTGGAGGGAACAGAACTTACTGTATATAATTGTAATTCTGTGTGAATAATTTTTTGTAGCAATGTCAATATGTGCAAATATTCTGTTTTATTGAATGAATTTGGTTGCTGTTATGTAAACTGCTGATCCTCACTTAGGGTTCTTAGTTAGTTTGTATGTAAAAGGTGTTGTGGTTCCCCTCAGGGACGGAACTGTGTAGCGCGCGCAAATTGTGGTTGGCATAGGTAGAAAAGGTGGAACAAGAACCAGTCGGGGACGAGCCACCAGTCGGGGACGAGCTACCAAACTGTGCACTGCCATGTAAATGTTGCATATTGTGCTGGTCCCGAGAGAGGAATTTTCTGCTCTTTTCCAATGCCTCGGATTGATGGATAAATAGCTGGAACTATTCTGGAATTTGTATCTATCATCACCACCAAGAAATGACAGAGTCCAGCAATTCTACCTGCAATTCCACCTACCGACATGCAATCGCCACCACATTGCGCAATCACTGTAATGGAGTACTATAATAATGTACAGTGAAGGATCAGCTAAGTGGATGTGTTAGTGTGCTCAAATACAAGGTAATTTATAACTGTATTTATGTACCTACCGTGATTTTTCTCCTTATCATAACACCTCTCAGGTTTCTCTCCGTTTGAACTAAAGTGATTTCCGAGTGTCCCTACTGAAAGAACATTAACTGTGTTTTTGATAATTAATGCCTCTTGAACATAAAAAAGAAAGTTAATGAAAGTAATTTTCCTAATAAAACTGCTTATTAATGTATTGTTGCCCACTTCAAATTAAGAGTTCGTAAGACTGAGGCTTATAAAATTTTGCTTCGTAAATGATCTCATTACTGCCTGTTGTAAATCACAGAAGGTGAGTCAGTATCTTACATATATGTTAATGTTGTGTCTCAATGTAGTAAAAGTGGAAAACTGCAGTGCGGAACGTTATATACTCAAGTTTGCTAAGTGTTTGTCTCTCCTGTGTATCAGAAGTGCTTATTAATAATATAATAGGATCCACAGTTTGTCTACTGGGTTAATGTTCGGTAACAAGTAACGGAAAGACCACTAATTAAGGAAACCTTAATTTCTTTAGTCCAATGTTAGTGAGGAGCAACGTTTAAGTGGATTCAAAGTAACTTTCGTTTTAAATAGTAACGTATTTAACTGAGAGAGACTTAACCTATATCCAATTAATGATTCTGCACTGAATAGTAATAATAACGTTATAAAGACCATCAAGTTTGGGTAACCTTTAAAATAATAGTGTGTTTCAGTATCTGTTATAAATTTGCAAATAGTTTGTGCTGCTCCAGTTGTTAGCTTCAATCTTAAAACATACGTATGTGTCAGGAGTTCACTGCACTCGCGTGTGACAAAGTATAGGTTGTGTTTATCCATTAAAGTTACTAATAACTATTTTCTTGAACGAGAATGTTAATCATTCTCTTGCCTAGTTAGGCTGGCGACCGTTTTCTTTACCCATTAAACAGTACAGATAGGCAAAATTTTGTTTGTTACTGTTCAAATATTTCCGTAATTCTGACTTTCACTTCCGATAAGCCACCTCCGTTAGGTACAACACGGTCAACACAACAAAATTCCTCTCAGAGGGTAACACTGCTCTGTTGCGTTATACTATAATTGCTTTAATAAGATTGTTTTATTTCACAACCTGCTTTAAGGTTATGGTACAGCAGTGACAGACGGTACTGTTATAAGACGTAGGTGAGAAATTGATCTGATGTTGTTATTTTTCCTAGAGATATATTCTCAATTTTATCTTCTATAGAAGCTGACGTACTCAGTTAAAATACACTCCTGGAAATTGAAATAAGAACACCGTGAATTCATTGTCCCAGGAAGGGGGAACTTTATTGACACATTCCTGGGGTCAGATACATCACATGATCACACTGACAGAACCACAGGCACATAGACACAGACAACAGAGCATGCACAATGTCGGCACTAGTACAGTGTATATCCACCTTTCGCAGCAATGCAGGCTGCTATTATCCCATGGAGACGATCGTAGAGATGCTGGATGTAGTCCTGTGGAACGGCTTGCCATGCCATTTCCACCTGGCGCCTCAGTTGGACCAGCGTTCGTGCTGGACGTGCAGACCGCGTGACACGACGCTTCATCCAGTACCAAACATGCTCAATGGGGGACAGATCCGGAGATCTTGCTGGCCAGGGTAGTTGACTTACACCTTCTAGAGCACGTTGGGTGGCACGGGATACATCCAGACGTGCATTGTCCTGTTGTAACAGCAAGTTCCCTTGCTGGTCTAGGAATGGTAGAACGATGGGTTCGATGACGGTTTGGATGTACCGTGCACTACTCAGTGTCCCCTAGACGATCACCAGAGGTGTACGGCCAGTGTAAGAGATCGCTCCCCACACCATGATGCCGGGTGTTGGCCCTGTGTGCCTCAGTTGTATGCAGTCCTGATTGTGGTGCTCACCTGCACGGCGCCAAACACGCATACGACCATCATTGGCACCAAGGCAGAAGCGACTCTCATCGCTGAAGACGACACGTCTCCCTTCGTCCCTCCATTCACGCCTGTCGCGACACCACTGGAGGCGGGCTGCACAATGTTGGGGCGTGAGCGGAAGACGGCCTAACGGTGTGTGCGGGACCGTAGCCCAGCTTCATGGAGACGGTTGCGAATGGTCCTCGCGGATACCCCAGGAGCAACAGTGTCCCTAATTTGCTGGGAAGTGGCGGTGCGGTCCCCTACGGCACTGCGTAGGATCCTACGGTCTTGGCGTGCATCCGTGCGTCGCTGCGGTCTGGTCCCAGGTCGACGGGCACGTGCACCTTCCGCCTACCACTGGCGACAACATCGATGTACTGTGGAGACCTCACGCCCCACGTGTTGAGCAATTCGGCGGTACGTCCACCCGGCCTCCCACATGCCCACTATACGCCCTCGCTCAAAGTCCGTCAACTGCACATACGGTTCACGTCAACGCTGTTGCGGTATGCTACCAGTGTTAAAGACTGCGATGGAGCTCCGTATGCCACGGCAAACTGGCTGACACTGACGGCGGCGGTGCACAAATGCTGTGCAGCTAGCGCCATTCGACGGCCGACACCGCGGTTCCTGGTGTGTCCGCTGTGCCGTGCGAGTGATCATTGCTTGTACAGCCTTCTCGCAGTGTACGGAGCAAGTATGGTGGGTCTGACACACCGGTGTCAATGTGTTGTTTTTTCCATTTCCAGGAGTGTATGTGCCAAAACTGGAATTTGTACCAGGGGTGTTGTAGTGGATAACATTTCTCACTCGTAGGCTAAATACCCATCGTTCTAATCCTAGCCTTGCCACAAATGTTAATTGATAACTTCAGATTCTATCCATATTGGAGATAAAGTTGTGACTCAGTATGTCTTCAGGAAAATAGCAAAGCAGTTTGGGTTTAGTACAGTCACCAGACCAGCTGGACCACGTCACTGGCAAACCAACTGATTACAGCACTAGTGTACAAGTCGAGCACTTAATTTTGCATTGTGTATGCAGATGCAAATAATTCCTGCAATTACTGCATTTAGAATTGCCCGAATCACATTGCTCAATGATTTCAACCGCTTCTTCTTTAAATGTAATAAAATGTCCCGAGACTCGACTCCTGTAAGTTAGAAATGACCTTGAACGTGAAAAATATACTTAGAATCGCAGTAAACTAACACAAACATTGAAAAGTTTATTTTCTGGTGAATTAATTAGAGTGGAGAGGCGAAACTTTCAGTCCAGTGAAACTCACTACGAATCAAGAACTGTTGAAACAACCCCGAATTAGAATACACCTCAACATACAACAATAGAGAAGGAAAAGCAAATGTCTTTGATTCATGGCAGTATTTAAATTGTATTAAATAATTATATTCAAATAAAAAGATAGTGTCCCTCTTACAATGTACATTGGATGTTTGTTACTTTAAATGTACCCATGAATTTTGAAAGGAATAAAATTTGATTCGCCGGCCGGAGTGGCCGTGCGGTTCTAGGCGCTATAGTCTGCAACCAAGCAACCGCTACGGTCGCAGGTTCGAATCCTGCCTCGGGAATGGATGTGTGTGATGTCCTTAGGTTAGTTAGGTTTAATTAGTTCTAAGTTCTAGGCGACTGATGACCTCAGAAGTTAAGTCGCATTGTGCTCAGAGCCATTTGAACCATTTTTTTATTTTTGAAAATTTAATTCAATTCCTTTATATTAGGTTCCTATTTATCATAGTTTTGTAAGCAAATAGTAATCTTAGAGTCAGAAACCAGTGCCAGGCAATAATGACGTCAATTACTAAGTCTACCACACACAATCTGTACTGTCACAAAATACTACATTATATGATTTACTGAGATTTGCAATTTAAATTACCTATTTTCCTCTACATTGATCTTACAGTCTATGTGCTGCTGGCGTCATCGAATATCGTAATCTTGTGGAGAGATTTGTCAGCGGCACCAACAGTGCGGAATTGCTCCCCATGCGACATTTGAGACAACTAATCAAAATTGTGCAATGGCGTAAAATGTTTTGAGAATTTTCTTCTCTGCCAACAGCAAGACAAGAGTATCACGTTTCTAAGAAACTCCAAAGCTGCTATGTAGCAGTTAGCAAAGGCACGCGAGCTCAGTCCGCCATTTACGAGCCCGTGTCAGGGCTCACGCCTGATGCTAACAACGTGTCAAGCGGAAAATTCCCCCACGACTAACTACACTCGTGCACGCCAAGTTTCAATGTAATTGTTGGGGGGATACGCCAGTCATAGTATTTACAGTTCTCTTTGCTCTATCGAATGACTGTGTTTACTCCAGTTATGAGGGCTATTCCTTGATTGAGGTCGGATCGGTCGCGAAATGGAAATCACATTGAAAATTGAAAATATTTTATTTGCTACAATTACCTACACCTTGCAGCTACTTCTCTACATAGTCGCAGCTCCTACTTTTACATTTGTGGTAGCACTGTACCAACTTTCCAGTACCCTCGCCGCAGAAGGTAGACGTTTGTACGTTCTACCAGTCCTCTACGATGACCTGCAGCTCATTGCCTGTGCGAAAATGTAGTCTTCATAACCAGCGGTCCGTGTGAATAGAGATGAAACCCAGAGGGAGTCAGATTGGAGTTGAATGAGGGATAATCAAACATTTCCCATCGCAATCGCTGCAGCAACATCCTCGTTGCCCCTGCAGTGTACGACGGAGCACTGCCATGAAGAAGGCAATGCATGACAGTTACGTTATGTGGGCTACATGAAATCAGTTGAAATCTTTCAGCAGTCCCTCATACATGGTGGGAGACACCATTCTGTAGGCATCTTTACGTGATCACTGTGTGCTCAGAACAGAAAAGACGCGATGAACGTGTATACTAAAGACACTGTCGAGGACATCTGTGCAAAGCTTCATCGCATTTTCATAGTGGTTTCATGACGAGGCCAATCGGACCTTAATAAACGAATAGACCTCGTACGTAATAACACTTTTTATGTGTACTCAATCCAAGAACACATAAACATTGATATCCTGGGCTTTACATGTTGAAGCACATTCAGTGAGTAGATTAAAATCCACTTCCATCTGGATGTATCACTACCAGGACGGATCAAGTGATGGCACCACAGTAGGCAAAGAAAGCACTTGGGAGAAGAACCACTGAAATCATAACTACACTGTACCACTGACATAATTAATAAAGCTTGAACAATAAGAATCCTCATAAAATTGACAGTAAAATGTAAATTTCGTGTGACTAGGGCCTCCCGTCGGGTAGACGGTTCGCCGGGTGCAAGTCTTTCAATTTGACGCCACTTCGGCGACTTCCGCGTCGATGGGGATGAAATGATGATGATTATGACAACACAACACCCAGTCCCTGAGCGAAGAAAATGTCCGACCCAGTCGGGAATCGAACCCAGGCCCTTAGGACTGACATTCTTTTGCGCTGACCACTCAGCTAACGGGGGCGGAATTACACAGTTAATAATGCTTACTACAGCCCGCGAAACAATCTCACTCATAAAACATATTACAAATTTGTTTCCGACCCGTGATCTCGTGCACGAATCGTTCCCCAGACACGCGTAAACGACTCTGGAAACTGAATAGAAAACAGTGAAACGAAACCTGGAATGTGATAATACAATGCATGTGTTGTTCAGAAGTACCATGCAGTGTTTCTTCGGATATGTATGGATACGTATCTGAAGCAACATTGCATCGTATTTCTGAACAATACTGGCACTGCAGTATTGTTTTGATTCGCCGACAGCATGCAAACGACTTTCAGCTAAAATATCCCTTGCACGGGAATATGGGAAAATGGATGTGCGAGTGTATGTTGTAGACGCTTGGATGATGACATATGGAAATGTGAGTCTGGCTTGTGAAGGGTGCTCAGATAGCCAAGCGATAAGGTGACCGCTCGCGATATGCGGAATATTTTGGTTCTAGTTCCGCTCCAGCAAATGGTTCAAATGGTTCTGAGCACTATGGGACTTAACATCTGAGGTCATCAGTCCCCTAGAACTTAGAACTACTTAAACCTACCTAACCTAAGAACATCACACACATCCATGCCCGAGGCAGGATTCGAACCTGCGACCGGTCGCGCGGTTCCAGACTGAAGCGCCTAGAACCGCTCGGCTACAACGGCCGGGTCCGCTCGAGCACAAATTTTCACTGTCGTCATTACATAATGTAGCTTATGGTTGTCCATATTCGCTACTGCGAGAAGATTTGACGTATTTCATAATGACTGTCGCGGTACTTCTGAAAAACACAGGCACTGCAATATCGTATTTTTCTCTGTGCGGAAGTACACGTAATGTGTATACGAGTGCAGGCTATACACAAGCGGTTGATGATTTATGCAAATTTGGATCTGGTCGTGAAGCGTGCTTGGATAGCCTGTTGGTGAGGTGGCCGCCCGCGATATGCGGGAAATCCGTATTCGAGTCCCGGTCCAGCACAAATTTACACTGCTGTCTTTGCATTATACAGCTGATGCGCACACATTTTATGTAAGACCTGGAGTATTCGATTGTATGTTCAAATTTTCCTTCACGAAAGAAAGACAAGGAATGTTACAATAATTCAACACTATACCGCTGTCAGTATGAGTGAGGTAGTAAGCAGTAGTAGTGATGAAGAAAAGCAGCCTACACTAAAGACGACTCTAGGGCCCCAAGTAATATGTATCACGAAGAGTCTGCAAATGAATTAATCCCGCTGTTGATCATGCTTTCTGGGGATCTCTTCAGCAAAGTTCTGTTTCCTGTGATACAAGAAAAGAAGCAGAAATGACTTACTGAAGTGCTGTTCATACGAAACTTATTGGCAACAAAATTCTGGATACAGAAGACGATCCCCTCTTATTCACATAACGGATAGTTTCGATAAGAGGCACGACGTGCCCTAGCTTTGATGTCTCCGTCATGATATCTATCAAAAACATAACGCAATACCTCACATTGTCCCTAGTATCCAAACCTATCTCGATGCAAAGATTTGTGAGTGCTATTCTTGCCAACACGTTCTAGAGATCTCTCACATACGTTCAACAATTACCGAGAGACTGAGAAGCCACCACTTGTCAGCCACTAAATCTGATGAACTCTGGCGCAGAACGCAAGCGGCTTGGCATGATGCAGCCAAGTTCGATTCGATGCACAGCCAGGTACGAGCCATTGTTGCTTCAACGGAAAGTACTACCTTTCACATCTATAAATTAACCACTGATTTTATGATGTATTTTTGCTACTGTACCGTATGAGTGCAATAAAATATAACTTCGTTATTTATCCTCCCGGTATGTAGTTTTAATGGCCCTCTGTGAAGATAGCTTTAGTGAGAGATTACATCACAGATACTATTAGATCAACCAACCAGTTACATGTCCCGCTAGTCCCTTCACGAGCTGTAGCACTACAAAGCTTTTGACGTATTTTCCGCTTGTGGGTGTTTTAGTAGTACCTCTTCTTGTCCGTGGGCTGTGGCGTAACGTTCGTCTATAGCGCTGTTAGTCAGCGTATCACGTCAGAGGCCATACTTTGTTCGGAGCAAATAATGGTCTCAGGTGGACGACGGAGAGAGGAAAACAAGGGCAGAAGAAGAAAGGCAGACAGCACCCACCAGTCGTGAAGTCAGCGCCAGGCGAAACGCTACCGCCCGTGTGTAGTCGGACCAGTTTTATATATGACGCGACATTAAAACAAGTCGTGCCCCGATAGCGGCCGCGAGAAATGGAAAACATTAATAACGGGGGCGAGAGGTGAGGGGGCGAGAGGCGAGAGGCCGCGATAACAGCGCTGGGGCGCTGGGGGCTGGGGGCGGAGCCGACGTCACCAGCCGCGACCCCGCCTGCCAATTGATTAGCGGCCAGCGGAGATAAGGGCACGGCTTGTTTACAATTCCGTCCGCACCCGCCGAGCCCACTCTCTGACTTCGTTACCAGCCTTTTAGCTTGCTTTTTTTTCTTCTTCTACTACTTGTCACATCTTGATACACCAGCACTGTACTTTATACAGAATGATGAGCTGTTCTTAAAAGGACGGGCACATGTCATCAAAATAAAATTTTCTGTGACAACTATTCTAAACATCTAGCTACTCCAACTGCACTGTTATTACCAGCACCTGTGTTATGCATGTTAAGGAGAACAGCAGTAATTATTACACTAATACCAACATTCACAATTATTGAACAACGACCAAACTGAACTTACTTAGACAGAGAAAAAAGCAATAAAGATATAAAATACCGTCCCCCACAGGGTAGGAAAGTTTAACATGAATTAGACAAATAAGTTAAAGTGGCATGTAATAAAAAGATATTTATGAAGTTCATTGAACATACAGTACGTTTAATATAATTCATGCTATGCAATAAAGAATTATTGCTATAACACACAGTAAGGCAATATAAAGAAAGTAATATCAACCAATAATAAACACATGTGTACAAGCTTAAGGGTAAAATACATCTCTTTATGTAAAATAATAAATACATTGTACTCCTGTTTAAGTATTAGTATTGAGTAATTGCTCATATTTATGCAAGACCAGCTTCGATTAAGAAGCTAGAGTAACCCTAAAAAAGGAGGTACGAGGTCAGCGCATGAGATGCTAAAAGTGCTCGTTAAGACTCTTTTTTCGCAGTTTACCCTGGTAGTTGACTTACACCAAGATTCAGTCCCTTTGAGGTAGAGGTTTGCAGTTAACCAATTAGGGAACAATAATTTACCTAGGAATTAGGGGGATTTCCAAAAAACGCAGTTAGCGGTGGGAACATTCAACCACTCAAGTCAACATGTCCAGATGATATCTTACCATCTCTGCTGCTTCAAGCAGAGGAGGGTTAATCAGACGCCTATGCAGGCTATTTAGTGTCAACTCAGCTGCAGGGGTCACTCCTAAACCTTAGTGAACAGTGAACGCTCGTTTCATTCAAGAGCCAGAGTGAATTTATCTTACCAAGGCTAAGGATATGAGACCAGTCTGTCTTTCATCCTCCTAAAGACATTCGAAAAACTGTTACCTTGTATATTACTAAAAGGAACTTAACTGTGGTTCCTCTACAAGAAAAAAACAAAGCGTATTCATTCAGGCAAATCACACGTAAGAGCACTTCACCAGCTTGTTGGGAAGGTGGAAATTTCATTACATTTTCAGGAAACCACGAAGATGAATGTCAAAATTGTAATGAAAGTCACTAACGCGGGAACCGAATGTACTCGTCATCACCGATTTCATCCAAATGTGTTGTATATCCAGAGTTTGGCTGGAAATTAAAGTGATGGAAGTGGGAGCTTCAGGTGGCCAAGCATTTAGAATATGCTGATCGGGGGAGACACGAACCATTCATTTGAGCCAGCTTAATTTTTAGACAGCGGTTGGTCCAACGGGAAGAGTCACAATATGTAATAAAAAATGGTGATTCCTATTTTAAAAAACGCACTTGATATCCGTTTGAACTAGGCAGCGCCGTCTAGCGGGCAAACCATAGCGCCATCTGGTTTCCCACTTCAAGCTAGAAATGTTTCGTTCTTCGTAGTTTTATCGTTTGACGCTTATTTCGTGAGATGTTTGGCCCGGTCATGATCAATGGACCACGCTGTATATATATCCACAAATCCGTCCGAGGGATTGGAGAACAGCACATTGCAAGGCATCACAGATATGTTCAGTAATGTACATACATGGGGAGTTTGGTGGCCAGCCGAAGTGTTTAAACTCAGAAGAGCGTTCCCGGAGACAATCTGTAGCCAATCTGGATTTGTGCGGTGTCGCATTGTCTTGCTGGAATTGCCCAAGTCCGTCGGTGCGCACAACGGACATGAATGGATGTAGGTGATCAGACGGGATGCTAACGTACGTGTCAAATGTCAGAGTCGTATCTAGACGTATCAGGAGTCCCACACCACTCTAACTGCACACGCCAACATCATTACAGAGCCTCCACCAGCTTGAACAGTCCCCTGCTGATATGCATGGTCCATGGATTCATGAGATTGTCCAATTTCCATGTTGATGGTCCCAGGAGAGGCCTAAAGCTTTCTGTCGTGCAATCGTCAAAGGTACACGAGTGGGCCTTCGAATCCGAAAGCCCATATGAATGATGTTGCATTGAATGGTTCGCACGCTGACACTTGTTAATGGCGCGGCACTGAAATCTGCATCAATTTGCGGAAATGTTGCACTTTGGTCACGTTGAACGATTCTCTTCAGACGTCGTTAGTCGCGTTCTTGCAGGATCTTTTTCCGTCTTAGCGATATCGAAGACCTGATGTTTTATCGGATTCCTGATATTCACGGAACACTAGTGAAATGGTCGTACGGGAAAATCCCCTATTCATCGATGCCTTGGAGATGCTGTGTCCCATCGCTCGTCCGCCGACTGTGACACTACGTTGAAACTCTCTTAAATCTTGATAACCTACTATTGTAACAGCAGTAAGATCTAACAGCTGCGCCAGACACTTATTGTCTTCAATAGGCGTTACCGACCGCAGCGCCCTATCCTGTCTGTTTACGTATCCCTGTATTTTAATTCTCATACCTATACCAGTTTCTTTGGCACTTCAGTCTGTATATATGTAGTGTGGGGTTTGGATTGTTAGATCCCCTATCGGGAGCCCCCCTCCACACACGCCGCAGATAGCGGAAACGGGAAAGCCTCCCAGATATGGGTAGTGTTGGGAAATGAAATACCCAGGGTGAGCCAAATACTAACTTAGATCTAAAAGCATTAGTGGCTCTCCTGGCATATAGAAGCTAGTGGTTAAGTCTGTTCACCAGGTTGGTGCGTCTGCTATAAATATGTCTTGATCTCAACATCATGTCAACATTTATAATCTCCAATAGAGATCACCACAACCACCTTCAACTTGAGAAACTCATGATGGAATTGCATGAAAAATATCCACTACCCAACGCCCCAGGAAATATATTGGAGTTTCCTGGTTATCGGATTCTGGGGAACCAGGAAGATCATGAGAAGGAGGTCGGAGTTTCTCGAAACCTATCCACAAACATTATATTGGCACATTCAACACAAATTCCCCCATAAAGATAGGAAAACTCAAACAGCATACGGATTATCTGCAAAAAATTCACATGAGAATCCTCGCAATACAAGGGACACATTTCATAGACGAAAACCACTTCATCTCAGAAGGCTACAGAATATACAAAGGAAAACCTGCTGTCAGAATAGGAACACTGACTATGTTTGGCACAGGATTTGCTGTTCACAAATCATTCATAGACCACATCTTAGGTTTCAGTTCAGTATCAGAAAGAATTCTGCGAAAACCTTAAAATCTTCAATTAAAAGTTACACAATCAGTGCACAACCAAGCAAGGAGAAGAAGTAGCCGGCGATTGTGCTAGAGCGGTTCTTGGGGCTTTAGTCCGGAACGGCGCTGCTGCTACGGTCGCAGGTTCGAATCCTGCCTCGGACATGGATGTGTGTGATGTCCTTAGGTTAGTTAGGTTTGAGTAGTTCTAAGTCTAAGGGACTGATGACCTCAGACGTTAAGTCCCATAGTGCTTAGAGCTATCTGAACCATTTGAGAAGCAGCACAAGCAAACCACAGGCCTGTACACAGCACACAAACGATTTTGTACCAACTTAAAGTTATATTTATATTGATTTCCCCAATAACTATTACATACATAATACATATATGGCGCTAAAATAGGTATTAAACAACAGGCACGTATTCGAAACCAATGTTCTGTCAACATTTCAAAGCAGTCGGTGGAGACATTGTGGTGATTTATGATTTTGTACAAATGAACATTTACATTTTTAATTACGTAGATTTTACTTTACTTGCACGGCAAATAAACCGAGATAGTGGTCAATACTCAACAACTGTACCTGCTATAACGGAATCCTGTGTGCAGGAGAACAAATTTCTTCTGTTAATTGACTCATGTGGAAAACAAACAAATCCGTAACTGCACGACTGAATTTTTCAAGATGAAGAAGGATTGCGAAATTAATGTCATTACCCCCAAACGCTCGCCGCTAGTGGAACGAAGCGATATCTGTTTTTATCGTCAGCGAAAGAGTTTGCTCAAAAAGCTTCAAAACTGCTTTTGTTGTTGGGATGTTTAAGGGGGACTAAACAGCTAAGGTCATCAGTCCCCAAAACTGCTTTTGTCGAGAGAGAAAGAGAAATCATGTTCCGAGAATACTGCATCACGATAGATCCACTGTAAATTAAAAAGACGAGTTACGCGTGGTTTACTGCAAGACTGTGCGATGAGAGAAAACCAAGCCTGTTTTTGTATAGAAACTTTAAAAGAACCAAGTTGTAAAAAGGCGTATGTACGATACCGAGAAAATTATTGCTTCCCTGTTTTTACGATGAAGCACATGAAACATTGAACCGTAAAATAATAAAGTTACATAATTCTATATACGAATCCCTTCTTCCAAATTTGGCGATCCTCCATGACTACTTTGTGCACTTTAGCAATAATTTCTGGAGCAGTTACACAGCTTGGCCAATCACTGCGCAGATCATCAACTAAGTTCTCCCGACCAAATTTCAATTCATTTGTCCACTTGGGAACAGTTGAATACGAAGGAGCAGAGTCCCCCAGTGTATTCTGGAAATCGACATGAATGTCCATTGCCTTTAAACATTACTTTACGAAGTACTTAATCATTGCTCAAATCTCGATATTTTTCCATCTTCGCAAATCATTACGCGGGAAGAAAAACAGAGCTACGTCAGCGCCGCAGCTCTCTTCCAAGTGCACTGACGTGGCAAGAGTTTACCGGCAACAGTCCAATGAATATCACGTGAACACGTGAACAACCTGTCACGTTAGTGCTGATCTCTCGTGGTGATTCCGAGAAACTTCCAAACACCCTCGTATTAATAAATATAATGCACTGAGGATTTTTTCGGTTTATTTACAATGTAAGGAATGGAAAAATTTGAAAAGCTGCCACGTAGGAACTCGATCTGTATCCGTTACAACAACAACTGCCTGAATATATATATATATATATATATATATATATATATATATATATATATATATATATATATATATATATATCCAGTTATGTATTCTGACGGGTTTGGTGTGGCCGCCACGAATTCCACTCCTTTACCAACTTCTTCGTCTCAGAGTAGCACTTGCAACCTCAATCCTCAGTTATTTGCTGGATATATTCCAATCTCTGTCTTCCTCTACAGTTTTTGCTCTCTAAGAGCCCTCTAGTGCCACGGAAGTCATTCCCAAATGTCTTAAAACATGTCCTATTGTCCTGTCCTTTCTCCTTGTCAGGGATTTCCCATAATCTCCTCGTTCCTCACCTTATCAGCCCACCTACTTTTCAACATTCGTCTCTAGCACTAGGTCACATATCTTCAATTCTCTTCTCTTCCGGTTTTCCGTCAGTCCATGTTTCACTACCATACAAAACTGTGCTCCAGACATACACTCTCAGAAATTTATTCGTCAAATTAAGGCCTACGTTTGATGCTAGTAGACTTCTCTTAGCCAGGAATGCCTTTTACTGCCAGTTCCCTAGGTGGCATAATTCCTTAACTTCAAGACCTCAGTCATGATGTTTAGAGTTTCGCTGTTCTCGTTTCTGCTACTTTTCATTACTTTAATTTTTCTTCGATATACTCTCAATTCATATTCTGTATTCATTAGACAGTTCATCCCATTCAGCATATCAAGTAATTCTTCTTCACTTTCATTCAGGCTAACAATGTCATCAGCGAATCGTATCATTGATATCCTTCCATCTTGAGTTTTAGTCTGACTACAGTGCCTTTCTTTTATTTCATTTACTGCTTCTTGGATGTATAGATTGAACAGTAGGGACAAAAGACTACATCGCTCTCTTACACGCTTTTTAGTACGAGCACATCGTTCTTCGTCGCCCACTCTTATTATTTCCTCTTAGCTCTTATACATGTTGTGTATTACCCGTCTCCCCGTATCTAGCTTATCCCCATTTTTTCTGAATTTCTGACATCTTGCAGCATTTACATTATCGAAAGCCTTACCGATAAATCCTATGAACGAGTCTTTATTTCCCTTTAGTCTGATTCTATTATCAACCACGGAATCAGAATTTCCTCTCTGGCACTTTTAGGTCTCCTAAAGCCAAACTGATCGTCATTTGACACAGCCTCAGTTTTCTTTTCCATTCTTCTGTACATTGTTCGTGTCAGCAATTGGGATGCATTAGTTGTTAAGCTGATTGTGCGGTAAATCTCGCACTCGTCAGCTCTTGCTGTCTTCGGAATTTTGTGGATCATATTTTTCCGGAAGTCAGATGTTATGTCGCCAGATTCATACACTCCACACGTCAACGTGAGTAGTCATTTTGTTGCCACTTCCCCAATGGTTTTCTAAATTCTAATGGAACCTTATCTATCGCTTATGCCTTATTTCATCATAAGTCGTCCAAAGCTCTCTTAAATTCTGATCCTAATACTGGATCCCCTATCTCTTGACTCCTGTTTCTTCTCCCATCACATAAGACAAATATTTCCCTCATAGAGGCTTTCAGTGTATTTTTTCCACCTATCCGCCCTGATCTCTGTATTTAAAAGTGGAATTCTCGTTGGACACTTAATGTTAACACCCTTAGTTTTAATGTCAACGACGGTTGTTTTGGCTTACCTGATTCCTGAGTCAGTCCTTCCGACAATTATTTCTTTTTCGATGTCTTCATATTTTGATGCAGCCATTTCGTCTTAGCTTCCCTGCACATTTTATTTCATTCCTCAAAATTTGCCTTCCTGTATTCCTGAATTTCCTGAACATTTTCATACATCCTTCTTTCATCGATCAACTGAAGTATTTCTTCTCTTACCCAAGGCTTCTTCCCAGTGGCCTTCTTTGTACCTATGTTTTTTCTTCCAACTTCTATGATATCCCTTTTTCTACATCTACATCTCTACATCTACATCCATACTCCGCAAGCCACTTGACGGTGTGTGGCGGAGGGTTCCCTGAGTACCTCTATTGGTTCTCCCTTCTATTCCAGTCTCGTATTGTACGTGGAAAGAAGAATTGTCGGTATGCTTCTGTGTGGGCTCTAATCTCTCTGATTTTATCCTCATGGTCTCTTCGCGAGATATACGTAGGAGGGAGCAATATACTGCTTGACTCTTCGGTGAAAGTATGTTCTCGAAACTTCAACAAAAACCCGTACCGAGCTACTGAGCGTCTCTCCTGCAGAGTCTTCCACTGGAGTTTATCTATCATCTCCGTAACGCTTTCGCGATTACTAAATGATCCTGTAACGAAGCTCTCTGCTCTCCGTTGGATCTTCTCTGTCTCTTCTATCAACCCTATCTGGTGCGGATCCCACACTGCTGAGCAGTATTCATGCAGTGGGCGTACAAGCGTACTGCAACCTACTTCCTTTGTTGTCGCATTGCATTTCCTTAGGAGTCTTCCAATGAATCTCAGTCTGGTATCTGCTTTACCGACGATCAACTTTATATGATCATTCCATTTTAAATCACTCCTAATGCGTACTCCCAGGTAATTTATGGAATTAACTGCTTCCAGTTGCTGACCTGCTATTTTTTAGCTAAATGATAAGGGACCTATCTTTCTATGTATTCGCATCACATTACACTTGTCTACATTGAGATTCAATTGCCATTCCGTGCACCATGCGTCAATTCGCTGCAGATCCTCCTGCATTTCAGTACAATTTTCCATTGTTGCAACCTCTCGATACACCACAGCATCATCTACAAAAAGCCTCAGGCAACTTCCGATGTCATCCACCAGGTCATTTTTAGAGATGTTCATTCATCTTCAACGGTACTGCCTACTGATTTATTACTTATTACTGTATCTATAGCTTTAGAGAACTTCAAGCATATCTAGTTTTTCCTTAGTGCTTCTGTAACCCACGGTTTGGTGTATTAATTCTTCCTGACTAATCTCTTAAACTTCAGCCTAATCTTCATCTATACTACTGTGATCTGAGACTGTATCTGCTCCTGGGTTATCCTTGCAGTCTAGTATCTGAAATCAACGGTAACGTTAATGTCCCATACGTCAAAATACAGGTGCCAAAAGTGCTATTTTTTCCAAACTCTGGGCCGTCTGTATCTCCCACTCGTGCTATTTTAATTTTTGGCCAAGCCCTGAATATAGTATGCAGTGGCTATTGTCGACGTTGACCAGGAGATTCTTTGTATACTAAACGGCGCAGCTGCAACCTTCCTGACTGCGAAAGTGACCACCGACGACGTCCATAGCACTGTGGCCAAAGGATCACTGAATCGGTCTCCCGGACCAGATGGTTTAACTCTCGAATTTTACAGAACCTTCCACGATTTGATTTTTCCACGATGGAGAGACATGCACTGGGAACTTTTGTCCTGCACGGCGATCCCGCCACCAATTTTCATGGAAGGCTTACTCGTGTCAGTCCCGAAACCCGCTGGAGGAACACGACTCGACAGTTATCGGGGATCACGTTACTCAATTCCAGCCTCAAGATTTTCACACGCCTTCTAGCAGTGCGACTCAAACATATCTTACGAGACATTGTTTCCCATCCTTAGGCGGCGATCGTAATATAAAGACAGCTCTAAGTGAATATTGAGTTGTGATCGCTGTGGCAATACACTCACGACTGCCAGATGCTTTAATCTTCATCGATTCCAGACAAGCGTTTGACCGCGTCAATCATGCATTCCTCAACCCAGTGATGGGCCCGATGGCGATTCCCCCGACGTTCACGCAAGTGATTATGCAGCTCCTTCGTGGGGCAACGTAAAGGCTTCTTGTCAACGGCAGACGTACAGATCCTATACGGATTGTACGCTCAGTACGGCAGGGTTACCCATTGTCAACGGTGCTTGATGCCATCGCGATGGAACCACTTATTTGCGGATTATAGCGACGTCTCACAGGTATTCCACTAGGGGATCATATGTTCCGCTGCCGAGTCTACGCGGACGACTTGGCCCTCGTCGTACGTTCAGCGGCCGAAGTACAAGCTGCGATGCAGTGCATCACCCGTTACAGTGAAGGGGCAGGGAGAGCTATGAACATCGCAAAATCATGTGCCATGAAGATCGACCGCAGCCGTCCCGCAAACAGCGTAGTACCCTTTCAACTGGAGGACACCCTTCACTGTATCGGCTTGGTGTACACGCGAGATATTCGCCGCACCTCGGCGATCAGTTTTCGGGAGCTACTGCAAAGCACCCGGGCCAACATACAAAATCACATACTACGCCCGCTGAATATGTGCTAGTGAGTCACCTCCGTCAGTACCCATATGGCAGCCTGCATATCTCATATCGCGCAGATTCTTCCCATCACTGCGACACTGGCAGCAAGAGTACAGGCGGCTTTGGGCATTTTTAATGTTCTGGACACATCTTGAAATTCCAGTATGAAGCTCTCACCTTACCGAAGCGGGATGGTGGTCTCGATCTGGTTAATGTGAGAGCCAGGGCCACGGCACATTACATGAATACTATGCTTCGGTTGTGGAGAAGCCAAAATGCTAGTTTTACTAGAATGTTGACCACCGAGCTGTTTCGAGACGCCCACCGACGTCTCTGGCAGTTAAACCTAACTAACCTAAGGACATCACACACATCCATGCCCGAGGCACGATTCGAAACTGCGACCGTAGCGGTCGCGCGGTTCCAGACTGCAGCGCCTAGAACCGCTCGGCCACTCCTGCCGGCGTGGCGTACGTCTCGTACTCATAACACCCGGACGAACTTGCTGTCCTCATTTCTGTAACAGGGTGATGTCGATGTCCGCTGCTTTTAGCGTGTCACGAAGCCGCTGACGTTTAACGTGAGAGCCGGTATTATTAGTATTGATAGTAGCTATTCGGTATGCCTGGTGGGAGATCCGTGCTGTCGAAAGGTTCGTAGCTGGTGAAGGTTGTCGTTGTGGATTCTGGAAGTCCATTGAAGTCGCAGGAGTCGTCGTAAAAACATCCCCCATTTTAGTGTTCGTCTAACGGAGGAACAGATCTCATTTCCGCATCAGTTAGAGATGGGTAATCCGTGTCATCCGCCCATGAAAAATGTCCGTCACTTTTGACATCGGTGAGAGGTGGCAGCGCTGACCGAGTCGGCCCAATTGCGTCGGTGACGAGAGGCGTGCTATGCTCCAGGGCTTCTGTATTTTTTTTTTTTTTTGTCGTTTGGGCGACTTTTGCTTCCGGAAACGAATCGCGGTGTCTGAGGAAGGAAGAGATTCATTCATTCTAACACTATAACACTTCCGCTGGTATTTTTGTGATCTTCTAGCGTGGATGTGTCCGGCTGTAGGTCATGCTCGCGGGCGGCACAGCCGGTGTCAAGGTGCGGGGACGCCTCCGGGTGTATCGGTCCAGAGAGACGCTCATGAACGGCGTCTTGCGAGGGCTGGACGTGCAGCGTCGCCGCATAGGTGATTGGAAGGGAAGTTGTGGTTCTGTCGGTGTTCGTATCGTCGTGCCGTAAATGTGTGATGCAGGCATTCATTACGGACGTCGCCTTCTTTGCCACAACCGGAATATGTTCGAGGTTGTCCTTCGTAAATGGACACTGCACGGTAGCCGCCGATAGAAGTGTACGATAGGACGCACCGTTTGAGATCTATTCGGACTTGTCTCACACCATTAAGCACCGGATATGTCGTAAACTGTGCCCATGTCTTGGCTACGTCACTCTGGACTTTTCCGTATGTGTTTAGCGCCGCGATGACTTCATCTTCATTCACCTCGAAAGGCAGTTCGAATACACGGATCGTTAGAAGGTGGTAAACTGAAGAGTGTTCTTCCTGTAAGAACTGGCCATTATAGCTTGTTCGAGGAGGCGACGGGCAGGAAACAAACACTCCGCGAGCGGCGGCGAGGGCGGCCGAGCGCGGTGCGCACTGCTGTCCTGCTGAAGGCAGACTGTGTCCATTCAACTACTCAGGTGGACCGCAGTACTGGTGGCCATGCTGGTAACGCCCTTAATACATTATTGGGCTACATAGGAAGCTGCAGTAGGGACGTAAAGGTCAAAAACTGGGAAAAAAACTGGAAATGTTTAGGATTTCAAGAAACCTACACTAATAAAATGAAAGTCGTAAACATAAAAATGATTTGCGAAATGTTGGCTGCCAATTAAATACCTTTCAACTGATGCCAACATCCTTTCTATGTAACCATTGGAGGTAGGGAGCAGTGAAAGAAAGAAAAGTACTATGGGTGGCACAGTTACACATGAAAGCACGGATACCACACCTCACATGGCTATATTAATGAACGGACTCATCTAACTACAAAAAAGAAACTAGTGGGCACTATAACAATCTGCATTAATACCATAAAACATCAGAAAAATGAATTACACACTCAGTGGACAAAAGTGGACAAAAGGACTGTAATTATGAAATACAGCCTTGGGTGGATTGACACTTTAAAGCCTAACATGACACTATATCAGGGGTACGGCCAACGACTGTGAATGAAAAGTGGTTAGTGATTTAAAGAAAGAACGCGAAAAACTAAATACAGTCACCAGCAGAATCGCCAAAGTTCATGATGGAAGCACCTAGCTGGCTATCAGCGTTAAACCCGTTCAGCTATATTATGATGTAAGTTAACTAGCCTCACATCGTCCTCTATTTAGTGACTGCACCGCTGGATCATTCTTACTGTTCCTGTATGATGTGCGAGGGATTGGAGAACAGCACATTGCAAGGCATCACAGATATATTCAATAATTTTCATACATGGAGAGTTTGGTGGCCAGCCGAAGTGTTTAAACTCAGAAGAGCGTTCCCGGAGAAAATCTGTAGCCAATCTGGATGTCTGGGGTGTCGCATTGTCTTGCTGGAATTGCCCAAGTACGTCGGTGAGCACAACGGACATGAATGGATGTAGGTGATCAGACGGGATGCTAACGTACGTTTCAAATGTCAGAGTCGTATCTAGACGTATCAGGAGTCCCACACCATTCTAACTGCACACGCCCACATCATTACAGAGCCTCCACCAGCTTGAACAGTCCCCTGCTGACATGCATGGTCCATGGATTCATGAGATTGTCCGATTTCGATGTTGATGGTCCCAGGAGAGGCCTAAAGCTTTGTGTCGTGCAATCGTCAAAGGTACACGAGTGGGCCTTCGGATCTTAAAGCCCATATGAATGATGTTGCATTGACACTTGTTAATGGCGCGGCACTGAAATCTGCATAAATCTGCGGAAATGGTGCACTTTGGTCACGTTGAACGATTCTCTTCAGACGTCGTTGGTCCCGTTCTTGCAGGATCTTTTTCCGTCTTAGCGATATCGAAGACCTGATGTTTTATCGGGTTCCTGATATTCACGGAACACTAGTGAAATGGTCGTACGGGAAAATCCCCTATTCATCGATGCCTTGGAGATGCTGTGTCCCATCGCTAATGCGCCGACTGTGACACCACGTTCAAACTCACTTAAATCTTGATAACCTGCTATTGTAACAGCAGTAAGATCTAACAGCTGCGCCAGACACTTATTGTCTTCAATAGGCGTTACCGACCGCAGCGCCCTATCCTGCCTTTTTACGTATCCCTGTATTTTAATTCTCATACCTATGCCAGTCAGCAGTAGCGGCTCGAGATTGTGAGGCCATCTATAACTCTGTACTCAGTTCTAATACGGATATGTCCGTCTGTGGGACATCTCAGCAGAAAGAGGACTCTCTTCAGTGTCTCCTACTCTCGTGGATTCTGTCATTATTCAACAAAGAGGGCTGTTGTTTGGAGGAAGGCAGGAGCGTTTTTCCACTCTGTTATAGGTTTCTAACCTCGGCCAAAAGTAATGATTACACATAGGTATATGTAGGAAAGCGCACCTTCCACAGAAATAATTACTGTGAGCGAATCAGGTTCTTCCATGCCAGGATTTTAAAAGAAGATTCTTTCACGGTGTGGCTGCAGAGAAATGGCCAATCCCAAGCTCTGCCATTCTTAGGGCTGGACGTGGCATTCACATTTTATCTTTACTAAAAGAATTTCTTCTGGCATCTTGCAGAAAGCATTTTTATGTCCCCTGCTGTATGGATATCGGACGGAGCGAAATCTCAGCCTTCTACCCGTTTTGGAGAGCTGCTTTCAGTTCTGGATTTCTTCTGACATCCATGTCCACAGCCACCTAGAAAGAGTTCTCAAGGGTGAAGAAAGTAACACATCCGCATCAGCTTAATAAAAGGTAAGGGGCAAATGAAGTAATTAGATGTGTAATCATTGACAGTAGAGAATATTGTCTGCTGTTACGATACAGTGTTAAAGGATCGACAATACTGACTATTAGGATGTGCTTATTGTAGCATAAAATATGATGCACGGCAGTTCACAGATGAACTGCCTTGTATTATCAGATATTTGTTTTGATGCAACTGCAAACTCCCAGAGTTTGTCGGTTTAAATACTTTTCACCCTGTAGACTTTTGCAGTCTCATAACTTTAAGCCTTATATTCCAAGACTTCTCCATGATCTTAACGAAGATGATCCTGATAGGCGTAGCGAATTTTGTTACTGGTTCATTAACAGATGTGAAGAAGAGCAACGTTTCCGAGATAGAAATCTATGGTCAGGTGAAGCGACGTTTAAACTTGATGGAACAATTAACCACCATAATTGGATGTACTGGGCCAGCGAGAATCCATACGTAACCGAGCAAAGGCCTGTTAATCTACCAGGAGTAAAAGTCTGTTCTGGTCTGTCTTCTAGACTCTAGTGGGTTAATCGGGCCGTACTTCTTTGACAACACTGTCACGGGCGACTCGTACTCGGAAATCTTGGAAATGATAATTCCTGGTCTTAGCGTTGTGTTTGGAAATGAAGATTATTACTTTCAACAGGATGGGGCGCCACCTCACTTTCACCTGGATGTGAGGCCATTTCTCAATCGTACATTCCATGCCAGATGCATAAGATGAAGAGGGAGTGTGGAGTGTCCCACTCAATCTCCAGATTTAACTCCTCTAGACTTCTTTCTGTGGGGTTCTCTCAAGAATACAGTCTATGCTGTGAGACCATATGCACAGAATGATCTTAGAGAGCAAATTGAGCAATGCTGTGATTCTATTCCGTTGGAACCAATTAAGTTGTTCTGCAAGGTGTATTGTGATGGACGGACAACAGTTTGAGCAAATAGTTCAAATGGGTCTGAGCACTATGGGACTTAACATCTGAGGTCATCAGTCCCCTAGAACTTAGAACTACTTAAACCTAACTAACCTAAGGACATCACACAGATCCTTCCCCTAGGCAGGATTCGAACCTCCGACCATCTGTAGCGGTTTCAGATTGTAGCGCCTAGAACCGCATGGCCACAGCGGCCAGCCAGTTTCAACATTTACCACCGTCAGTCGGCCCGTGAGCACCTAACACCACTAAATCTGCATTTCTAACCCATTTCATTAAAGAGAAGTTCAATTTCAAGGAGTGTATACACTAATTTAGGACACCCTGTATATTACAATACTACACACGTATATTCTAATTATTTTCTCACTGCTCATGAATTAACCGCGACATCATAGTGTGAAACAGTTAGCAGCACAATTACAGTAGGCCTTCATAATACATACTATAAAGTTAGAAAGATAAATGAATTACTACAACGCTAATGGTTTGTGACAGAATTACTGAGTAAGTATATATATATATATACATATACATATATATATATATATATATATATATATATATATATATATATATATATATATATAATGTTAAATAACAAATGCAAGCACACTCACCTGCCAGTTTAGCCGAGAGTGCTAATGCGGTGCTTCCTGTACTCGAGTAGGCCCCGCAGGCCCTGGATCGAATACCCCCAGTTGTTTAACGACGAGGGCCAGTGTGCTGGCCAGCCTGGATGTGCTTTTTAGGCGGTTTTCCACATCCCAATAGGTGAATACTGGGCTGGTCCCCATGTCCTGCCTCAGTTACAGATTCGCAGGTATTTGGAACAGAACTATTTCATAGCTTACACTAGATGCGGACAGTTGTGGTACACTTATTCTGTCCCGGGGGATACGGGGTGGCGACAGGAAGGGCATTCGACCACCCTTCAACACTAACATCGCCAAAATCCATAGCATCAAGGCCGACCACGCGTTGCAGTGGCACAAGACCCCAAGCATCAAAAGACTGATAACTGTTGATCGGGCCGAAAGTCCAGTCTTTATAACAGCACAAAACAAACATTCATTTCACTTTCCTATGGCAATTACACTGTCCATCACACAAATTGTTCTTATGAAACGTTCGACACATGGGATATCCTGGACGTGGAAGAGTATTTACAGTTTCTGTAGTTCTTCCCACAGAACCGCGACACGGCTAGTAATCCCAAGTTAGTCGCTTATCCAGCTAATAGATGGTACACCTCGATCATGATCAACGGGCCAGCTAGCGTAAAGATCATGTCCATAGCCTGCATTTGACGGGAACTGCTTCCTTCCGACATGACAGACAGTGTCCATCACAATGAAGTTCAAAAGTTCCCTGCTATAACTAACTCGAAGTTTAAGTAGGTAACCACGCAAGGGCTCGTATCTGTTGACAGATGACTCTAGTTAGTACGTTTAGCGTAACCTAGAGGGCAACAAATAATGTGTTCATTGACAGTTTCTTGTACAATCTTCCCACAAAGGTTGACAAGTGTTTCAAGACGACTTAGAGACTGCCTTATAAAAGTTGTAGATGTTGATTAGATATCCTGTGCAGCTTTGCTTCATCGTTCAACGTCCAGATCGGTGGCTGGTATTACAGCTGTCTTAAGCTGGTCGACATGCTGTAATCTCTTGTTGCGGCATCGCAGGGTAAGTGATGTGGCATTGCCCGGAGGTAGAAATGCACAGACAAGTGCACTCCACTCGCCTGGAGATGCATTGGGCACACGCCGATAGGCATGCAACTCTCGAAAGCAGGTCCCAGCTGTGGTGGAGACGGTGGAACCCCCGCGACAGGAGCCACTCTGCCAGATCGTCGTCCCTTAATTCGCCTGGGAGCCAAGGTTGCATAGTTTCCCGTGGATAGCTGGTTCTCTAGTCAGTTGTCGGCCTTGCCTCCTCATATACACTCCTGGAAATTGAAATAAGAACACCGTGAATTCATTGTCCCAGGAAGGGGAAACTTTATTGACACATTCCTGGGGTCAGATACATCACATGATCACAATGGCAGAACCACAGGCACATAGACACAGGCAACAGAGCATGCACAATGTCGGCGCTAGTACAGTGTATATCCACCTTTCGCAGCAATGCAGGCTGCTATTCTCCCACGGAGACGATCGTAGAGATGCTGGATGTAGTCCTGTGAAACGGCTTGCTATGCCATTTCCACCTGGCGCCTCAGCTGGACCAGCGTTCGTGCTGGACGTGCAGACCGCGTGAGACGACGCTTCATCCAGTCCCAAACATGCTCAATGGGGGACAGATCCGGAGATCTTGCTGGCCAGGGTAGTTGCCTTACACCTTCTAGAGCACGTTGGGTGGCTCAGAATACATGCGGACGTGCATTGTCCTGTTGGAACAGGCGGGCTGCACAATGTTGGGGCGTGAGCGGAAGACGGCCTAACGGTGTGCGGGACCGTAGCCCAGCTTCATGGAGACGGTTGCGAATGGTCCTCGCCGATACCCCAGGAGCAACAGTGTCCCTAATTTGCTGGGAAGTGGCGGTGCGGTCCCCTACGGCACTGCGTAGGATCCTACGGTCTTGGCGTGCATCCGTGCGTCGCTGCGGTCCGGTCCCAGGTCGACGGGCACGTGCACCTTCCGCCGACCACTGGCGACAACGTCGATGTACTGAGGAGACCTCACGCCCCACGTGTTTAGCAATTCGGCGGTACGTCCACCCGGCCTCCCGCATGCCCACTGTACGCCCTCGCTCAAAGTCCGACAACTGCACATACGGTTACGTCCACGCTGTCGCGGCATGCTACCAGTGTTAAAGACTGCGATGGAGCTCCGTATGCCACGGCAAACTGGCTGACACTGACGGCGGCGGTGCACAAATGCTGCGCAGCTAGCGCCATTCGACGGCCAACAGCGCGGTTCCTGGTGTGTCTGCTGTGCCGTGCGTGTGATCATTGCTTGTACAGCCCTCTCGCAGTGTCCGGAGCAAGTATGGTGGGTCTGACACGCCGGTGTCAATGTGTTCTTTTTTCCATTTCCAGGAGTGTATGTTGGGCTGCTCGTGCCAGTGATAATGCCTCAGACGTATTACGTGTCATTAACAGACATACAGAAATAAAATTTGCATAGTTACCAATTCATTAAATATCTTCATTTAATAAAACTACTAGTAACGTACGTGGCATTCAAATATTGTGGCTCTCTGGCCTCGGAGGGTGAACTGTTAACTTACAGAACTATTCGGGAGATAAACTTATTAATTTACAAAATTGACTACACTTCATGCCTCAGGATAATGAAAACCCTAAGCTTAGGCTCTAGGGCCTCTAAAGAAATGAACAAGAAATGTAATATTTAATGTTTAAACATTGCATTATAAGGGAATAACGATGTATCAGTTAAAACTTTTACAAACCAATGTTTCTAATATTCATTGGAAGCAAATGAAATTAATGCTCTGATGAGTAGTCAGAGCAGTTAACATAGGATGTGTGCGAGTGTGGTTATAAATTCCTAACTTTTCTGTGAATGCTAAGCGGAATCTGCACTACTTAGTTGAGAATGCACAGTTCTGTAACTATTTGCGCGCCCTGCAGCTAACTAGAGCCCTGAGTAGCGTGTTATGATGTACTCCCTGATTATCATGTATTTTCCTCTCTCTCTCTCCCTCTCTCTCTCTCTCTCTCTCTCTCTCTCTCTCTCTCTCTCTCTCTCTCTCTCCCTCTCTCTCGAAAATTTCATTCTCATTCCCGTCCTCGAACCCTGATAATGAATGGTCTGTCTACATCTCAGATGACTGTTCTGTAACACACATAAGAGACATGAGCAAGTAAAATACACCGATTAGACAGAAAATTATGACCACCTACCTAATGTCCGGTACACCCACCTCGCCAAGGATAACAGCGGTGACACGTCGTGGTAACGAGGCCTCGGTAGGTCGATGAAGGCAGTTGGCACCACATTGCACACACAAGTCATGTAATTCCAGGAAAAATCGGGGAAGGAGTTATGAATTTTATAGAAATAAGGATTTGTACAAGTTTCCTTGATACGCCTCGGTTCGTTTATAACGTCATGTTTAAATGTTAATTCCTAAATTTGTTGTTCATCTCTTAATAGGTCCAAGAGCCTGAGATTAGTGTTTTCACTATCTAGAGGCCGTGGATTGCAGATAAGCTTGTAAATTAATCAGTTTATCCCATGAATAGTTTTGTAACATTTGAAGGTTTGAAGGTGAAGCTGTGACACCACGTCCAATCACATCACAGACGGGTTCGATCAGATTCAGATATGGTGAGTGGTGGCCCAGGGGGGGGGGGGGGGGGGGGAGGGGCATCCCACCAATTGGAACTCGCCACTTTGTCCATCTAACCACTCCACCAGAACCCTGCCATTGTGACATGGAGGAGTATCTTGTTGAAAAATGCCACTGCGCACTGCGTCGGGAAACATGATGTTGATGAAAGGGTGTACATCGTTATCAACCAGCATAGGATACTCTTTGACCGTTATAGTGCCTTGCACGAGCTACACTGGGCCCTTGGATGCCAACGTAAGTGTTCCCCAGGGCATAATGGAGCCGCCGCCAGATTATCTCCGTCCAGCAGTACAGATATCAAGGAGCCTCCCACCGGCATTTTGTAGAATGTATTGGGATATAGCAGACGCTGCAATGCTCTGCCACTGCGCCAACGTCCAGTGCCAATGGTCACATGCCCATTTCGGTCATAGTTGCCGATGTCGTGGTGTTAACATTGACACAGGCATGGGTCGTCGGATGTGGAGGGTCATCGTTAAGACATTGGGTGTACTGCATGGTCAGATACACTCGCACTCTGCACAGCATTAAAGTGTGATGTTAGTTCCGTCACAGTTCGTTACCTGTTCTATTTCTGCCAGTCTGCCCGGCTACCCTCTAAAATCTCTATGGAGGTGGCCGCCCGACATCACGATGTCTGAATGTTGTCTCACCTAAGTTTCGCCACGTCTTGAAGACACTCATCACAGCACTTCTCGAATATCCGACGTGTAGTTTCCGAAATATCCTCTGGGCCATCGCAACATGCCCCAGGTCACACTCACATAGATCACGCGCCTTCCCATTGCACGCTCACTGATAATGCCTGCGCCGAGCAGATTTCTGACTAGGGGTCCTTCCTAGGCAGGTGACGCTTCTACGGCCGGTATTGGTTTATATCGATAGTAGGTCGGTGATCGTAATGTTCTGGCTGATCAGTGTGTAGATGGCAACCTAGGAAATCACAAAACAATCTATCATGGTATTCATTACACCTGTAAAATATTGATGTAGCTTGGTCATATTAACCCGATCTGTAACCTCACCTTTTTTCTGTTTCTTAAGTTAGAATATTCTTCCACAGATAATTAAATCCAAGCTCTAAGACCAATTCCACACAGCACTAGCATATACAAAAAAATCCTCCACCTTCTATTGATGGGACTCACATACGTGTACGTGACGGGGCGCGTTAGTAATGTGTGCATTCCAACACAGCTATTCTGTGCCTCACGCTATTGGCGTACTTTAAATATAATACAGGAAAAAGGTCCTCACAGGCTCGGCGCACCATGGTGTCCAGCAAAATATAATGAGCTCGAGCCATTACGGCTAACAGCAAGTGCTGCTTGGTGCTTCTCACTACTGGCTTCTAATTTCAAAACCTTAATATGTAAATCACCCTTACTGTATAACCTTATCCAGTGGTTCGTCTGATGCTTTTATCATTATTTTGTCATCTTCCGATACTGCCTCTACAGTTTAAACCCTAATGGTAAGTCGTCAACTTACAAACTATAATGAACTCCTCCGTCTCATTTTCTTCTGCTCTACCTTATGAACTCACCCACGGCTGTGAGTGTGATTCTTTTCTAACAATACCTATTTAGTGACTCCCTTGACGAACGAGGTTTCGATTTATGACTCCTTAGGTCTCAATCGCATCAACGTTGTCATTTAATATTTTCCTCGCTCTGTACTGTATACATGGAAGAATTTATTGCTCAGAAATGTTCCCTTGTGTGATTTCTTTCTCGTCTTCAGTAAACTCGCTTCTTCTCGTTGTGCTCTATGCTTTTCATGGCATCTTATTATTTAATAAAAAACAAAACGTTTATCTTGCACACACATACACACACACAAACACACACACACACACACACACACACACACACACACACACACACCCTGTCCACGCACTTATTATTAATTAACTCCGAATATTATTTATCGAAATTCCAGTAACAAGTGACTTCATTCATCTTCAACGTCGAGTGACATACCCCCCTGAATTGTCGTCACAACCGCTCACTATCATTACTTCCTTCTGTCCTGTTTCTACCAGCTGAAAGCTAAACTGAATTATATGCCGTTGGAATGGACGCACTAGTGCACACTCCTGCTTCAAGTACAGCACCACCTTAAAGAACTTTAGAAAACCAAGATTGAAAATCGCTTTCACAGTCAGGTTCCAAATGATCAGGAAAATAGCACTAAGAGTATGAACAGACACACGAATTTAGCTCTGACCTAAATGTTGAAAACAATAAACTGGCTGGGTGAGATTAAGATATGTGAACACAAAATAAGCAGTCTTGCATATGCGGATGACTTAGTTGTAGTGGCAGATTCGATTGAAAGTTTGCAAAGTAATATTTCACAGCCAGATCAGAAATGTAAGGACTGTGGTATGAAGATTAGCATCTCCAAAACGAAAGTAATGTCAGTGGGAAAGAAATATAAACGGATTGAGTGCCAAATAGGAGGAACAAAGTTAGAACAGGTGGACTGTTTCAAGTACTTAGGATGCATATTCTCACAGGACGGCAACATAGTGGGGGAACTGGAAGCGAGGTGTAGCAAAGCTAATGCAGTGAGCGCTCAGCTACGATCTACTCTCTTCTGCAAGAAGGAAGTCAGTACCAAGACTAAGTTATCTGTGCACCGTTCAATCTTTAGACCAACTTTGTTGTATGGGAACGAAAGTTGGGTGAATTCAGGTTACCTTATCAACAAGATTGCGGTTACAGATATGAAAGTAGCTAGGATGATTGCAGGTACTAGTAGATGGGAACAATGGCAGGAGGGTGTCCACGATGAGGAAATCAAAGAAAAACTAGGAATGAACTCTATAGATGTAGCAGTCAGGGCGAACAGGATTAGATGGTGGGGTCATGTTACGCGCATGGGAGGAGCAAGGTTACCCAAAAGACTCATGGGTTCAGCAGTAGAGGGTAGGAGGAGTCGAGGCAGACCAAGGAGAAGGTACCTGGATTCCGTTAAGAATGATTTTGAAGTAATAGGTTTAACATCAGAAGAGGCACCAATGCTAGCACTGAATAGGGGATCATGGAGGAATATTATAAGGGGGCTATGCTCCACACTGAACGCTGATTGGCATAATCAGTCTTAAATGATGATGATGATGATGATGCTCCTTCACTTCCACGCATTTCCGGTTTTTTTATTACACCACGTACTCTCATTCCTTGAGTTGTGAGAATTGGTCGCTGTTCATCCTCATCACACATGTTATATACATTGTTTCAAGTTACGAGACTTGTCTTCCTGAATCCGAAATGAATGGTACTGTTACATCTGACAACGTCACCTCAGTCATTGGATATTCAATGTCTTCGGATCTGTTGTTGAATTGTGCAACTCCTTCCAATTATTTCTTCCTTAAACCTTCGTAATTGACAAGTAAGGTAGCTTGAAGCTGAATTCCATCTAGTGACGAAGTCGGATCCTCAGACGCTGGCCCGTCTGTCCTCATGTGTCCTTTTCCATCACCTTCTCCTCGTGGGTTTCTTCGCGGATCTGGACGGCGAACTTCTTGATTTCTGCACCCTTTTGATTCTGATTGCAGCGGCCTCCATAATGTCGCTTCTCGTCTGCCCTCTCCTGTGACGTAATTAAGTTCATGGTGTGCGTGAAAAGCAGATCAGCATATAATCTGACCGTTTGAGATGTGGTGCTGCAGACGAATGTTGAAATTTAGGTGAACTTCTAAGGTAAGGAATGAGGAGGTTCTGTGCAGAATCGGAAAGTAAATGCATGTAACACAGACAAGAAGAAGGGACAGGATGATAGGAGATCAGTCAACACATCAGGGAATAACTTCCATGGTATTAGAGGGAGCTGTACAGGGCAACAATTGTAAAGTAAGACAGAGATTGGATTACATCCAGCAAATAGAATGGTGTCCAGAATTAAACCAACAAATGGAAATTTGAGAAGTTTGCGTATATTTTGCCACAAAACAGTATTAACAGGTGACAGTAAAGCTAGATACATTGTAAACAATGCAGAACGTAAACAACTGCACCACGTGTAAGGGTTGACCAAAATTTTCCTCGTTTTTTCCAACTTAAAGGATTTGCACACACATTCAAACAACTGGTTAATGTGCTCAGTATGGTGTGTGACCACCTCTGGCACCAATACTGGCCTGACAACGGGGAATGCTGTGAATGGTGTCTTCAGTCTCATGTTGAGACAATAACGACCATTCTTCATGAAAGGTGTTCGCAAGTCTAGGAGAATGGTTGGTGGATGCTAACGTGATGCAACCCGTCTCCTAGTGCATCCCAGATATGATCTATGGGTTTCATATCGGAAGAACGAGTAGGCCTAGTTGTGCGTGCAGTATCTTCCGTTTACAAGAAAACATCAACCACCCTTCTTCTATGAGATCGAGCATTATTGACCGGTAGTACGGAGTCTGAGCCAACAGTGCCTCGCAACAACCGCACATGAGATCTCAAGATCTGATCACAATACCTGAGAGCAGATTAAGCTCGCCGATTCACCTGCACAATTTCATGAGGGGCTTTCCGAATGGTCAACATCATCCCTGCCCATACTATCAGGGATCCTCCTCGATGTTCACAATCTTTGGTTCTCTAAATCGTGTTCCACGTTCCCCTCAGATGCTAATCCGTCGAGAATCACTCTCCAAACTAAATCTGAACTCCTCTATGAATAAAACATTGACACATTGTTCGACCGCCCGTGTGGCATGTTGATGACTGCACTCTAGACGTTCCCTTCAGTGAAGATGCGTCAGAAGTACTCATACAGCAGGTGTTCGACAATAAAGACACTCTGCCGAAGCCTTCAGTAGCCCGTTTGCTACGACACAACACATTTAGTGTATGTTGCGAGAGCAGATGCCGGCTTCCTTGAAGTAGGGCCTACTAACACGGTACCGTCGTCCCCTTACAGACACAGGAAGGGGAAACACGGGTTTGTTGCTTTAATGTTGGACACTAGTATAATTAAGAAATTAGATTTCAAGGATTGCTTTAAGATGAAGAGGTTGACATAGGAGAGGAATTCTTGGAGGCCACATCAAACCAGTCAGCAGGCTGATGACTCAAAAAGAAAAATCAAAAAATCTCCTCCATCTACCTTCGTCACTCGTTATTGTTTCTCGGATGCTCGCACTGTTTTCTAAACCACTACTACGCCATCCATCCTCATATAATTCAACCTGCAGTTCATTGTTGTGGCGGTTGATGTCTGACTGCGATTATTTAAATGGGAGCAACACATTTATTTTCTCCTGATCTTCCAAGTTTACAGGTGCTCTTATTCGAACCCGCATCACTATGTGACGACAACTCCTCTACTTGTTTCTGACGTGGGCTGCATCGTCTTTCAACATTTTAATGTCACCAACCACCTTGTGTAGTTCACCAGATGCACCTTTCTCTTCTTGAGTTGCTTTGTCTCATTTATTTTGTAAGTACTAAGTTCTTCCCCAAGTACACTATGTGATCAAAAGTATCCGGACTCCCGGCTGAAAATAACTTACAAGATCGTGACGCCCTCCATCGGTAAGGATGGAATTTTGTATAGTGTTGGCCACCCTTACCCTTGATGATACAGGAAGGGAAGTTCCCCAAAATATTACGCAAATGTAAGAAAAAACAGAGTTTTACATCAGAAAATTCTTATTGAAAGGACACTACTAGGGGTAGCCGAATTAAGAATGAAAGTACGTGTACAACACAATACATAGATACAGTACTAAAGGGGCTCACGTAACAACAGAAGAAACTAGCGTCGGTATAACAATCTGGCTGTTAACATAAAGCATCAAACAAATGAATTATTCACCGAATTAAGTGTGTAAATATTTAATAAGTAGACAAAAGGGTAATGCCTGTTAAACATGGTGTAGAAAAATGAAAGCATAAGATGAAACTGTGTCGTGGATACGGCCAATGACGGCGAAAACCGTTAATGGTTTAAAGGAAGACCCCAACAAAATGTGCACAAAAACCAGCAGAGTCACCAAAGCATGAGATGGAAGAAATTACCTGGCTGTGAGCGTTATAACTGTGCAGTTAAACTCCGACGTAAGTTACCAAGCCTCGCGCCCCCTCCATACAGTGATTGCACAATGGAACTCTTATATGGCATGAATGTGGAAGACAGCAGCAGTAACGACTGGAGATTCTTAATCCGCCTCTATCTCTGTACTCATTTGTAATATAGAGACGTCCTTTTGTGCGAGACCTTGGCGGCTGTAGAGGTCTCTTTAGCGTCTATGAAGCAAGTGTCCTCTCTCTGACGCTCAGGCGACAATGGCCCCTGACTTAACTCTTTGAAACTTGGGTGGATCTGCCGAATAGGAATCTCGCCAGCCAATTGCAACAGACTCCACTGGTTTTGAAAAATAGTAATTTATATAAGTAAGTTTTACAGGCTCTTATTCCCATATATATTGTGATTCTTTAACCAGTGATGGTCTGGCACAGGGAAGAAGGTAAGAAATATCTCACGCTCCATGACAGGTTTCTAACCTCGACCAACTAACAAGCGCCGCCCGTGTGGCCGTGCGGTTCTAGGCGCTTCAGTCTGGAATCGCGTGAACGCTACGGTCGCAAATTTGAATCCTGCCTCGGGCCTGGATGTGTGTGATGTCCTTAGGTTGGTTAGGCTTAAGTAGTTCTAAGTTCTAGGGGACTGATGACCACTGATGTTAAGTCCCATAATGCTCAGAGCCATTTGTACCATTTGAACAAACAAGCATACGTGTTGGAATTCTACAGAAATGATTACTGTGAGCCTATTGGCGCTTTTGTTACTAGAAGAGTATACGTGGCATAGCCGCACAGAAATAGTCGATCTGAGGGCTATACTGGCTTTCTAATTTTATCTTTCCCAAAAGTTTTCGTAGCATCTTGCAGAAAGCAGTTTTATGTGTGACAGGCTGCGGATATAGGACAAACTGATTTCTCTATCTCCTACCTGATTCAGAGGACTGCTTTCAGCTCGGAACAAATTTGTAACTTTGTGGTCCCTCTTAATTAGCTTCCATGTCTACAGCCAGGTACAAATAGCTGCCTAGGCAGAAGAAAGTAACAGGTCCCGTCACTATAGTAAAAGGAAAGGAGCAGAAGAAGTAATTGTCTGCACAATCACTGGGACTAGCGAATATTACCCGCGGTAGTCATGCAGCACCAAAGAAACGGCTATGCCTAGACTTGGGAAGTACATATTACAGCATAACATATGTTGTATGACAGTTTGTTGCTAAACTGCTACATAGCATATCCCACCTTGGTTCCAAATTATTTAATACCAGATTCCAACATCGTGAAATCTTGAAGCAGACATTCCCTCCTTCCAAATCATATCCCAGAAAGAATTAGTCATTATTAAATCCATGAATTCCAAGTTCGACACAGACCTCCACGAAATCTCACATATCACCTTCACTCCTATTGCAGCCCTGACCCCTTCAAGATCACATCGGGATCCAAACAACCACAGCACCTTCACCATCCCCTTACTTACATTGCCCTAAGGTCACAGCAGGGGAGATGGTCTCCAGCCTGCTTTAGAATCCGCACTGCCCTCTGCATCTACAGTGACTCCCCTTTCTTCTACACATCCTCACAGTTTCCCCCTAATTCCCAATTATAGCACACTGCTACACCTCTACCAACACAACCCATCAGCCTTGTACCTTCCATACCCTCTCCACAGAAAATTTCAACTGTATTTCTCTCCAAGACCAGAACTCTGTCCCAAAATTTACCCATCCAGCCAACTGTAAAAGCACCCACCCATTCCACATTATCAGTGCTTCCTCTCCTCCCCCCCCACCCTATCTTCCTGCCCATTTTCCCCTTTCGCCTATTCATTCATAGTCCCTTTTCCCCTTCAGATCATCGCCTCACTGATACTCCCAACTACTCCTCCCTTCTTTTCTCCCAACATCCACTACTATTCCATTAATATTGTGGATCATTTCTTTATCCTTATACCTCCTCTCTCCTACCTTCCACAATGCCCAACCTCCTGCCCTTCAACAACAGATGACCTTTCCTAGGGCACATCCTTCAAGTTGTAGTGACACTGAAGTTTTTTTTTTTAAGATCACTGTTTACATCACATTTCCAACATCTTCAATCTGTTCTCACTACTTGTCGTTTTACCCTTTGACATTAATATTTTTATTTAAAAATGAAAAATCCTCGTTTCTATAGATAAAAACTTCCTTACATTTACCTTTAATTTTTTAATTTACTTGTAATTAAGTCACATTTATGTTAGTGATTTTTTGTCGTTAATAATTTTCTTGCGCCTTGTCTGAAGAGTTGGTAGAATGTACCTCTGAGAGACTTCCCCAACAACCTCCTCACCCCCGCCCATATGTGATGAGGATGGATTAAATAACAGGCAGAAAGAAAGACGTACATTGAATGAGGCTGATAGCTTATTTTCTTCCAGCAGAATACTGATGGCTTAGGAAGAACTTTTTCGAGTGTAGATGTGTTACGATGATGGCGATCCATTGAAGTTGAAGACGGATGCTATGCTCCGAGCTGCATAATTTTGGTTTGAATGAAGAGTCAGTGATTTAGTTGACGCCGAGACCACACATTGAGACTTAAATACAAGAGCTCGGTTGTTTAATTTCTGGGTTGCTAATGGAAACAGATGTAGATTTGCTATATATGTTACTTCGTTGTAAATTTAGAGACTTATCAATAGTGCGATGGTTACAGTGACATAAACAACAACTTAATAAGTCAATATAGTTCTGTAATCACAATAACTTCCTTAATGGCATTGTGACAAACGTTGTTTGTAAATAGGAAACTTATCTCTGTGTTTACATTATTGTTAACGCCGAACTCTTTCGGTGAACCAAGAGAAACTGCTCTCCACCATCCCTTTGATCCGAAGACACAAATTGTTCAGTATAGTTTGAAAACTACTGGCATTTATTGCTGTAATGTAAAAGAATGACAACGAACAATACTGAAATTGCAAGGGTAGTTATATTGTTTTTGAAGGATAATCGTTTTCACCTCCCCCCATGAACCATGGACCTTGCCGTTGGTGGGGAGGCTTGCGTGCCTCAGCGATACAGATGGCCGTACCGTAGGTGCAACCACAACGGAGGGGTATCTGTTGAGAGGCCAGACAAACGTGTGGTTCCTGAAGAGGGGCAGCAGCCTTTTCAGTAGTTGCAGGGGCAACAGTCTGGATGATTGACTGATCTGGCCTTGCAACATTAACCAAAACGGCCTTGCTGTGCTGGTACTGCGAACGGCTGAAAGCAAGGGGAAACTACAGCCGTAATTTTTCCCGAGGACATGCAGCTTTACTGTATGATTAAATGATGATGGCATCCTCTTGGGTAAAATATTCCGGAGGTAAAATAGTCCCCCATTCGGATCTCCGGGCGGGGACTACTCAGGAGGATGTCGTTATCAGGAGAAAGAAAACTGGCGTTGTACGGATCGGAGCGTGGAATGTCAGATCCCTTAATCGGGCAGGTAGGTTAGAAAATTTAAAAAGGGAAATGGATAGGTTAAAGTTAGATATAGTGGGAATTAGTGAAGTTCGGTGGCAGGAAGAACAAGAGTTCTGGTCAGGTGACTACAGGGTTATAAACACAAAATCAAATAGGGGTAATGCAGGAGTAGGTTTACTAATGAATAGCAAAATAGGAGTGCGGGTAAGCTACTACAAACAGCATAGTGAACGCATTATTGTGGCCAAGATAGATACGAAGCCCACACCTACTACAGTAGTACAAGTTTATATGACAACTAGCTCTGCAGATGATGAAGAAATTGAAGAAATGTACGATGAAATAAAAGAAATTATTCAGATAGTGAAGGGAGACGAAAATTTAATAGTAATGGGTGACTGGAATTCGAGTGTAGGAAAAGGGAGAGAAGGAAACATAGTAGGTGAATATGGATTGGGGCTAAGAAATGAAAGAGGAAGCCGCCTAGTAGAATTTTGCACAGAGCACAACTTAATCATAGCTAACACTTGGTTTAAGAATCATGAAAGAAGGTTGTATACGTGGAAGAACCCTGGAGATACTAAAAGGTATCAGATAGATTATATAATGGTAAGACAGAGATTTAGGAACCAGGTTTTAAGTTGTAAGACATTTCCAGGGGCAGATGTGGACTCTGACCACAATCTATTGCTTATGACCTGTAGATTAAAACTGAAGAAACTGCAAAAATGTGAGAAATTAAGGAGAGGGGACCTGGATAAACTGAAAGAACCAGAGGGTGTACAGAGTTTCAGAGAGAGCATAAGGGAACAATTGACAGGAATAGGGGAAAGAAATACAGTAGAAGAAGAATGGGTAGCTCTGAGGGATGTAGTAGTGAAGGCAGCAGAGGATAAAGTAGGTACAAAGACGAGGGCTGCTAGAAATCCTTGGGTAACAGAAGAAATATTGAATTTAATTGATGAAAGGAGAAAATATAAAAATGCAGTAAATGAAGCAGGCAAAAAGGAATACAGACGTCTCAAAAATGAGATCGACAGGAAGTGCAAAATGGCTAAACAGGGATGGCTAGAGGACAAATGTAAGGATGTAGAAGCTTATCTCACTAGGGGTAAGATAGATACGGCCTACAGGAAAATTAAAGAGACCTTTGGAGAGAAGAGAACCACGTGTATGAATATCAAGAGCTCAGATGGCAGCCCAGTTCTAAGCAAAGAAGGGAAGGCAGAAAGGTGGAAGGAGTATATAGAAGGTTTATACAAGGGCGATGTACTTGAGGACAATATTATGGAAATAGAAGAGGATGTAGATGAAGACGAAATGGGAGATACGATACTGCGTGAAGAGTTTGACAGAGCACTGAAAGACCTGAGTCGAAACAAGGCCCCCGGAGTAGACAACATTCCATTAGAACTACTGACGGCCTTGGGAGAGCCAGTCATGACAAAACTCTACCAGGTGGTGAGCAAGATGTATGAGACAGGCGAAATACCCTCAGACTTCAAGATGAATATAATAATTCCAATCCCAAAGAAAGCAGGTGCTGACAGATGTGAAAATTACCGAACTATCAGTTTAATAAGCCACGGCTGCAAAATACTAACGCGAATTCTTTACAGACGAATGGAAAAACTGGTAGATGCAGACCTCGGGGAGGATCAGTTTGGATTCCGTCGAAATGTTGGAACACGTGAGGCAATACTGACCTTACGACTTATCTTAGAAGAAAGATTAAGAAAAGGCAAACCTACGTTTCTAGCATTTGTAGACTTAGAGAAAGCTTTTGACAATGTTGACTGGAATACTCTTTTTCAAATTCTAAAGGTGGCAGGGGTAAAATACAGGGAGCGAAAGGCTATTTATAATTTGTACAGAAACCAGATGGCAGTAATAAGAGTCGAGGGGCATGAAAGGGAAGCAGTGGTTGGGAAAGGAGTGAGACAGGGTTGTAGCCTCTCCCCGATGTTATTCAATCTGTATATTGAGCAAGCAGTAAAGGAAACAAAAGAAAAATTTGGAGTAGGTATTAAAATTCATGGAGACGAAGTAAAAACTTTGAGGTTCGCCGATGACATTGTAATTCTGTCAGAGACGGCAAAGGACTTGGAAGAGCAGTTGAACGGAATGGACAGTGTCTTGAAAGGAGGATATAAGATGAACATTAACAAAAGCAAAACGAGGATAATGGAATGTAGTCAAATTAAATCGGGTGATGCTGAGGGAATTAGATTAGGAAATGAGACACTTAAAGTAGTAAAGGAGTTTTGCTATTTAGGAAGTAAAATAACTGATGATGGTCGAAGTAGAGAGGATATAAAATGTAGACTGGCAATGGCAAGGAAAGCGTTTCTGAAGAAGAGAAATTTGTCAACATCGAATATAGATTTATGTATCAGGAAGTCGTTTCTGAAAGTATTTGTTTGGAGTGTAGCCATGTATGGAAGTGAAACATGGACGATTACTAGTTTGGACAAGAAGAGAATAGAAGCTTTCGAAATGTGGTGCTACAGAAGAATACTGAAGATAAGGTGGATAGATCACGTAACTAATGAGGAGGTATTGAATAGGATTGGGGAGAAGAGAAGTTTGTGGCACAACTTGACTAGAAGAAGGGATCGGTTGGTAGGACATGTTTTGAGGCATCAAGGGATCACAAATTAGCATTGGAGGGCAGCGTGGAAGGTAAAAATCGTAGAGGGAGACCGAGAGATGAGTACACTAAGCAGATTCAGAAGGATGTAGGTTGCAGTAGGTACTGGGAGATGAAGCAGCTTGCACAGGATAGAGTAGCATGGAGAGCTGCATCAAACCAGTCTCAGGACTGAAAACAACAACAACAACAATCGTTTTCACCTCACTGTAACAACTGAATATTCGTATAGTTAATATTCACACGAGTGACGTAGAAGTGCAGTGAAATTAATTGTTCAGGTCTAACATTTTGCTTTCAAAGGAAAGTTTGCTTGTTCAGTGTCTAAAACAGAATTGATTCATGTATGAGAAAATAGACCCATAATACAAATTGTTACATTTAGCGCTGGAACATGTGGACTAGGTAGAACAGAGACTTACTATTCAATTAACTATACCATGCGACTTAAGTATCAGATCACTGTGATATCAATGATTCCTATGTGTGAAGCATTTGGTAAGACTCGTTCCAGTAATAAGTGTTTATTATTTTATAGGAAACTTTAAATAATATGACAGTTACTTCGTCTTTGAACACTTATTTTGTTGAGGATAAGTTCTGAAACTGCCTCCAGTCAAGCTCTAATAGCACATTAATTATTCTGGTTGAGTGGGTAGCCAAGAGATGCTGGTAATGGCACATGCAGATTGACTGTACATGCTAGTGACTGTTACTAAACTAAATTCCCTATTCACGAACTTAATTGTGACTGAATAATGTAGACTCCAGCCATAGAGCGACGATAAAAGCTTTGCACGAGTCATACTTGTAATATGCATTATCTTAAAAGTTACATCATAAAACCTTTTTTTCTTCTGCTTCTTCTTCTTCTTCTTCTTAGTTGGAGTGGGTTCTCCTTTTTCGATCAATGAATGTCATTTCTTACGGTAATATAACTTACACTATTGACCTATTAGTTACAATAACAACTGACCGATCGGGATGTCGCCAGTGCATGGTGGGGGTTTTGTACCTGCTGCTAGGTTTAAATTCGGATGCCCATAACGAAGTGTCAGCCGTCTTTCGTAGCTGCTCCTCTGGAGTACAGACGCTACGGGTTAGCATCTTTTGCCACCAACGCCGTTCCGAAGTCCACCTTCTTTACCGCAGGTGCCGTTGAGGTTCACCGTAACCTGTCAGTGGGCCTTATGACAGTGTGCTACCATCAGGAGCTAGATGAGCCCTGGTTTTTTAACGATGTTTGAACTTATGTCGTCCCTCCATCTTCATCATTAGCGATAAAATGCTCCGGGTTTGCGACCGGTGCAGCGGAGCTGACAGAAGAACATCTAATTATTACAAATTTTCATTTTTATTTTACTGAAGAGTAAAGACTTGGTGGTATTAATGAGGTTTATGAGAAAGTTAGCAAGGACCAGCTGGGCAGCAAGGAAATCGAATGAGCAAAGAAATCTGAAAGCACTTATCAAGAAGAAGAAAACGAAAATATCAAATCTCTTACATAGACACAGTCAGCTTTCAACAACTGTATTGAAAAATTACAAAATATCCATTGGACTTAACAGAAGGTTAAAATTATCAAATAATGAGGAGGACATGGCAAAAGGGATCATGTGATTACAGTGACAAAATATATTCTTTAGAAGTTGATAACCATTATTTAGATGCATCTGTTGTCTAGGGAGCCAGCACGGTAGCTCAGCGTGTTCGGTCAGAGGGCTGCTCGCCCGCTGTAATAAAAAACTGAGCAAAAGAATCAACGATCAACACGAACGGATGTCTTATGACGTCCGCACAGATCATACCCAACGTACAATACCGACAATATGAAAAAAGAGGGGTAGCATCTTTCATTAGTAACCATAATGTTCTCGGCCTGAGTTCGAAAGCCGTCATCGCTTAATTTTTTATTCATAATCAGCACTGGTGACCGAAGACATCCGGCATAAGAAGCCACCCTTATCCTGCCAGTGGCCTTGTCAAAGAGGACACAGGAGTGGACAAAGGTTCATTGCACTGTCTTGTCCTTGGGGTGGGAAACTGCCCCCTAAAGACGAAAGAAACAACAATGCCCAACGACACGAGGATGCAGAAGGCAGTGGAAACCACTGCATTAAAGACTCGTAGCGTGAACCCACAAGACGTGAGGACTGTAACTGAAAACGTGTCATTCATGATCTCTCCGTTGGCCAAAGATTCCAGGGTAGTCCCATATTCGCATCTTCGAGAAGGGACTGCCAAGGAGTAGGTGACCACGAGAAAAGGATTGAATAACTAACGAAAGGATAAAGTCTTATGAGTCGTGCCGTGGAATGTCAGAAGCTAGAATATGGTAGGGAACCTAGAAAATCTGAAAAGAGGAATGCAATTGGTCAACTAGTATAGTAGGGGTCAGTGAAGTGAAATGGAAAGAAGACAAGGATACCTGGTCAGATGAGTATAGGTTAACATCAACCGCAGCAATAAATAGTATAACGAGAGTAGGATTCATTATTAATAGAATAGTAGTTCCAAGAGTGTGCTACCGTGAACAGTCCAGTGAAGATGTTGTTCTTGTCAAAATCGACAGCAAATCAAACCTGACAACGATTGCAGCTATACATGCCGACATCCCAAGCTGAAGATGAAAAGCTAGAGAAAGTATTGTCGATATTGAAAGGGTAATACAGTACATAAAAGGAGATCAAAATCTAATAGTCATGGGGGACTGGAATGCGGTTGTAGGGGAAGGAGTAGAAGAAAAGATTACAGGTGAATATGGCCTTGAAACAAGGAAAGAAGAGGAAGACAAATTGAGTTCTGTAATTAATTTCATCTAGGAACACCGAATACTCTCATCAAGAATCACAAAAGGAGGAGTTATACTAGGAAAATGCCGGGTGATACGGGTAGATTACAGATATATTACATCAGACCAGACAGAGATTCAGAAGTCAGATACTGGATTGTAAGGCGTAACCAGGAGAAGATATAGATTTAGATCACAATGTAGTACTGATGAAAAATAGTCAGGACGAATGGATATGCAAAGAAATGAGATAAAGAAGTACTAAGGAAAGACGAGAAACGTTTGATGTTCTCTAAGGCTATAGATAAAGCGGTAGGGAATAGCTCCGTAGGCAGTATAGTTGAAGAGGAATGGACATCTCTGTATAGGGAAACACAGAAGTTGGAAAAAAATATCGTTACAAAGTAGCTCACTGCGATGAAGACAAAAAATACTTCACTTGATCGATGAAAGAAGGAGGTTAAAAAATGTTAAGTGAAATTCACAAATGTATAAATACAAGTAGCTGAGGTCTGAAATAAATAGGAAGTGCAGGGAAGCTGAGACGAAAGGGCTGCATGAAACATGTGAGGAAATCGAAAAAGAAACGTTGTCGAAGGACTGACTCAGCATACAGAGAAGTCAAAACAACCTTCGATGACATTAAAAACAAGGATAGTAACACTAAGACCCCAACGAGAATTCCACTGTCACATGCAGAGGAGAGAGCAGATAGGTGGAAAGAGTACACTGAAGGCCCCTATGACGGAAACATTTGTCCAATGTGATAGAAGGAGAAACAGGAGTCGATTTAGAAGAGACAGAGTACCCAGTATTGGGATCAGAATTTAAGAGAGCTTTGGACGACTGAAAATCTAATACGGCAGAAGGAATCGATGACACTCTATCAGAATTTCGAAAATTAATGGGGGAAGTGACATCAAAACGACTATTCACGTTGGTGTATGGAATGTATTAATCTGGCGACATACCATCTGTCTTTGGGAGAAATATCATCCACACAATTCCGAAGACAGCAAGAGCTGACAAGTGTGAGATTTATCGCACAATCAGCTTAAAAGCTCTTGCATCCAAGTTGCTGACAAGAATAATATACAGAAGAATGGAAATTGAGGATGTGTGAGATGACCATCAGTTTGGCTTTAGGAAAGGTAAAAGCACCAGAGAGGTAGTTCTGACACTGCCGTTGATAATGGAAGCAAGACTAAAGAAAAATCAACACACGTTCATAGGATTTGTCGACTTGGAAAAACCGCTCGACAACGTAAAATGCTACAAGATGTTCGAAATTCTGAGAAAAATAGGTTTATGCTACAGGGAGAGACGGGTAATATAAAATATGTACAAGAGCCAAGAGGGAATAATAAGAGTGCGTGACCAAAAACGAAACGCTCGGATTAAAAAGAGGGTAAGATAGGGATGTAGTCTTTCGCCCGTACTGATCAATCTGTGCATCGAAGAAGCAACGATGGAAATGAAAGACAGATTCAGGAGTGGGATTAAAATTCAAGGTGAAAGGACATCAATGATACCATTCGTTGGTGTCATTGCTATCCTGAGTGAAAGAGAAGAAGAATTACATGTTATGCTGAATGGAATGAACTGTCTAATGAGTGCAGATTATGGATTGAGAGTAAATAGGAGAAAGACGAAATGTAATGAGAAGTAGCAGAAATGGGATCAGCGAGAAATTTAACACCAGGATTGATGGTGACGAAGTAGATGAAGTTAAGGAATTCTACTACCTAGGCAGCGAAATAACCAATGACGGGTGGAACAAGGAGGACATCAAAAGCAGAATAGCACTGGGTAAATGGCATTCCTGGCTAAGAAAAGTTTACTAGCAGCAAACATAGGAATTAACTTGAGGAAGAAATTTCTGAGAATGTACGTCTGGAACACCGCATTGTATGGTACTGAAATACGGACTGTGGGAAAACCGGAACAGGAGATAATCGAAGCATTTGAGATAGGATACTACAGACGAATGTTGAAAATTGGGTGGACTGATACGGTAATGAGGTGGTTCCGAACAGAATAGGATAGGAAAGGAATATGTGGAAAACAGTGACAAGGAGAATGGGTAGGATGACAGGACATCTGTTACGACATAAGGGAATGACTTCGACGGTTCTAGAGGGAGATGTAAAGGGCAAAAACTGTAGAGGAAGACGGAGATTGGAATACATCCAGCTAATAACTGACGATGTAGGTTGCAAGTGCTGCTCTGAGATGAAGAGATTGGTACCGGAAAGGAATTCGTGGTGGGTGCATCAAACCAGTCAGAAGTCTGATGACACAGAAATAAAAATTTTTTTCCTTCTTCCATGTCTATTACTGATTTACAGACATAAAACCACAGAAAAAATTACCTCTTGTACTAACGTGTATGTTGTATTTAGTACTATTCCAATTTTTAAGGAATCATGTTGCCATAGTATTGTCTACTAATCCTCTTATTTCAGTGAATTCAAATCCCATTACACAAGTAATCTATTTTGATGACAGCACGTAAGACATTTTCACCAAACTCAGTTGTCAGTATGTCGTCATGCATAGCTCTGTAAACCAAGTTACTTACGTGTTGTCCTGTGCCTTGGTTTAAATGTAGTGTTGTTATCGGTCTTATTGTTTCTTACTCATGTGGAAATATATTTTTTATGATTTTCAGGTAAATTAAAATCTTTCTGTCAGTGTTGACTGAAATGTATGGATGTCAAAAATAGTTCAAATGGCTCTGAGCACTATGGGACTTAACATCTTAGGTCATCAATCCCCTAGAACTTAGAAGTACTTAAACCTAACTAACCTAAGGACATCGCACAATACCCAGCCATCACGAGGCAGAGAAAATCCCTGACCCCGCCGGGAATCGAACCGGGGAACCCGGGCGTGGGAAGCGAGAACGCTACCGCACGACCACAAGATGCGGGCTATGGATGTCAGGGATGCAATATAAGCACAGAAAGATTGTTTGCATTGTGTACTCGGTCCAGACTGCAAGAATAACAGCAGAAAGTAACGAAAGGGACGTTACAGCCGGGAAGAGAGTAAGATAGGACTGTAGTTTTTCCCCAGTTTTGTTATTCAAGCTATACACAGAATAAGAAGTAAACTGGGAAGAAACTTGGAAAATAAATTGAGAAATAAAAACTGTTATGTATGCTGATAACATATAAATTCTGCCAGAGATGGCAATGGACTTGGAAGATCAATACAAAAGGCTGGATGATGTTTAAAATTAGATTATAAGATGAACCATGATTACAGGAAAAAAAGGCAGTGGACTACAGTAGAATCAAGTCACGTAAATGCTGAGGGAAATAGAATAAGGTATGAGGCACTAAAATAGTAGACGAGGCTTGCTATTTTGGCGGAAAGGTAACTGACGACGGGAGAGAGACAGTGGATGCAAAATGCAGGCAGGAAAGAAATCAGAGAAAGCTAAATGCTTTTTGTATAACATTTAGCGTTAGAAAACCTATCCTGAAAGTATTTGTCTGGATGTACCCTTGCACAGTACAGAAATGCCGACGATAAACAGTCAGAAACGAAGAGATTCTTTGAAATAGAGGGCCACAGAGGAATGCTGAATATTGGGTAGGTAGATTAGATAAACAATGATGAGGTGTTGAATCGAATATGGAAATTAAGCGACTTCATGGCATCACTTAACTGTAAAAAAGAATAGGTCGACAGGATACTTCCTGAGGCACAAAGGAGTAGTTAATTACGTGGCAGTGGTAAGTATATGGCGTAAAACTGGTCAGGCAAACAAAACCACGAGTACAGTAAATTGCCTGAAATGAGTTTTGGTTGCTGGACGTATAGAGAGATGAAGAGAATTGCACAGAAGAGTGTAGCATAGAGAGTTGCACGAAACCAGCCTTCGGACAAGATAAACAGTCACAATAATGCACCAGGTGTAGTCACAAAGTTTTGAGTATCAGTTCAAGCAATACAGTTGGGTAATTAGCCTTTCGTTTACTTGCAGGTCGGAGTCTGTCTCCTGGTAAACTTTGAAACCCACTTGCAACAACCAGTCCTCACTTTACGGGTGCGCTGTGCTAATTTGGAGGCTTATAGCTGCAAACAGGCATTACGTAGTTATCAAAACTTTATAGCTAAGCGTCGTGGTGACCGTCACACAGGCATTAGATTTGATGAGGACACCAGTGCTGCCGCTTGGACGGATGTTCGCAGTCGCCTCTCCGGCAGCAGGAAATTCAGCGATAAATCGCCCCAGACGCGGTTACACGGATGGCCAGGCATCCGTCACTGGACTGTTATGATGTGGAGGCACGGAGTGGACATCTATCTGTCTGCCGGGCGGCCTAAGCCGCAGGCGAAAGCGGCCGCACACCACTCCTGAGAGAAACGTCTCCTCGTCCGTTACAGTGGGCATATTGCAGCTGTACAGGTGCAACGAGTTACTGTACCCTCTCATAGTTTCAACGAGTAAAGAAGTGAAATATACTGCTATAGATCTCCTTAAAACACTATTCCTGGCAATAATACGTCTGCCATCTACCATCCACATTTGCTATCCACGAGCCATAGTGCAGTTTGCAAGAGAGGGAACACTTTCCACTATTATCATTTTCGCTGCCTTTGCCACCTCATGCGTTGATGGAATGGAGGGGAAGGGGGGTGAAGACTGCCAGTATCTTTCTGTATTAACCCTAGTTTCACTAACCTTTTCATCGTAGCCAATACTCCAGATATAAAATGCAGGTGGTAATAGGTTTTTTGACTCGTTTTACAACTTGGGCTGTCGGAATTATGTGAATCAAGCGCTCTACGACACACAGCGTCTTTCTCGCAACGCATACCACTGCAGCTGGCTGAGTCTCTCTGTGACACTCGCTGACTATGCAACCGCGCGACGAATTGTGCAACTTCGTTTCGATCTTTCTTGACTTTTCAATGAAATCAAGACAGGCGAACAGTGAATGAGACTAAACTGTATTATTTAAATTTTCATACTGTATAAACTAACGAGCATGTAAGCGAAGCTTTTCCCGTCTGAATCCACTTTCTAGAGATCCCTTCAATAAATATGAGTCAGAAATCTGCTTAAGTAAAGGTTATGTTATTGTCATCGTGTCACTTTAAACATCTCTGGAAAAAAGTTATAGTTACTTGATGGTTGTTGCTGGTACCAGTGACTCATCATGGATCACTAGTCGAATAGAATTCGACGTTTTTGAATATTTACGGGCAGTACATTATGCTTATTTACGGTGAAAGTAGGGCAATAATGCTCCCAACATGCACTGACTATCTGCGATTCTGTCTTCATTTCTTAACCCTTTTGTTCTGTTAGGGTCTATATGAGCCTAAATGGAGACAAATTTCATTTCTTATTATTTAAATATCAAAGTAACAGTATGAAATTTGGTGACTTTGTCTGAAAAAGCAACGGGAGTATGTGGTCAAAAACTTTTGAAAATATTTTAAGTCATCTGGTGGTCAACCTTAAGAGTTACATACATAATGTTCTCGTCAATGTGACCTGACATTAACATGATTACTCAAAACTCAAATACTTTCTGGCTGCTCATATTTTATAGTAGTAGTGACTTCCATTGTCCATACTTATTCTCAGCATTCAACAAGTCAATAAAGTCGCTGCGTTAGCAACAGTGGACTTGCATTACGATGTGTCAGCTGTTTGAATTACCCATTGCTTCTGCTCAGTGTGTGTCCTCTGTCTTTTGTGATCCATCTGATTTGTGACATCACGGCGATTACGTCATTGACTGATGCTGAATTGTAAGAATTAGTAAACAGCTCAACAGGCGAGGTATCAGTTTCCGAGTTCGAAGATCGCGTCAGTAATGGACGTGAAAGCGAGTGTTCTGATGACATTCACGATAGTCCACAGCCTGTTCAAAGTAGTGTACAGACATCTATTTCTAAAAACGGGAACAAACAATGGCAGTTGCCACCACCAGCACAACACGGCTGCCTACCTGCTTCGAACGTCATCCGGAGTACCTCAGGAACTACCAGGTATGCAAACAGCGCAATAAGTGACTTAAAAGTTCATTTGAAGTACTATTTTCTGCAGTACTTCAGAATGAGATAATAGAGATGTCAAATATTGGGGCCGGCCGTGGTGGTCTAGCGGTTCTAGGCGCTCAGTCCGGAACCGCGCGACTGCTACGGTCGCTGGTTCGAATCCTGCCTCGGGCATGGATGTGTGTGATGTCCTTAGGTTAGTTAGGTTTAAGTAGCTCTAAGTTCTAGGGGACTGATGACCTCAGCAGTTAAGTCCCATAGTGCTCAGAGCCATTTTTATGATGCTGGAAAGAGAGTGGAGTGGGACAAAAAAAAATCAGGGAATGAGAGTAGTTGCTGATCTCACCTCTGATTTGCGTGCTCATATCATTTAGGACAGCTGCTCCTGAAAAGGAAACCAGACAGAGTTAGGAACCATACGTAAAAATAGGACAGAGCTTTCACAAAATAGGACCAACAAGGAGGTTCATAGTTCTTTAATTTAATTCACAAATCACACTGCAGTGGTCATTTACATTCCTCAGAAAAATAAGAATGTTTTCCTAATGAGCACTCTCCACCATGGCGCTGATATAAATAACATGGATGATAAGAAGCCAAAAATGATTTTAGATTATAATTAAACAAAAGGAGCTTTAGACACACTCAGTGAGCTAATAGGTATAGATGGGCCATGATAGTTTTCTACGATATTCTTGATGTTCTTGCTTATAATGAAATGTCTTGTGGACTTCAATTGTCCCTAACTGAAATGCAAGAAAATTGACTAGAAGAGGAATATTTTTGGAAAACTTGGAAATTCACTAGTTGCAGAGCACATTGCATCATTGCATCAAGGAAGCATTTTGCCCGAACAGAAGATTCTTTGAGAATCCTCAGGAGTATTCAAGACCCTGAACGAGTGGCAAGTGTGGTTAAATCATTAACAACAAGAAACTCTACTAAACGTGCATAATGTAAGTTCTGTCTTTCAAGCATGACAATAAAAGAAACATGTTGTATGGAAAAAATGTAATAAACATGTAAGCGAAACACACGTCACCTACTTGTGTCCAAACTGCAGTTAGTAAGAAGGAAAGAACGTGATATGGGCAGATAGACAGATGGTTGTTTAGAAGAATTTTTTGGTGGAAATGTCTGTCGTTCCTAATATACCCTGCGGGAATATTATAATAATAAATTTCATTTAGTGAAGTTCTGTGCATTATTATTATTATTATTATTGCTATGATCATTAACAACATACGGTAATATAACAACAATGTCGATGGCTTGCAACTGTACGAACAATACGTGTCAGTAGAAGTTTTTTTCAGCATTTTATTAAGTCGGCTCACATTGAACAGAAGAGTTCATTTGTTTAGTGAAAGTGAACAGGACAGCAGGGTTAACAAGTTTCGAAGGATACATCCAGTCAGTCACCTCGTTGTGGTGTTATTCACCAAGTAATTTTCATATATCTTGTGCAGCATCGGCCCTGTCATAATACACTTCTGGAAATTGAAATAAGAACTTCGTGAATTCATTGTCCCAGGAAGGGGAAACTTTATTGACACATTCCTGGGGTCAGATACATCACATGATCGCACTGACAGAACCACAGGCACATAGACACATGTAACAGAGCATGCACAATGTCGGCACTAGTACAGTGTATATCCACCTTTCGCAGCAATGCAGGCTGCTATTCTCCCATGGAGACGGTCGTAGAGATGCTGGATGTAGTCCTGTGGAACGGCTTGCCATGCCATTTCCACCTGGCGCCTCAGTTGGACCAGCGTTCGTGCTGGACGTGCAGACCGCGTGAGACGACGCTTCATCCAGTCCCAAACGTGCTCAATGGGGGACAGGTCCGGAGATCTTGCTGGCCAGGGTAGTTGACTTACACCTTCTAGAGCACGTTGGGTGGCATGGGATACATGCGGACGTGCATTGTCCTGTTGGAACAGCAAGTTCCCTTGCCGGTCTAGAAATGGTAGAATGATGGGTTCGATGACGATTTAGATGTACCGTGCACTATTCAGTGTCCACTCGACGATCACCAGAGGTGTACGGCCAGTGTAGGAGATCGCTCCCCACACCATGATGCCGGGTGTTGGCCCTGTGTGCCTCGGTCGTATGCAGTCCTGATTGTGGCGCTCACCTGCACGGCGCCAAACACGCATACGACCATCATTGGCACCAAGCCAGAAGCGACTCTCATCGCTGAAGACGACACGTCTCCATTCGTCCCTCCATTCACGCCTGTCGCGACACCACTGGAGGCGGGTTGCACGATGTTGGGGCGTGAGCGGAAGACGGCCTAAAGGTGTGCGGGACCGTAGCCCAGCTTCATGGAGACGGTTGCGAATGGTCCTCGCCGATACCCCAGGAGCCACAGTGTCCCTAATTTGCTGGGAAGTGGCGGTGCGGTCCCCTACGGCACTGCGTAGGATCCTACGGTCTTGGCGTGCATCCGTGCATTGCTGCTCTCCGGTCCCAGGTCGACGGGCACGTGCACCTTCCGCCGACCACTGGCGACAATATCGATATATTGTGGAGACCTCACGCCCCACGTGTTGAGCAATTTGGCGGTACGTCCACCCGGCCTCCCGCATGCCCACTATACGCCCTCGCTCAAAGTCCGTCAACTGCACATACGGTTCACGTCCACGCTGTCACGGCATACTACCAGTGTTAAAGAAGGCGATGGAGCTTCGTATGCCACGGCAAACTGGCTGACACTGACGGCGGCGGTGCACAAATGCTGCGCAACTAGCGCCATTCGACGGCCAACACCGCGGTTCCTGATGTGTCCGCTGTGCCGTGCGTGTGATCATTGCTTGTACAGCCCTCTCGCAGTGTCCGGAGCAAGTATGGTGGGTCTGACACACCGGTGTCAATGTGTTCTTTTTTCCATTTCCAGGAGTGTACTTAATGTAGCGCCGTACGCAACACTGGTTGCAGACAACACCTCTACATTAAAACGGCTTTCAGATTTCTGTAGGACAGGAGGTTTATCATAAAATCGCACATCTGGTTCAGAAATACCGTGTTCACGTATTTTGTTGAATATGCGACTGTTTGAAAGTGTAACGAAGGGCAGCTGTAATGTTCTCAAAGGCAAATTATTGTTTCTCGTTAAAAAAATTTTCCTTACTGTTGAAGATATATTCAATGGAAATAAGTTATCACTTACTGCTGTGTCCGTATTCAGACTGAAGATTGGCTTGAAGCAAATACCTACCCCGGTCTGTCATGAGCAAGCGTCTTCATCTCTGCTTAAGTAAAGGGCTTGGACAAAAATAAAGAAACAGCGCGGGTTATGCACGGTTGAACATAATTAACATTGATTATAGCCAAGCTTGCACGTTACGAAGTTCTACACTACTGGCAATTTAAATTGCTACACCACGAAGATGACGTGCTACAGACGCGAAATTTAACCGACAGGAAGAATATGGTGTGATATGCGACTGATTAGCTTTTCAGAGCATTTACAGAAGGTTGGCGCCGGTGGCGACACCTACGACACCCTGACATGAGGAAAGTTTCCAACCGATTGCTCATACACAAACAGCAGTTGACCGGCGTTCCCTAGTGAAACTTTGTTGTGATGCCTTGTGTAAGGAGGAGAAATGCGTACCATCACGTTTCTGACTTTGACAAAGATCGTATTAAAGCCTATCGCGATTGCGGTTTATCGTATCGCGACATTGCTGCTCTCATTGGTCGAGATCCAATGACTGTTAGCAGAATATGAAATCGGTGGTTTCAGGAGGGTAATACGGAACGCCGTGCTGAATCCCAACGGTCTCGTATCACTAGCAGTCGAGAAGACAGGCATCTTATCGGCATGGCTGTAACGGATCGTGCAGCCACGTCTCGATCCCTGAGTCAACAGATGGGGACGTTTGCAAGACAACAACCATCTGCATGAACAGTTCGGCGACGTTTTTAGCAGCATGGACTACCAGCTCGGAGACCATGGCTGCGGTTACCCTTGACAGGAGCGCCTGCGATGGTGTACTCAATGACGAACCTGGGTACACGAATGACAAAACGTCATTCTTTCGAATGAATCCAGGTTCTGTTTACAGTATCATGATGGTCGCATCCGTGTTTGGCGACATCGCGGTGAACGCACATTGGAAGCGTGTATTCGTCATCGCCATACTGGCGTATCACAAGGCGTGATGGTATGAGGCGCCACCTCTTGTTCGCATTGACGGCACTTTGAACAGTGGACGTTATATTTCAGATGTGTTACAACCCATGGCTCTACCCTTCATTCTATCCCTGCGAAACCCTACATTTCAGCAGGATAATGCACGACCGCATGTTGCAGGTCCAGTACGGGCCATTCTGGATACAGAAAATGTTCGACTGCTGCCCTGGCCAGCACATTCTGCAGATCTCTCACCAACTGAAAACGTCTGTCAATGGTGGCCGAGCAACTGGCTCGTCACAATACGCCAGTCACTACTCTTGATGAATTGTGGTATCGTGTTGAAGCTGCATGGGCAGCTGTACCTGTACACTCCATCCAAGCTCTGTTTGACTCAATGCTCAGGCGTATCAAGGCCGTTATTACGGCCAGAGGTGGTTGTTCTGGGTAATGATCTCTCATTATCTATGCACTCAAATTGCGTGAAAATGTAATCACATGTCAGTTGTAATATAATATATTTGTCCAATGAATACCCGTTTATCATCTGCATTTCTTCTTGGTGTAGCAATTATAATGGCCAGTAGCGTCTTTGAGCACCAACGACACCTGTGCAACGCCCTCAAAACGCTGCAAGAGTCAGTCGTGGTCAGAACAGTGTTCTTTGTAATTGTGAAAGCATTGTATCGCAGTTAAATGAATTCGAACGTAGGAAAACTGTTCGTGATCGTTTGATACGTGCTTCCGTGACCAAGTCGAGGATTTATACTGCATACAGGGAAAGTGGGAAATCTCAACCCTGACAAAAGCAGATGTTGAGTGATTGTTACAGACGACCACCGATGAGGTCTGTGTCAACACATAAGGGGACGAAGGCCGCAAAAGTCATTGCAGATCTGAATCTCGCACTCATGAACCCAGTCAGCACCACAACTACACGGAAGGAGCTCCAAAAGTAGGAGACTGTAGGGTGACCTGGAAATCAAGAATCATTTTCAGTAATGTACATGTCCCCAGTAGGAAAATGCAGTACCGAGTCCACGAAACATCAGCAAGAGAGCAATGAAAGGTAGTCATTAAATCGTATGAACCTCACTTCACACTGTTTCGAAGTTCTAGCAGAGACTGCGATCCAAGACTGATATATGGCGGAGGTTCGGTGACTATTTTGGCAGCTATATCATTGTATTCGATGGGCGCCATCGTTTCTCTACAAGATCGCACTAGCACCTAGCATTATGTGACTATTTTGGTTAAATTGTTCTATCCCGTGAAATAATTTTTGTTCTCCAATGGTAATGCTGTGTTCCAGGACAACGAGGCACCAATTCAAACATCTCGCATTGTCCCCGGGCTGGTAATGTGACCAGGAGGATGGACAGTCGGTTACCCCTGCCCACGACTGTCACTGGATCTCAATACTATTGAACCTTGTGGTCCACCTTAGGGAAGAACGATGCGTATCGCTACCCACCTCCACTATCTTTATTTGAACCTGAGACTGTATTGCCGGAAGAATGGTATACGATTTCGCGAAACGCGAGAGAGTATCTACACAGTGCCCTGTCCTTCAGGTTGCTCCAACAACGACTTATGCGACTCGTCTCCCACGTTCCCTATTGGTCGTCTAAGTAGCGCGTTTACCTTGTTTTGTCAGCAACGCAAGAAAGGGTGCAACGCCGTTTACTTGTCTAGCAGCAAGAGAGGACATGTGTAATGCTGACGTTTTCAAGTTCCACCAGAAACATAGGCCACTTTGAGAGCTTGCTTTGTGAAATTGTTTGAAATAAAATTTTTAATCAATTCGCTAAGATATTCGTGACTGGCCGCGCGTCCTATACATTCTTTTACCTTCCATGGAAGAAGTGGCCACAGGGATTTGTGGTTACACACAATTCCATGGGCAGTCGGGTTGCCTAGGGGAGGTTGCAAAATATAGGAGAAATCTATTGTAATGAATATTTTCCATGTAAATGGGGAAGAACTTTTATTTAATTATATATTATATATAGGATAGTATGTGCACCGTTCAATCTTTCGACCAACTTTGTTGTATGGGAGCGAAAGCTGGGTGGATTCAGGTTACCTTGTCAACAAGGTTGAGGTTACTGATATTAAAGTAGCTAGGATGATTGCAGGTACTAGTAGATGGGAACAATGGCAGGAGGCTGTCCACAATGAGGAAATCAAAGAAAAACTGGGAATGAACTCTATAGATGTAGCAGTCAGGGCGAACAGGCTTAAATGGTGGGGTCATGTTACACGCATGGGAGAAGCAAGGTTACCCAAGAGACTCATGGGTTCAGCAGTAGAGGGTAGGAGGAGTTGGGGCAGACCAAGGAGAAGGTACCTGGATTCGGTTAAGAATGACTTTGAAGTCATAGGTTTAACATCAGAAGAAGCTCCAGTGTTAGCACTGAATAGGGGATCATGGAGGAATATTATAAGGGGGCTATGCTCCAGACTGAACGCTGAAAGGCATAATCAGTCTTAAATGAAGATGATGATGATGGTGATGATATAGGATAGTAAAGAAATAATCCTAGCTATTGAAATGATGTTACGGCCCACAGCTTTTTCTTTCTTTGAAATGTGTTAAAAAACCATGATTTGTTGGTACTACAGAAAGCATTATTATCATATGAGTTCAATTTGTAGATGGCAAAAAGTCTGAACCAGTCATTGCAACTTTGATTATTGGCATCCACTATAGTAAAACATTAATGAATTCATATCAATTGAAATAATGCACTTTATTAGTAAACATTAACACATGCATTCAATAAAATCAATATACGGAGTTAGAGCTAACAATGATTATACGCTATTCCTACGAAAATTTTAATAATTAGTTAGTCAGATAAATAAAGTTAAATTATAATGAAAAGAGACTGTTTTAAATATCACACATCAGATTTCACATGCGAAGGGCACTAGCCCAAAGGTGTAGTGGCACACAGCCGAGGGGTGTTAAAAGGGTTGCCACTCCTGCTGCCACCTAGGAATCGGCGAATATGTGTCTCTTTTCAGGGATACTTTTAAAGCGGGCCACAAAGGTAAACAGGTGGTACAGAGGTGTTATCGAACTGGGGCTCTTAGGTGGACCCTTGGCCATATGTCACAACATCCTCCCCGATCTGTAATTCACACACCTCAATGGAACGTGAAAAGACTGAATATCCTTTTCTGCATTGGGTTACGTTCGAATGTCATCCAAAAGTTGCACTCTGTACTCCAGAGGAAATATTGCGGTCACGCTACACTCCAAGAGATGAGATCACCTTCAGCGGCGTTGCAGTCACACGATGTACGTAGAGCTTGCTTGAATCGTTTCGGGGAGTCAGCAGTGTTAGAGGTTGTCAAGAACGTCGTCCGTTCCGCATTGTGTTGTGAACTGTCGTTTTCTATCGTGAAATGTATGAAAATAACCGCTTCAAGGAAAGGGATGATTTAATTCCCGCGTTCAATGACAGCCGTGGGGCTTTGTTACCTCATTCGGTGCAGTAGCGTGTAAAAATGTTTTCCTAAGCTGCCCATATGAAAACCACGTGACTCCAATGCTGGGCGTCACAGTTCTGACTTTCATCGCAGAGTCGTCAAAACAATGGGAGAGACGTAGGCAAGGGGAGTTGTGACGACGACCTTCTCATGGCGTTAAGTTTTATTTTGGTGAAAAGTGATTTCAGTTAACCCACCTTAGATCTGAAGTCTACTTGTGACCTCTGGCCTTTTTTTTTTTTTTTTTTACATTAGTATTTGCAATTTCCCCGAGCCAGAAGGTCACGTCGTAGGGCGCCTCGCTTATTCACCATTACAGAGGAGGGTTTCAGGCAACTTTGACGCAGCTTTAGAAGTTCTACGTCGCAATGGAAAAATGATTTGTTTTCCAAAAAGTATCCCTTTAATTTGGTTTCACCGGTATGTTTCCCCATATCCCTTTTGTATGAGATGAACAAAGGAGACTCAATTTCTATTACATAAACTCAATTTTTTCTGAAATATCTGTCGCGGACATTCGTGTGGTGCCTTATGGAGGGAAATACCACACAACTGTCACGCGGTCTTTCTGAATTTAACCTCATATTTTTCCGTCAAGCTGTGTCTGATATTGAGGTTGGCTGAGAATATCACGTTCACTAAACGTACTCGACAGGGCATGTACTACTCAAGAAATCGTAAGTAAGATTCTTCTAACTATCCTACCAATAATAGCCATACTGCGTCTACAGCGAAAGGGTGAAATCGATGACGATACATTTGGACTGTTACCAATAACAGTGAAGTGTGCTCGGTGAAACACCGAAATATACACGTTGTATTTGAGGACCTGAGACAAGTATCTGATCAAGACAAATGGACTACGTCTATAGAAACTATTTCATGTGGCTTTCAGGAATTCGGTTATTAAGCAATTTCAATACGACAGACCATAAAAAGCAGATTTGTTAAAAAAAAACGCGTATGATTAAAATTGACTGGCAGATGAGATATGGAACTGTGTACCACTAACTTTGTTAAACACTTACCTGGGACACATAGTGAAAAATATCTTCAGGAAGTTATCATGTGCTGTGTCGTTGTAATAAACCACCTTAAGTTGTTTCAAAACGTGCAGAGTTCCTATAATGAATATTTTTCTCTGCATGGGAGTATGCACTTCTTAGAACATTCCTAACAGATTAAAACTGTGTGCTAGACTATTTTTCGGACCCCAAACGTTGCTCTAATAGGCAATGCTCTTTGAGACTGCCCTCTTGGCTCTGACAGTATTTCAAGCAAGTTCTCTTGCATCCTTCGTGGGATTAGCACTCCATGAAAAAAGGACATTGCAGAGAAACGGCTTAAGCACATGCCAAGTCTTGATTCCAGAACCAATTTGTTTTATTCTAACTTACAGGGGGTAGATAAATATGTGGAAACACCGCGATAAATTGATTCTGGAGAATAAATGCAGTCCTAGACAAGTATTTAACCATGAAAGGCCACGTGTGCTGTGTCCTCATAACGTTGAAAGTGTCAGTCGTTTCTTTACTCTTGTTCCTCCATTTCTGGAAGACAGCTGCGCAATGTGGGATCCTAACAAGACAGGATTGACAGAAGACACTGAAACAGTTCACTGAGTAGTAGCTCCTTTTGTATTATTATGAGGCAGTGAAGAGAGTGTCACAGGTATTGTAAACGAATTGGATTAGTAAATATTAAAACAAATGGCGATGACATCTCTTCATGAAATTTCCACCACCAAATTTCTCCTCCTTCTGCCGTAATATCTTGGTGACTTCCACGAACATAGGAAGAAATGACCATCTTGATAAAATAACAGAATTCAGAGCTAGCACGGAAGAATTTGATATTTGAGAGTGGAGTGGTCGAGAAATAGTCTGAGAGTGGTTCTATGTATCCTCTACCAAGCACTTAAGTGAGTACTGCAGATAACTTAGGTAGATGTAATTGTAGATTTACATCCAGTGTACAACCGTATTTTAATGTTTGCTTCGTACTGTGTTAAGTGTGCACATTTCTCTTTCATATCGTCGCCTGTAATAGATGAGTCACTGAGTGCTTACAGAAGTGTTAATTTTGATGTGGGACAACAACGGTACGAAATTCTGATGCGTACTTCGAATGGTGTGAACAGGTTGCAAGGTGTTACGTCGATAAGTTTAGTCCCGAAGCGCAGCAGGAGATCCATGAAGAGCTAAGTATATGGGTTGAACGGAGTTTGCTCAGAGATAATTTCTGAGTACGGTACATTGACATCAGAAACTGGCAGTATCCGGTGGTTCGTTACACAGCAAATACAGTGGTGTCCTATGTTTAAACAACAAACACTATTACCCCATACGGTGTCTAATTGACGATATAATCATACAAACTAACAGATGTCTTTACGATCGTGTTCTGCACGAAATATGGCATTTCACACAACGGAAAGCAACGCGAACCATGACATCAGGACTTCTATCAAGCGGAGTAGTGTTTGCCGGATAGTTCCGCATCCACAATTGCTGTTACACAGTCACAGAAACTGCAAGTGCAGTACGGCACGGAGAAGACACGTACCAGACCCCCTGCGGTGTAGGGCCAGAGGAAGAATTGAAGCAGGACAGTCGCAAACTATTGTGGCCCGATGGCTTAATGTGAATCGTTCTGGTGTTTATCGGATGTGGCGACAGTTTATAGAGACCGAAACTGTATCACGAAGACCGCGGCAGGGCCGACCACGTGTGACATCAGAAGGAGAGGACCATTATTTGGCTGTAACGGTACGACGGTACAGCCTTAGTACTGTGCAGAAATGGGCATCTCTCCTGGCAGAATCCACTGGACGCTTTGTATCGAGGCAAATGGTGCAGATTAGGCTTCGACACAGTGACCTTTGTTGTCAGAAACATGCTGTACGTGTGGCTCTGACGGGTATTCACAGAAGGGAACGTCTAGAGTGGAGACGTCAACACGCCACATGGACAGTCGAACAGTGGGCCAATATTTTTTTTCGCAGGTGAGTCCTGATTTGATCTGAAGCGTGTTTCGCGACCGATTCATACCTGAAGGGAATGTGGAACACAATTTTGAGACGCGAAAATTGTGAAAAGATATCGAGGTCGTCGAGGTCCCTAATGGTAAGACGTTGCGGTTGATAACGGAAGCAACACTAAAGAGAAATAAAGTCACGTTCGTAAAATTTGTCGACCTGGAAAAAGGGCTCGACAATGTAAATTGGTACAAAATGTTTGAAACTCTGAGACACATATGGGTAAGGCATAGGAAAAGGCGGGTACTGTATGGTACGTACAAGAGCCAAGAGCCAACAATAAGACTGGAAGACCAAGAACGAAGTGCTCGGATTAAAAGGATACAAGACAGGGACCGCCTTTACTCTCGATTCTAGACTTCGAGGAAGCAATGAGTGAAATAAAAGTGATGTTTAAGACTGGAATTTAAATGCAATATGAAAGAATATCAATGAAAAGATTTAATGATGACGTTGCTATCCTCAGCGAACGAGAAGAAGAATTACAGGATCTTATGAATGAAATGAACGCACTGAAGAGTACAGAATATGGATTGAGGGTAAATAAAAGAAAGACGATAGTCATAAGCGCTAACTGAAATGAAAACAGGAGAAACTTAGCAGCAGGACTTGTGATCAAGAAACAGAACAAGTTAAGGAGTTCAGCTACCTAGGTAGCAAAATGACCCAAAACAGAAATATTGAAGTAAGTATAATTATGTCTTAAATTATGAAAATTAAATGTTGGAAGAATTTTTTATTGGTTATTATCCTAAACATCTTATATATTCAAAGCTTACTGTTGCATATATTTTTAGGTACGAGAACTGCCTGGAAATTTCCAGGAAGTCATATCAAAGTCTTCCCGCGACGAATATATATGTCTACAACAGTGCTAATTTACAAGACCATTGTATTTAATTAGTTTATTTACTGTAAAATATTTAATTCCCATTTGAATATAAGTATATCTACAGTCCAGAATAACAGAAGTTGTCTGGTGTTGACATTTTGCTCAATAAATAGTGAGAGAAATGTGTGAAACACTGGATAAATAAATAAATAAATTGTCTGCAGACTTGAATGAACAATTAAACCATTCGTAATTACTGTAATTGCTTTGTATTTTATTCTTTTTTCTGATTCAATTTACATAAAAGAGTTTTAATTTTATTTTCATAATTTTTCACTTTATAAAGGTTATTCGGACAGCGTTGATAAAGTTAAATATGAATTTTGCTTTTACTTTCCATATATTTATGTTAATATTAATTCATGCAAGTTTTACTTGACCTACGCTGAAGCTATGATTTATATTTGAATGTCTTTCACACGTTACTTTTTCACGTACCATCATTAACATTACCTACGCCTAATTCAGCCGACAAGAAGCCTGATTTAGAAACGGATCTTTTCACCCAAAAGCATCTAAGTGTCCTCAGCAGCAGAGTACTTATTGGAATCGACATAAATGCAGGATTCATCCACTGCGACTCTTCCGTCGTGGTCATCAAATTAAACTGACAATACGGAATACTAGTTTTGTGACTAGAAGGAAAAGACAAGTGGTAAACACAAGTGTCAACTTATGTCCTGTCCTCTGCCAGAAACATTAGTACCAATAAAAAAGATTGCAGAAAGATTTAGCGATTGTGAGGCAATTGCCAAACTCGCATGTGTCAACTGTTAGCTATCACTAGATCTGTTTCGCTGAGTATAGGCAAACAGAGAATCAACATATCTAGGAATGTTAAGAATCAAGATAGCATCAAAATAGAGAACAACGTAAATTTCCTTACGAGAGCCTTGTAGATTTTATTAACAATGAAATAATTTAAAATGATGAGATTATGTAATCTGAACAGTCAATTTCTAAACAAACAGCTCTAATTTTTTAGTTTAGGGAAGTAAAATAGACTGTAAGGAAATAAGACCGGCAGTCAGAGAACTCGGAAAAAATAGTGACAAATTTTGGTGATCATGTGACAATATAAGCATCAACCGAACCGCTGTGTATAAAAAAATCGTTTACAAGACCCACATCGAGGTACCTGTGTGGAAAATAACGCCAAATAAGTGGAAACACAAAATAGGCATTAAATTCGATAAGGTAGCTTTTTATTTAAGGAATTGCGTAAAATCTATGGATTGAAAATCGCTGCCGAGTCTTTTAAAAGTGGATAATGTTAGCCATGGAGAATGCGAGATCCCTGAGAGGTTATTTTATTTTGTACACAATCTCACTCATAGAGCCTACTTTTCTAACAACAGTTCAGACAAGATCGCAGCTAAAGTAACGTCACTGCGCAGCGATATTATTTATGCTGTTACCACAGATAGATGTAAGCCTGGGAAAAACTTAACCCACGGAATGGCTACGAAGTCTTTAAAATTTCTCATTAAGTAATCGTGATGCTAAACAAATATGGGCAAGCAATAAGATATATAATTTAGCTGAAGAGTTTGAGACGATCACTGGAAGACGACAAGATAATAGCAGCGGGTATCGCGGTTGTACGTTCGATAATTTTGGTCGCTTCGTTGATACAATTTCACATGTAGATACAATGTGTGACACCGTTGGAATTATTTATCAGTTTCCCCATGCAGTAAATTAGGATACTGATGAAACTCAAGCCACGAGTTCTCAGAAGGGTATGGACCTTCTTCATAAAAAGGAGACGCACTAACGAAATTTCATGAGCAGTTCGATCATCCATAGATACAGTAAAAATTGATGTAAGTATGAAGGGACAGGATGATAGGACCATCTCCTAATACATCAAAACTTCCATGGTACTAGAGGGAGCCTTAGAGCGTAAAAACTTTTAGGGAGATAGAGATCGGAATACATCCAGCAAATAACTGAGAATATAGAGCTCAATTGCTACTCTGAGATGAAATGATTGGCACAGGGAGAAGAATTCGTGGCGAGCCGCATAAAACCAGTCTGAAGACTGGTGACTAAAAAGAAAAAATATGTATGTTAGCTTCACATCTCCTTCTAGACCACTGAACCGGTTTCAGCCAACTTGGATTACGTATCACTTACGGTCTGGAAAGAGTCGCTGTTGCGGTATGAACGACAAACTTATCTAGGGGGTGGGGGTGGGGTGAAAAATAATATGGATCCTATGATGCGCAAATTCACAAGCTTGGTTAATCAAATATTTGAGAATGAAGACACACAGCTACTTGCAACAAACTTTACATACAATTCCAAACCTTTAGCAAACTTTTTTCGCTGGCAACCCTTGCAAAATGATGAGAGGAGGAACTACATTATCACTCTTCGCGGAGTAATACGGTCACATCAGGTATGACGTTTTAATTTATTATTTCTTTGCTACTAACAGCATTCTTAATATACTTTTCAGACAGTATTAACATATATCACGGACCGTACTTCCAAAATTACATCATTGTAAGACACATAGTTCCATAGTTCAGAAGATGTGACGTGATATATGTTAAATGCATGTGAATTGCAGGTGACGTGTGAACGCAGAATAAGCTGCAGATAAAAAACCCTTCCCAAATCCCTGGATCGATTTCAGCCAATATTGGTATACATACCACTTACTATCTGGAACGAAATACTATGGGTTAAGAACACGCAACCTCTCTTGCGCACTGGACTCGCATTCGGGAGGACGAAGGTTCAATCCCGTCTCCGGTCATCCTGATTTAGGTTTTCCGTGATTTCCCTAAATCGCTTCAGGCAAATGCCGGGATGGTTCCATTGAAAGGGCACGGCCGATTTCCTTCCCCATCCTTCCCCTACCCGCGCTTGCGCTCTGTCTCTAATGACATCGTTGTCGACGGGGCCGTTAAACACTAATCCCCTCCTCCTCTCTTGCGTGCTGGTGATAACGTGCTGAGATAAAAGGGAGAGGAAGAGATGGACAACCGGAGGCGAAGAGGCAGGAGATGGACACAGATGTGGGGAGGGTAAGGAAATGGACAGCGGAATGAAGAGGAGCAAATGAACAGGTAGAAGGGGAGAAGATGGGAAAAAAAGGAAAGTGGAGGTGATGGACAGCGAAAGGAGGAGATAAGCAGAGAGATGAGGAGGAAGAAATGGACAGAGAAACGGAAGAGGAGACGAACTAGGGTGTAGGGATGGATGGGAGATGATGGGATGGACAAAGAGGGACGAGGAGGTGGACACACGTAGTAGGAGGAGATAGACTAAGAGAGGGGTGAGTGGCAAATGGATGGAGAAGAGGTGAAGAGGAAACGGTCAGAGAAAGGAAAGGATATGTGAACTGAGAGAGGGGAAGGAGGAGATGGCGTGAGGAGGAGATGAGCAGGAGGAGAAGGACATAGGGAGATTGACAGGAAGGAGTAGACAGATTGTCAGGGAATGAACAGGTGGACTGGGCGGGTGAGGAAGAGCAAATGGAAAGAGAGAGGGAGAAGTAAGACATGTACATAGAGAGTGGAAAGAAGAGATGGACAGAAAGTGGGGATAGAGAATGTGGACAGAGAGAAAAGAGAAAATGATCAGCAGGAGAGGCAGAGACTGACTGACTGACAGAAAGGAATGGAGGAGGTGGGCTAACAGGATTTGAATAAATACAAACCTAGATAATGCCAGATAGTGGGCTAGTGTTGCAATAAACAGACAGGTGAGAGAGAGAGAGAGAGAGAGAGAGAGAGAGAGAGAGAGAGAGAGAGAGAGAGGAGAGGAAGCGACTTAAAAACTTTGTTTTATTTACTAAGGTTAACATAGGTCAGTCACATCATGTGTCCAAAGAAAATTCATTTGCTTATAGCATTGCAATACCTGGTGTCAGAGCAATTAATCTGATTCATTCCAGCTCTCTTCAGACAGCACAAATACACAGAAAGCTCAAAAACCGGCTGTGTTCTGAATTTCTCCAAGGAAGTTAATAGGCGTGTCGGCCTCCAGTCGTCTGACAACTAATCAGTGTGAAAAATTACCCAGACGGAGAAAGAACTCGAAATTTGTATCAGGTACAGTGTAGCACATTATCTGCTCCAACGCTCACCAAATGAAAGTACAGTCCAGCGTGTTTGTACTACACTGCATGGCCACTTACATAATTCCTATTAAGTTAACAGCTGTACTCATGTGACTGCGGCGGTCGGTAGAGCCAAAAAAAGAAATGATAACAGGGTATCGATTTCGCTGTCCACAGCGAAAGGTGCGAAGAAGTCATCACTGATGTTTTGTATCAAGTGTTGAGCCGTGTGCCTAGTGTTCGATACCTAGATGTGGACGCATTGGACTATCTTTCCGTTGTGCGATTTTCTTTCGGCCGCCGTCTCGTGAAGTTTGGATAAGTGGCCCCGGATCGCAAGGAGTGAGGAATGGAGGCGGGTGAACTGCGCCAGCTTTCTTCTTCCAGCGACGTCGGGTGTTGATTCTGCACGAGTTGGCGGCGGGAGCAACAAGATCCGGAGTGTGGCTCTTGAGCGGCCCGGTCGTTTGGGCTTTGCCGTGGACGTCCGGCGTAACCCGTCCGATTGCTTCCTGGGATCTGCTAGTGCGTCCCACTGTTACGGTATTTTCTTACCTCTGGATCTACTGAAGGCTGCTTCTTTCAAGTGGCAATGGGTGACAGTGCTCATGTTGGTTATACAACTCGCGTCTGATGTTCTATCTCATCTTTTAAGCATGGTTCTGACATGATTCTTATCCTGAACATTGCCACGGGCGTCCGGTTTCTGGTTTAGTTTCCAAGTGTAAATTAAACTTACCGCGTTAGACACTGGTGGTGGGCTGTTGCGATTCTTGTGTGCATTTGTTTTTTACCCGCCCACTCCTCGTTGGTCTGACTACTGGTTGTCTGTTCTGTAGTAGTGGCTTGGTCTCACACAGAAGCTTATTGTAAGGTTACGCTAGGCAACACGACCGAGGCTCCCAGATTTAGCAATGTCCTTTAGTGAAACTGGATTAAAATTTCTTTAATATGTCACAAGATCTCATTGTCTTGTGTGGATATAACAGCAGTTATTCCTGCCATGGAAGCTTAAATGTTGTTTCACTAGTGCCTCGTTGGTAAGTGTTACATTATCGCCTTGAATTCTAAACTTGGCCTAGCGTGTGCAGGCCCCAGTCGTGCCATGAATTACGAATTTTGCCTGGTACTGGCTGGATACATGCATTAGCCTGCTCACGTTTATATATGCGTTTCTTTTGGGGCGTCTCTATGGCGTAGTGAGGCCTTTGCGCCGAGCCCCGAGTACTATTGTTGCTAGTCTCACCCACGTTGTTGGTCTGTTGCTATCTTCGTTTGTGACGCGCCCACGATCGCAAAACCTGTGTCTAGAACAATCTGGACCTTGCCTGTTACCGTCCAGTGATTAAAGGAAAATGAGGCATCAGGAAGTGCTTCGTCAAAGGGGCTTTCATTACATATTCCTTTCCTCTCCTAATCTGCGCAGAACCTCTCCATTCCTTACCTTATTAGTCCACATAGTTTTCAACATTCGTCTGTAGCACCACATCTCAAATTGTCCGATTCTCTTCTGGTTCAAATGGCTCTGAGCGCTATGGGACTTAACATCTGTGGCCATCAGTCCCCTAGAACTTAGAACTACTTAAACCTAACTAACCTAAGGACATCCCACACATCCATGCCCGAGGAAGGATTATAACCTGTTCCGATTTCCCCACAGTCCATGCTTCACTACCATACATTGCTGTGCTTCAGACGTACATTCTCGGAAATTTCTTGAGACAGAAAAAGATGGTTTGCTGTTTAAAAATTGTTTATAACTATGGAATAGTTGTTTGTTATATGTTACCTTATTTAAAAGAGAGTCAGTTTATATAACTATGTATGCTGCTGACGTTGCGTATTTTCTTGGTCCAGCATTAATTCTACATCCACTTGTGCTGCACCTTACCACAAAGAGGTCATCTCTGATGATGGGGTTAGCCCGGTGAATAAGACAGAGAAAAGTAAGTCTGCAGACTTTCGTGGCCATTGTCACTAAAGTTAAAATCTTCTGGGTGGTTTCCTTATAAATTAATCGGCGTTTCGACCCCTCTCCTGGGATCTTACTCACGATGTTTCGGTGTACGCTATCGCTAGAACTCTAATGTTCTAGCAATAGTGGACACTGAAACATCCTGAAGAAAATCCCAGCAGAGGGGTCGAAACGTCGATTGTTTTAGAAGAAAATATGACGCGGACTAACAACCCAGAAAATTTTAACTTAAAGACAGACAAAGGTTACTAACAATACGAGCGATAGTCCTAAAGTATTAATTATCACCTAGAAAAATACCAAGCCAACACACTGTTTTCAGCAACGAATGACTTGGCGGAGACTTTGCTTGTAGAAATTTACATTTTTGCTATCAGGAAACGTTCCACCTCGACAAGAACTTCGTCCTAATTGGTGGAACGCCTGCCACGCTACCGTTATTCAACAGAGCAAAAAGGAAAAAGTCACTGAGTGATATTTCAAAAAAATATATGTGGGGTGAGGGATAATTTTGTAGTTGAAGAATGCATCATACGTTGTTCCGTACAGCCGGCCGGTGTGGCTGAGCGGTTCTAGGCGCTTCAGTCTGGAACCGCGCGACCGCTACGGTCGCAGGTTCGAATCCTGCCTCGGGCATGGATGTGTGTGATGTCCTTAGGTTAGTTGGGTTTAAGTAGTTCTAAGTTCTAGGGGACTGATGACCTCAGAACTCAAGTCCCATAGTGCTAAGAGCCATCTGAACAGCCATTTGTTGCGTACTGTGTAGAATGAGCTGCAGCGTTCTCATGGAGCATAAACGCCCCCTTGTACAGCTTCTCGCCTTATTTTTTCTTGGCACCCTGCAGTAAAATATTCAGGAGCCCTTAGGAGCATAATGTGTTGGCACCACACCATGGCGGTTCCAGAAGACTCTCATCATCACCTTAGCCGGAAATAACTGGTAACACATTTTTCTGTGGTAGTCAATTAATATGGCTTCATTGCTTGCTTCACGCCTTTATTTTGATGTCACAGTGTACACACAGAATTCGTTCACGTCGGACGAAATAAATAATCTGGGTGGCAACATTTACGCTGCTGCCTCAATACGACGCGCCTTTTGAATGGGTACTAACAGCAGTGGAACCAAGCAACCAATCACCATTGTCGTGTTCAAAACATTGTGCATGTTGCTGAACAGAAATCCGTGACTTATTTTCACTTTTTCCCGCTCTCTCCTCGACTGTGGTGCACCGCACGTGGAGCCATCACTTTCGTGCTATTTCTGGTGATTCACAATGAGATGTTCGGCCAGTTTGTTCGTCGCCATTGCTATGTTTTTTACCACACTGGAAGCGTCAAAACCATTTATGATGGTGTATATTTGCCGTAAAGTTCCATCACTTCAGGATGGAGTGCTGCAGCGTTTTTCCTCTTCAAATGCACAAAAATAATTACCACACGACACTCCGCCGCATTGCGCCGTTGTGCTCTCGACCCTCTAGCGGGATGCTACGGTATTGTTGCGTGGGAACCTCCCTGTGTAGCAGGGCTGCCGACATGCACCTGCAAACAAACAAAAAGCTGACTATGTATTTTTAGCTTCTTCAGTTTGATAAACACTTTGTAGTTACTGATTTGAAAATACACTATGGGCCATTATATTTCCTACACCAAGAAGAAATGCAGATGGTGAACGGGTATTCATTGGACAAATATATTATACTAGAACTGACATGTGATTACATTTTTACACAATTTGGGTGCATAGATCCTGAGAAATCAGAACCCAGAACAATCACCTCTGCCCGTAATAACGGCCTTGATACGCCTGGACATCGAGTCAAACAGAGCTTGGACGGCGTGTACAGGTACAGCTGCCCATGCAGCTTCAACACGATACCACAGTTCATCAAGAGTAGTGACTGGCGTATTGAGACGACCCAGTTGCTCGGCCACCATTGACCAGACTTTTTCAATGGGTGAGAGATTTGGAGAATGCTCTGGTCAGGGCAGTAGTCGAACATTTTCTGTATCCAGAAAGGCCCGTACAGGACCTGCAACATGCGGTCGTGCATTACCCTGCTGAAATGTAGGGTTTCGCAGGGATCGAATGAAGAGTAGAGCCACGGTTGGTAACACATCTGAAATATAACGCCCACTGTTCAAAGTGCCGTCAATGCGAACAAGAGGTGACGGAGACGTGTAACCAATCGCACCACATGCCATCACGTCGGGTGATACGCCAGTATGGCGATGACGAATACACGCTTCTATTGTGCGTTCACCGCGATGTCCCCAAATAAGGACGCGACCATCATGATGAAGTAAACAGAACCTGGATTCATCTGAAAAAATGACGTTCCGCCATTCGTGCACCCCGGTTCGCCATTGAGTATACCATCGCCGGTGCTCCTGTCTGTGATGCAGCGTCAAGGGTAACCGCAGCAATGGTCTCCGATCTGATATTCCATGCTGCTACAAACGTCGTCGAACTGTTCGTGCAGATGGTTGTTGTCTTGCAAACGTCCCCATCTGTTGACTCAGGGATCGAGATGTGGCTGCACGATCCGTTACAGCCATGCCGATAAGATGCCTGTCATCTCGACTGCTAGTGATACGAGACCGTTGGGATTCAGCACGGCGTTCCGTATTACCCTCCTGAAACCACCGATTTCATATTCTGCTAACAGTCATTGGATCTCGACCAATGAGAGCAGCAATGTCGCGATACAATAAACCGCAATCTCGATATGCTATAATACGATCTTTGTCAAAGTCGGAAACGTGATGGTACGCATTTCTCCTTCTTACACGAGGCAGCACAACAACGTTTCACCAGGCAACGCCGGTCAACTGCTGTTTGTGTATGAGAAATCTGTTGAAAACTTTCCTCATGTCAGCACGTTGTAGGTGTGGCCAGCGGCGCAAACTTTGTGTGAATGCTCTGAAAAGCTAATCATTTGCATACCACAGCATCTTCTTCCTGTCATTAAAATTTCGCGTCTGTAGTACGTAATCTTTGTGGTGTAGCAATTTTAATGGTCAGTAGTGTAGTTTTCTTTTGCTGAACGGGTATACATTTGTAGCTCATGCAATCAGTGGGGTCCCGGCGCTGGCTATACTGACAACCGGCGGCCATTGATTGCTCAGCGAGCCCTGCGGGACTGTGCGCCGCGGGAGGCACGCCTGAGGCGTCGCGTGACGTCAGCAGAGGCGCCGCCTGACGACGCCCGGCGTCGCTCCGCACGCTGCTCGGCTGCCGCGGACACGCGCCCCGCTGACGCATCGCCCGTCACCCCAGCGTGGTAGGGAGGGGCAGGACCATCTGTTCCCTCCTGTTCACCGTCCAGCCAGCAACCCAGTATGCACGCGTGATGCTGTGCTGGCAGAGGAAGGGGCGAAAACTTCTACATTTTTGTCTTTGGGAGATTCCCAATAGTAGGAGCCGAAGTAAGGTTTAAAGATTTCCACCTTTAGTTTAATATCTGCGCTATTTAAGAAGTTCGTTTTAAGTAAGACAACTATCTGCATCTACACACATGCCGTTTAAAACGTCGGTGCCCAAGCTGGCAGATATGATGAGGGTTCATATGATAGTAGAGACAACAGCAAATATATTTCATTAGTCGAAGAGGTGTTGAAAATGCATTTTGAGTGAATTTTAGAGTATCTATGGCATCAATTGCTGTGACTGAGAGTAAAAGAATGTTGAGAATGTTGAATGTGTCTGAATCCTTCATAGTTCTGATCAAAATTGCCATAATTTTGAAAACTGAATACTTTTTTACCAGTACACAGACCCAGTATCTATGTATCAGGATCTCTTATGTCCAATGGAAAGTGTATGGCGTGTTCTTTGTATATGTAGTCACTGACAGATTTCTTACAGTCAATTCCTCTACTTAATTCACAGGTATAATGGACTTTGCCATTGGGCTGAGTCCAACGTTCACGATCTTTCTGGCTGATCCACCAACTACCAAGAGAACTGGAGATCCACATCCTGGAACAACATTCTCCCTCTGATGCGTAGGGTACCTCTCCAAAAAATTTAGCAAATATTTTTGCAAGAGCAGGCTGTGCATTGACCACAGTCAAGAGGGCGCCCTGTGAGACCAAAGCAAGAAGTCACCCATGGTACCGGCCCTTGTTTTTACTACAAATTTTCTCTGACGATCTCGCATAAGTTATGACAATTGCACATGATGTACGTGGGTGAGTCAAATGAAAACCTTAAATATATTTTTAAATACTATTTATTGTGCAGAAGTGGTACTAAGCTGTACCAATTTTAAACAAAATCTCCCCCACGCTCAATGCAAGCCCTCCAGCGCTTACAAAGTGCATAAATTCCTGTAGAAAAAAATTCTTTTGGTAGTCTGGGCAACCACTCTTGCATCGCGTGGCGTACCTCTTCATCAGAACGGAGCTTCTTTCCTCCCATTGCGTCTTTGAGTGGTCCAAACATATGGAAATCACCTGGGACAAGGTCTGGTGAGTATGGTGGTTGAGGAAGACATTCAAAATGCAGGTCTGTGATTGTTGCAACTGTTGTACGGGCAGTGTGGGGCCTTGCATTGCCATGTTGCAAAATGACACCTGCTGACAGCAATCCACGTCGCTTTGATTTGATTGCAAGCCGCAGACGATTTTTAGGAGATCTGTTTATGATGCACTGGTGACAGTGGTCCCCCTAGGCATGTAATCCTCCATAATGAAGAAGCTTCTTTCGTCCCAAAAGAGAGTCAGCATAACCTTCCCTGCCATGGTTCTGTTCGATACTTCTTTGGTTTTGGTGATGAGGACTGGCGCCATTCCTTGCTCGCTCTCATCGTTTCCGGTTGGTGGAAGTGAACCCAGGTTTTGACCCCAGTAACGATTCTTGCAAGGAAGCCATCAGCTTCTCGTTCAAAGCGCCGAACAAGTTCTTCACAAAAATCAACACCTCGTTCTCTCATTTCAGGAGTCAGCTGCCGTGGCACCCATCTTGGAGACACTTTGTGAAACTGGAGCACATCATGCACAATACGACGTGCTGACCCGTGACTAATCTGTAAACATGCTGCGATGTCATTGAGTGTCACTCGGCGGTTTTCCTTAACTGTGGTTTCAACTGCTGCAATGTTCAGTGGTGTCACAACTCGTTGTGCCTGACCTGGACGAGGAGCATCTCCCACTGAAGTCACACCATTCGTGAACTCCCTACTCCATTCGTAGACTTCCTGCTGTGACAAACATGAATCACCGTACTGAACCTTCATTCGTCGATGCATTTCAATAGGTTTCACACCTTCACTGCGCAAAAACCGAATAACACAACGCTGTTCTTCCCTGGTGCAAGTCGCAAGTGGGGCGGCCATCTTTATACTGATACTGCGACGGTATGTGTGTATCTGCACTATACTGCCACCTACAGGCCATTCTGCACTCCGTTTGTTGCACGCTTAGCAACTTACAGGATAACGGCGCGAAATTTCGATTTGTTATTACAAATTTAAGGTTTTCATTTGACTCACCCTCGTAAACTGAGGTTCGGTATTAACCCATTGCAGAAACCGAAGTGCAAACTACAGGTGGACAATCATCTAATCCCAAACTGTGTACTCTAGAATGATAAAAATCAGGAAACAGGTGACGAAGCAACGAATTCTGTGCTGGGTCGAAAGGAGCAGTCGATTGCCCCGCCTCCAAAGATTGCGTTCAAGCCGTGCGTCACGTTTGTGCCGTAACAGGATGGATTAAGTGACCATGTGATGTTGGCAGTTGCAGTGATCTGAACTATCATCCGCTCCCGGAAACCAATGGCCTGCTCACAGTTGGTGCGTCCGGCACATTCTCGAGAAATAGCGCGGAGCGCCAGGGTATGCAGCGGTGGCCGCCCATAACTCCTCGCGCTGTTTGGAGATTGGGCAGTGAAATGAAGTCTGAGCGTTTACCCCCTGATATCTTAACAGACGTCTGTCAGCCTATCCTTGTTGTTAGTGTTTCCCATGTGTTACTTTTCTTTATCGATTCTGTGGAGAACCTCGGCATTCCTCATCTTGTCACCAAACATAACTTCCAAAGTCCATGATATATTACCATACAATTCTGTACTCCCAACGTACATTCTCAGAAATTTCTTCCTCAATTAAACTTTAAGTTTAATGCTAGTAGACTTGAAACTTCCTGGCAGATTAAAACTGTGTGCCGGACCGAGACTCGAACTCGGGGCCTTTGCCTTTCGCGGGCAAGTGCTCTACCGTCTGAGCTACCCAAGTTGGGTCCCGAGTTCGAGTCTCGGTCCGGCACACAGTTTTAATCTGCCAGGAAGTTTCATGTCAGCGCACACTCCGCTGCAGAGTGAAAATCTCATTCTGGCTAGTAGACTTCTATTGACCAGGAAATCCCTTTTGCCAATCCTAGTCTGCTTTTAATGTCTTTCTTGCTCTGTCCATTTTTTCATTTTTCCCTTAACTTCTACTTCGTGATCCCCCGTTCTGATAATATGCTTTTGGCTCAGTGGTTTTAAGATTTGAATGTGTTCTGAATTCCTATGACTGAACTGGTGGTTCACTCACTTGGACTAAAATTTTGTTTTTTGTTTCCCTATGTGAGTTAAGTGTTGCACATGTAATGAGATGCGATGTATACACTGATTAGCTAGAAGTCTAGGACCACCGACCTACCATCGATACAAACCCGTCCAGCTGATAGCAGCGTCACCTGGTAAAGAGTGACTGCTAGCCAGAATACTCAAGGTGCCTGCAGTGTCAGTGAGGGTGCTGTCAGTGTGTAGAATGAGGAAGGCGCACGATCTGAGTTTCACAGAGTGCGTATTTTGATGACCTGGAGGCTCGGTACGAGCATTTCTGAAACTACGACTTTTCGAGAGTTCTAGGAGTGCTGTGGTGTCTTCAAGAGGTGGCGAAACCGATGTGCAACAACTTCCAGACATAGTGAGATTGGGTAACCACCCCTCATTACAGAGGTTGGACGTCGTAGCCTGGTCAGACTGGTAAAACAGGACAGGCAGCGAACTGTGGCGGCCGGCCGTTGTGGCTGAGCGGTTCTAGGCGCTTCAGTCTGGAACCGCGCGAGCGCTACGTTCGCAGGGTCGAATGCTGCCTCGGGCATGGATGTGTGTGAAGTCCTTAGGTTAGTTAGGTTTCAGTAGTTCTAAGTTCTAGGGGACTGATGACCAGAGATGTTAAGTCCCAAGGTGCTCAGAGCCATTTGAACCATTTGAAGTGTGGCGGAACAAACATCAGACATTAAAGCTGCGCACATTGAAAGTGCGTCTGAAAACGCAATGCACCGAACGCTCTTAACGATGTGTCTCTGCAGCCGATGAGCCATGCATGTGACAATGTTAACACCACCACATCAGCAACTACGACTCAAATGGGCGCGTTACAAACGCCACCATACGTCCTCATGCCCAAGGAAGAGCACGAATCCGTCATTTACCAGGGAAGCATCTCCACAACACCTGTACTGCGTGATGGGGACCTTCTTCGTTATGCGGATGGGAGGTCGCTATTCCAGGGAGGCAGCTCCTTGACACCTGTACTGCGGGATGGAGACAAGCCGACGGTGGCTCCATTATGCTCTGGGCAACATCCCCGTGGGCATCCTTGCGTATAGCGGAGCTCGCGCAACGCACATGACTGCCATAGGCTATCCACTGTTTGCAGACCACTACACCCATTCATGATAATCATGTTTCCCGGTGGCAGCGGGGGCCAACAAGATAATGCGCTACATCAAAATGCCAAGAGTGTGATGGTACGATTCGAGAAACACAGTGGCGAGTTCCAATTGACGTGCTGACCCTCCGACTAGCCAGATCTGAATCCGATGGGTCCGTCGTACGGTTTCGTCACATGTCGGATTTGTCTGGCAAACTTCATACCAACTTGCCTGTTTTCTCATTTCTGAGAACGCCAGCGACATAGCATTTGTATTGTCAAACTTGCTCGGTGAAGTCAAATGTTGCAGTTTCTGTTGGTAGCGCCGAGCGCTGGTTAGCATATCCTCTCACACTCCACGCCCACCGCAAAAACCAGTCTTGTCATTTAGAGTACAGCCATCTTTTCAGCTAATGTTTTAAAGAATGCTGATGTGAAAAATAGCACACTAATTGCACACCATTTATGTTTAAAAAATTATAACGTAAATGGTGCGCTATTTTTACACATCGAAATCTATACTTACTTCACAGAGTCAAAGAGAAAGACTTGACGTGATGGGAGCTCAAAAAGTAGTAACACTCCTTCCGCCAGTGAAATTAAAATTGTGTTCTACTACTATTTCAAGAGAACAACTTCATATATTTATAGAAAATCGTGAAAAAATATACCCTCGATAGGCCCTCGATATTGCAATTTTGGTATCGATATAACGATAAATCATAGAAAAAATTTTGAGGATATATATCAGTATTTTAGTAAAAAGATTTCGAGACATCGGCATCTTATCAACAGCCCTACTTTAAAGTGTGTTGTTATTGTATGGTGACCTGTTGTACTGGCAAATTGTATTTGTGTCGTATTTGACCTTGATACGTTGTTTTCAAAAGGATACTTTGTACGTAGTTATTTTAGTCCGAGTTAAGTCTTTTCGGTCTACAGAAAATATTTATTTTATTGGATGTGGTTTTTAGTGTTTCAATTGGCAGCATTGATGCTAAATAAAATAACTGGAAAACTGAGCTCCATATCTCGACATCCTCCAGCCTGAAGAGCACTCCTCCTACATCACATGCTACGATCCAACACTAAACTATGATGAATATCAAATTCGGTGTTAATTGCTAGGTATTTGCCCTAGGCGCTTTCTCAACGCATAGTAGAACGTTTTCGTCAATCACAGATATACACATGATCTGTGGTCAGATTACATTCGGCTGCCGCACCATCAACAACCCGATATTTCCCTGCAGCCATGGATTGTGCAACAATGCGGGCGTGTTCTTGTATCGAAGCGTTCGTGGAACATTCGCTTAGATCTTCGGCCATTACCCTCAGCTGCCATGTCTCGCAGGTGTCACATCGTAGACCGCTGCTTGCATCGAAAAGGTACTAAAGAAGATTTTTTTTTTGTGATCAGTATTACAATTACTTTGATGCGGCCCAATACGAGATCCTCTTCATCACAGAGTAGCACTTGCAATCTACGTCCTCAATTATTAGGTGAATCTTTTCCGATCTCTGTCTTCCTCTACAGATTTTGCCCTTCCCTCTAATTCCATGGAAGTCATACCCTTATATTTTAACAGATGTCCTATCATCCTGTCCCTTCTTCTAGTCACTGTTTTCCACACATTCCTTTCCTCCCAGATTCTGTGTGGAACCACCTCATTAAGGTATCAGTCCACATAATTTTCAACATTCGTCTGTAGCATCTCCAGCCTCTTCTGTTCCGGTTTTCCTACAGTCCATATTTCACTACCATACACCGCTGTGCTCCAAACGTACATTCTCAAAAATGTCTTCCCCAAATTAAGGCCTATGTTTTACATTAGTAGAAGTCTCTTGGACAGGAACGCCCTCTTTGCCAGTGTCAGTCTGCTTATGATGTCCTCCTTGCTCTGTACGTCATTTTGATGCCTTGGTAGTAGAATTCCTGAACTTCATCTTCTTCGTGACCATCAACCCTGTTATTAAGTTTCTCGTTGTTCTCGTTTGTGCTACTTCTCGCTGCTTTCGCCTTTCTTCGTTTTGCTCTCAGTCCATATTCTGCACTCATTCGTCTATTATCCCATTCAGCAGAAAATGTAATTCTTCTTCACTTCCACTCAGGATAGCAGTATCATCAGTGAATCGTATCATTGTTATCCTTTCACCTTGAATTTTAATCCCACTCCTGAACCTTTCCTTTATTTCCATCATTGCTTCTTCGATGTAAAGATTGAAAAGTAGGGGCGAAAGACAGTACTCCTGTCTTAAACCCTTTTCCATCAGTGCACTTCGCTCTTCGTTGCTGCGCTTATTATTCTCTCGTGGTTCTTGTACATATTCTATATTACCCGTCTCCCCATGCAGCTTATCCCTACTTTTCTCAGAAATTATAACGTCTTGCACCATTTCACATTGTCGCAGGCTTTTCCCAGGTCGAAAAATCCTATGTGCTTTCACTATCAACTGTCACGTCATGTCGGCCGCGGTGGTCTCGCAGTTCTAGGCGCGCAGTCCGGAACCGTGAGACTGCTACGGTCGCAGGTTCGAATCCTGCCTCGGGCATGGATGTGTGTGATATCCTTAGGTTAGTTAGGTTTAAGTAGCTCTAAGTTCTAGGGGACTGATGACCACAGCAGTTGCGTCCCATAGTGCTCAGAGCCATTTGAACCATTTTTTTGACACGTCATAATTCTCTCTTTGGTGCCTTTATCTCTCCTCAACCCAAACTGATCATCACCTAACAGATCCTCAGTTTTCTTTTCCAGTTTTCTGTATATTGTTCTTGTCAGCAAATTGGATGCTAGCTGTTAAGCTGATAGTGCGAAATTCTCGCACTTGTCGGTACTTGCAGTCTTCGGAATTGTGTTGATGATATTTTTCCGAAAGTCAGATTTTATGTCGTCAGACTCATACATTCTACACACCAACACGAATAGTCATGTTGTTGCTACTTTCCCCCAATAATTTAGAAATTCTGATTTAATGTTATCTATCGCTTCTCTCTTATTTGGTATCTCTTAGATTATGATTCTAATACTGGATGTCATATCTCTTCTAAATAGACTTGTGTTTCTTCATCTATCATATTAGACCAATCTACCCCCTTACAGAGACCTTCAATGTACACTTTCGACCTATCCTCTTTCTCTTCTGAATTTAACAGTGGAATGCCAATTGCTCCGGCAATGTAACAACTCTTGCTTTTAATTTCACCAAAGGTTGTTTTGATTCCCTATATGTTGAATCAGTCCTCAAGACATTCATTTGTTTTTTGATTTGTTCATATTTTTCATGCAGTCATCTTGTCTTAGCTTCCCTGCACTTACTGTTCATTTCATCCCTCGGTCACTTGTATTTCTGTATTTCTGAATTTCCCTGAACATTTTTGTAGCTTCTGTTTTTATCAGTCAAGCCATGGTTTCTTCGCAATTAAATTCTTTGTAGCTATGTTTCTCTTTCCCACTTCTGTGCTTTACCTTTCTAGAGAAGTCCATTCCTCTTCAGTTGAACTGTCTACTGTGCTATTCCTTACTGCTATGCCTATAGCGCTAGAGAACTTCACGCGCACCTCGCCATTCCTTAGTACTTCTGTATCCCACTTATTTGCGTATTGATTCTTCCTGCCTAATCTCTTAAACTTCAACTTTCTCTTCATCACTACTATATTGTGATCTGAGACTGTATCTGCTCTTTGATACGCTTTACAATGCAGTATCTAATGTCGGAATCTCTGTCTGACCATAGAATAAACTGAAATCTTCCCACATCGCCCGGCCTTTCCAAGTGTACTTCCTCCTCTTGTGATTCTTGAACAGAGTATTCTGAAATTTATTGTAGAACTCAGTTATTCTTTCCCTTCTCTCACTCCATGTCCCAAGCCCATATCGATCTCACTCCAGTCCCCCATAACTATTAGATTTTCATCTCCGTTTACGAACTGTATTCCCTTTCAACATCCTCGTATACTTCGTCTGTCTCTTCATCTTCAGGTTGCGACATCGGCATGTATACGTATCGTTGTCGGTTTTGGTTTGTTGTTGTTTCTGACAAGAACAACTCTATCACTGGGCTACTGGGCTATTCACAGTAGCACACTCACTGCCCCATTTTTGTGTTCATAACGATTCTTACTACCGTTACACTATTTTATGCTGCTGTTGATATTACCCTATATTCATCTGACCAAGAATCCTTGTCGACTTTCCAATTACAGGCCACATGCCCTGTGGATATACGTTAGGTGTCTTTAATGTAGTGGTTTCCATTGCCTTCTGCATCCTTACGCCGTGAACATTGCTGATTCCTTCGGCTTTAGGGGCAGTTTCGCACCACAAGCGCAAGACAGTACTCTAAACCTCTGTCCGCTCTTCCGCCCCATTTCACAAGGCCGTTGGCAGAATGGGAGTGAGATTTTATGCCGGAAGTCTTCGGCCACCAATGCTGACTATTAATCAAAATGTAAGTAGTGCGTTGTTTCGAACGCGGAACCGAGGACGTTTTTGGTGTCTAATGATAGGCGCTATCCCGTGGTCCGGCCGTACATCTATTTTGTTCACCAGAGCGTCACAACACTACGCTCTGTATCTCAGATCAATAACAGTGTAACCAAGTTTGAGTAAGGTATCTTTTTAATATCTCCTTCGCCTCGGGCGTTATTATACATACTTAGTGCTCATTCATAATACATTTTCGGCACCAGATTCCTTAACATAATAAGTTTGTCATTGAGTCTGTAGCAAATGTCTGAGTTTGTTCACCGTGTTCCTGAACACACTGTTAAGTCTGAAATCTACTACGCAGCATCTGGCGCACTGAACTTCGTACCAACATTATCGAAGTTCCAATTAATTTCATTCACGCACTGAGTGAGCGAAAAATTATTTTATGCATGAGAAAGACAGATGACGGTTAAATAATAATTATAGCAGCAGACATAATGTACGAATATCTAAATTTCAAAAGGTGAATCAATGGTAACAATAGAAGGGAAGGCTAAAAGGTGAGAGAAATCTATAGTTATACAGAAGAAATATGCCTTAAGACAATATCTAAAGTGGAAAGGAAGTGGTTGCAGACGAGATGGGTGACGTAGTACTTCGAGAAGATATTGACAGACCACTACAAGAACTAATTCGAAACAATGCATTTGAGGTAAACGATTCTCCCTCAGAACCATTTACGTCTTCGAGAGAACCTACGATGCTAAAACAACTCCACGTGGTACGCATGATATATGAGACAGGACTGCGATAAAACTATATAAATATTTATTTTACGGATGGCAGGCACCAACCGGTGTAAATGACATTAAACAACAGTTTCATAAATCATGCACGGAAAATATTAACACGAATCGTTTGTAGCACAATGAAAAAACTGGTGGATACTCACCTCCAGGAATACCAGTTTCGGTTTCGGAGATAATACAGACACATTGAAGATAGCGTGAACAAAGATAAACATACATTTAGAGTATTTATAGGCAAGAGGAAACTTCTGGCAACACTAACTGCAACACACTCATTGAGATTCTGAAGTTATCAGGAGAGAAAATGTTATGTATAACTCGTACAGACATGAAAGGGAGAAGTGCTGACGAAGGGAATAATCAGGGTTGTTTTCTGGCTCCACTTTACTGAATAAGTGTATTGAGCAAGCATTGAAGAAGACCAATGGGAAATTTGAAAAGGGAATTAAAGGTCATAGACAAAAATAAAAACTTCAAAATGTCCGATAACGATGTAATACATGTTCAGTCATTCTACCGTCGCTGCTTGGTAGATTACTCCATATTTATAATTTAAAGGCACAAAACTGCGAATGTTCTTCAGTATGCCGTAGGGCATCCGCGTCCGTGTACTTGTAACGTTGACGGAGGCCTCAAGTAACTTGTAAATGCTGTTGAAGGAATGGATAGTGTCTTGGAAACATATTACAATACAAATATCAACAAGGGTGAGATGTGTCATTTATATAAGTTTATTTTATTCTCTCCTACAATATAGTGTGTTTTTGTTACGATCTTCAGTCATAAGACTACTCTGATGTAGCTCTTCATGATATCTTGTCCTGTGCAAGCCTCATCACCTTCGAATAACTACTGCAAACTACATTCTTCTGAACCTGGTTACTGTGTTCACTTTTATGTCTCTTTTGACGATTTTTACCCTCCACACTTCCCTCCAATACTAAACTGGTGATTCATTGATGTCTCAGAACGGGTCCTATCAATCGATCGCTTCTTATAGTCAGGTTTTGTCACAAACTTCTTTTCTCCCAAACTATAGTCAGTACTTCCTCATTAGTCACAGGTGCTTACGTTTTTTTTTTATTTCCAGCTAAAACATTAGGGCCGGCCGTGTGGCCGAGCGGTTCTAGGCGCTTTAGTCTGGAGCCGCACGACCGCTACAGTCGCAGGTTCGAATCCTGCCTCCAGCATGTATGAGAGTGATGCCCTTAGGTTAGTTAGGTTTAAGTAGTTCTAAGTTCTAGGGGACTGATGACCTCAGACGTTAAGTCGCATAGTGCTCAGAGCCATTTGAACCATCAAATGCCTGATCAGGAAATTCTGGGAATTCATGTGTCGTCGGCTATGCTTCTTTCTCACTTCACCCATTTTCATAGGTATGTGATTCTTACCCTCACTTCTATTGTCTGCAGTCGGTGAGACATATATGTACCAACTTTATTTGAAATCGGTCCAGTGGCTTAGGAGATATGGAACACACACATAACACACACACACACACACACACACACACACACACACACACACACACACACACATACGCACGCGCACAAACTTTTCACGTATCTGAAGATTAATGCTTGACCTCAGATGTTAAGTCCCATAGTGCTCAGAGCCACTTGAATCATTTGAACCATAAAAAATTAGGGTAACGTATATCAGACTTTTTTGAATCGTGGGAGAAGAGCGAAAAGAGGGAGAAAATCATTCTGTTAATACTCTTTAAACAAAATTTTTCATGTAGTCTGGAAAGAGCGTCCGAGCCACCAACCAGCTTGGCGTTACGGGGACCGCTACACACGGGAAACGTGGCGTGAAAGCAGAGGAGTGACGAAACAGTGGTATGAGAAATACAACATGCACAACCAGCCTTTGTCTCATGAATAATCAGGAAAAAAATGCGATACTGTAGTCGCTGTTAGAAGTCAGCAGCAACTTTAGCAAGAGAGCTCCTCTGAAGTATCGAGGTAGGAGATGAGGTACTGGCGGAAATACAGCACTGAGCATTGGTCATGTGTCGTGCTCGGGTTGTTCAGTCGCCATTGTGTAATGCGAACATCAGTGTAGGAGCATGATTCAGTACAAAGAACATCCATTTGAGAAAAGAAAAGGAGGCGAGAAATTTAGACGAAAGTATCCGGATAGAGTCCCGGTCATAGTGGAGAAAGCTCTCAAGTCGACGACTTCTATACTGGAAAAGACAAAATATGTTGTTACATCAGATTCAGTGGGCCAGTTCTACTTACTCATAATGAAGAGGATCCATCTGAGGCCAGAAGATGTGTCGTTCTTCATCGTCACCAACGTAATAATCCCACTGACTAGTGTGACTGTGGCTTGTCTTTATCGAGAGTGTCGCAAAGGTGATTTCTTTCAACGAAAATTGTTAGTTGTCGGATCGTATGATTTTTATTTTGTCATTTCACTTAAACTGAAACACGTGTATTAGGCAATCCTTACATTTCAGAATGCGTATATATTCAGAATGGGTTCTTGGATTGGCTATAAAGTCAGTGGTGCATATATTACAATGTTCATCATGAATGGTTTAGCATAATGAAGACACTTTCCTTTCTAAGAAGTTTTGCCGAACACTGTCCCCATGTCACTTCACTATTTGATTTCTTATACATTGGGAAGCACATAGTACCACTGGTAATAAAGAAAAATGAAGTTACACTGCTAAGTATTTCAGGAATTACACTTCATAAACCATACATCAACCTACAACATCAGCTGTAAATTGTAGTTAAGTTTTTTCTATTACATAAGTTACAAATGTGTATTTCGCAACAATATGAAATTTTTGTATAGTCCTGCATGTAGGAACCTTATGCATCTCAAATATAAACTTGCTTATTATTAGAAACCAATTGCATTAATCTTCCAAGCACGTTCTGGTATTTGAGCAGTTTGTACAATAAGATAGTTCTTACTGGATAAGATAGTTCTATTCGTTGTGTTGATGTACTGGAACTGATTTGATTTGTAATATTATATAATTATATGTTATTTTGTTCTGTTCTAATACAAGCTGTAAAGGAAACGTCAGTAGAACACTTGCCAGCGAAAGGCATTGGTTGTGAGTTCGAGTCTTGGTCTAGCACTCAGTTTTAATCCACCAGGAAGTTTTGTATAAGTTTTAGTTAGTCTTTGCATTGTATTCGTTCTGGGCTGACATGTTTATAATCGTGTCAGGCTGGGGCTGTGGCCGTTATCTTTCATAATTTAAATTTCTGTTAGGAAGTATAATATTACAAGGTGCAGGGCCTGTAGTGTTATTAAGGAAAAATATTCTATTTTGTTCTGTATAGGCCATCACTTCCTTTGCAAGCTTAACTGATGTGAATGTGAGGTTTTTAAATTTCAGTCAATTTGTGTGGCATGCTGGTTTTAATTTCATGCACGAAGCTGAGACAGACTTTTACTCTTTGACTGACCACTTTGTATTCCATGGTTGTTAGTGGCGTCCACAGTAGCAGAACATTAGTTATGTACATAAAGCAGAGCGTATATGTGTGCCTCTGCTATCTCCTCCCAAAACGCTGGTTCGATTTCAACCAAGTTCGCCACAAAGACAGCTTCCCTCGCAAGTATCAGCACTGTTTGGTTTATAAGCCACTAGCTCTAATAGAAACGGAGATATGGACAAAAACGTATTTTTCCAACCCCTGGTGTATACGCTCTCTGAGTGATGGGTATATCGTTTTAGAGAAATCAAACAGTTTTTCTGGTTTTCTGGGCCCTAAGGTTTAGAATGACATGTGTGCTGTGGGAGTAGTATCAGCCTGCTGTATTGAACAGTATAGCCGAGGCTGCACATGCCATTGCTGTCTACAAGTTGAGATGGACAGAGGCGGCGGGGGAGGGGGGGGGGGGGTAGAGGTTCATGAGGCAGGTTGGAGGAATAGATGGATAGTAGGTAGGTGGAAAAGGAAGAGCAGGAGGTGGAGATGGAAAGAGTGAGGGGCATAGTCGGCTGGAAGGGGGAGGGTGATATGGATAGGGAGAGGGGTTGGAGGAAATGGACAAAGAGAGATGGAGGAGGAGATGAAACTACAGAGGCGGTGAAGATACATGGAGATGAAGGATGATAGACTAGCAGAGAGAGGAAGAGGTGCACAGTGAGAGGGTGAGCAGGAGGTATTGAACATGTGTCGAATCCATAGGTGGGCAAAGCCACAGGGAAAAGGCTAGTTGTTCAGTGAAGTCAGTTGCGAATTCTAGGGCCGCAGGTTTCATTTTTATTCTGATAAATTAATTTTCCCAGGGGATTTTCATCAGGGTCCGTTATGGCGAAAGTCATTCGAAACAAAACGTAAGAACCGTATTATTTGAATCATAGCACTAGGGGAGAGAAATCTCAACTGATATTTAATTGAGGTCAAGCTTCATTTGTAAGAAATGGAGTATCCAGAAGGGTAATGGAAAACAACAGAATTTAAGCAGGTAGGACTGAGCAAACAAAATAGGAGTGAGACGCTGAAAGTAGTAGAAGAATTTTGAAATATTAGTAGCACAATAACTGACGATGGTAGAAGTAAAACGGAAACAGAGTGCAGATTGGCCATATAAAGAAATCCTTGCCTGGAAAACTTGAGTATGTTAACATTAAACATAATTTAAATGTTAGGTTTTTTCCGAAAGTGTTCGACTTCAAGGCTTTTACCAGAGGAAAACATGACAGAAAACAGTACAGAGAATAAGAAAATTAAACGTAGCACAACACAAATGTATCAGGATTAGATGAGTGGATCGAATATGTAATAAAGATTCACAGAGTCGAATCACAGAGAAAAAAAAAGATAGCACAATTTGACGAAAAAAAAGGAGTCAGTTGAGAAGACAAAATTAATTTTCACTTGCTGTGGAGTGTTCAGAGCTTTGAAACTTCCTGGCAGATTAAAACTGGTCCTGAGACCGGGACTCTAAACTGTGACTGCTACTTTTCACTGTACAACACTTGCTCGCGAGAGCAAAAGTCATAGGTTCTAGTGCCGGTCTGCCACACGGTTCTAATCTGTCAGAAGCTTTCAATGAATGGGACACATCTTGAGGCAACAAAAATAGTATAATTAGTGGTGGGTGAAAGCGCAGTGCCTACACGTTGTTCACTAAGAACGAACCATGGATACAGGTAGCTGGCTCAAGCGCTTGTAGTTTCCAGAGACGAATGTTTTTTACACGTGATTCTGAAATTTAATTCATTGCATGTTCAAAATAACTGAGAAGGGTACATAATGAGCTTCGTCAAGGAATGAAACTATAATGTGAAATTGTTAGTTGTACGTGATCTTCCAAAGTTCCTTGGCGAACTGATCGTTTGCTGCGCGAGACCTGTTTCGCCGCTGTTTTCTTGTTGAAGCAGTGTTCTAGTTGCTTGTAGCGCTCACCGCTCGGTGCGAGGGGCGATCGAATAATAGCGAATAGGCCAACACACGCATTACATGACATCTCTGTGGGGTAGTAGCGAACCAGGCGCTGACTGGCAAGACTTTGAGTCAGAACTGCTTTATTCCATGTTCGCCGGGCCAGGTAGATGAACAGGGAGCCCGATGGATTGTTGAAGATGAAAACCGTCCGACGCCAGGGAGAAGTCGATAATTTGTAAGGGACGTATTTTCGGCTGTTTAACGAGAAAAAGGTAGCACCAGTGGAAGTGCTTATCTACTAGTATTAGTAATAGTAATAATAATAATAACAATAATAATAATGCTATGGCGTCATTTTTATTGTAGTAGGCGTCTGCCGTTATTCTACATCTACATCATAATCCCCAAGCCACCTATTGGTGTGTGGCGATGGGTACTTTCGGTACCACTATCTGATCCTTCCAGCCCTGTTCCACTCGCGAATAGTGCTTGGGAAGAATGATTGTCGGTAAGCTGGCAAGATCCTGTATCTATTTCAGAGACAAAAACGAGTTTCGTTTGATTAACGAAATAAACAGCATCTTTACATCGTATAACTCAGCCACAAATTCCTATCTGGCATGGTAGTTTAAAGTAGCTTTCTTACTCATTGAACTGCTCAACAGGTAAAGTATTTAATACTTAATTTTACTCTAAATATCAGAAACTAATTAGTGCCAGAAAAGCAATCTAAAATGTATTTGTTAACTAATGATTTTTCTGACATCATACTTTCACGTTTCTTAATTTTAAGTGATTTTTACTTAACTGACGTTGTTGTGGTTAGTTTTGCAGCAATCCGGCTATGAATTACCATTTTAAATGCAAAATTGTTTCATTTGTTAATTTATAAAGTTATTTCAATGATTTTGGTTGTTATAGCACCCCCATGAACCATGGACCATGCCATTGGTGGGGAGGTTTGTGTGCCTCAACGATACAAACAGCCGTACCGTAGGTGCAACCACAATGGAGGGGTATCTGTTGAGAGGCCTGACAAACGTGTGGTTCCTGAAGAGGGGCAGCAGCCTTTTCAGTAGTTGCAGGGGCAACAGTCTGGATGATTGACTGATCTGGCCTTGTGACATTAACAAAAACGGCCTTGCGTTCCCGAAGAAGAGAAATTTGTTAACATCGAGTATAGATTTAAGTGTCGGGAAGTCGTTTCTGAAAGTATTTGTAGGGACTGTAGCCATTATGGAAGTGAAACGCGGACGATAAACAGTTTAGACAAGAATAGAATAGAAGCTTTCGTAATGTGATGCTACGGAAGGATGCTGAAGTTAGATGGATAGATCAGATAACTAATGAGGAGGTATTGAATAGAATTGGGGAGAAGAGAAATTTGTGGCACAACTTGACTAGAAGAAGGGATCGGTTGGTAGGACATGTTCTGAGGCATCAAGGGATCACCAATTTAGTATTGGATGGCAGCGCGGAGGGTAAAAATTGCAGAGGGAGACCAAGAAATGAATACACTGAACAGATTCAGAAGGATGTAGGTTGCAGTAGGTACTTGGAGATGTAGAAGCTTGCACAGGATAGAGTAGTATGGAGAGCTGTATCAAACCAGTCTCTGGACTGAAGACCACAACAACAACAACAGATAGTGCAGTTATGTATAGGTAAGCATTATTGTATGGCGAGGAGAGGTGTTAGTATTATCTGAATAATATTAGTACAGCATACATTATAGGACCCGCTCGTTTCCTTCTTTTTTTTTTTGTCATGAAGTGTGTTTCTTTGAGCCCAAGTATCTTAATATTCACATAACAGTCACAGTTCGTCCTCAGATTGATTTTATTTCCGGCTTCGCCTGTAGTATGTGGCTACCATCAAATTTTTAAAGTTGGGTTGTTCAGCAACAACGTTAGGTGAATATGTCACACAAAGTCCGCTTACGAGGCAGTAAATTGCAATCGTTGCCATGGTTAAAGTAAGTCAGAAGTTAAAAGTATCGTTTGGTACCACAGTCAAACACGAAGTTTGTGCGATGGAGCCGGCCGCGGTGGACTCGCGGTTCTAGGCGCGCAGTCCGGAACCGTGCGACTGCTACTGTGGCTGTTTCGAATCCTGCCTCGGGCATGGATGTGTGTGATATCCTTAGGATAGTTAGGTTTAAGTAGTTCTAAGTTCTAGGGGACTGATGACTACAGCAGTTGAGTACCATAGTGCTCAGAGCCATTTGAACCATTTTTTTGTTCGCTGGATCTCTAATGTTTACTCTTATCATGGTCACGTGTGTGACAAAGCACAAGTGTGGAGGCGCTTACATTTGATTACGATAGTAAGAGTGATATTAGCATAACCTTTCATAACACTTAATTAAATCAGCGGTAAACCCGTTCAAATTGAGTTCATCCTGTTCATGTAATCAGTTCTGGGGCTTCTTATCTTTTCAGTACATATCTCGTGTCCTTCTAGTACAACGAGCCTTCACCTGCTATCTTGAATATTCTCACGCTATTATGAATTTTCATCTGTAGTGTGTTTAATTGCCTTTATGTGTTTCAGCCGATCTTAGTGATTCGCTTTATCTGATGTTGTTGCTAATACTCTAAACGTTAGAGATACGATGCCTCATTCTGACTATCGGAACAGGTAGTAAAATCATAATGTTTGCGATCTGTGGTCGCTTTCCATTTATAGTGTTCTCAACGGTCGCTTTGTCCCCAGTTCGACGTGCCCGTCTTTGAAAAGTATTTTAATTTTGAATCTAACAGAGAGTTTCCGCTTTGTATTCGCGACGCATTTACATAATAGTAAACACGCGTATGTATCTAGACTGTGAAAACCATTGTTGCAACAACTAACTAGTTACACACCGGTATTTTCCGTAGTGTGCTGGCGACCGCATTGCTCTGTAATAATTATTTTGTTCGTCTTTATTTTTGACGAATAATGAGCGTTGGTCGCATTCCAGACTAGTACTGATTTGAGCTACATTTATTGCAAGTACGACGTACTTAATCACAGCTGTAAATCTGAGTTTCAGCACAGATATACACCAGAATGAAAAATGTTCCTATTGTAGTACAAAAAGGTGAATATGTCCTGGGCAGAGTACGGATATAATAGAAAGGAACTAGCTTATCGACTTACCTGGCAGCTTCGAAGACATCACAAACTAAGCATTTTAGCACATTTGCCCTTTCTTACTTGTGAGTATTTGTATCGATGTTACTCAATATAACGTATAGTGGCAATAAAGTAGCTCGACGCACATGTCATAGTGTCCTCCAGCAAGGTATATCTCATGTCGTGTAATAACACAACCTCTCATTGAAGTTTAGGATGCATACCTTCCCGCTCTGGGATGTTTATTGTAAACGCACCCTACTCTCGGTTACTTCCTATTGTAGGTGCATCCCATTCTCTAGAATCTCTAGAATCAAATAAATTTATGTCTACTTATTCTTGCACCCCTCAAGGACACATTCAAAAGGGAATTAGTTTGGCGGAGAAAGGGTCCCCTCCATAAAAACATTAACTCCCTCTCCCACCCCCCTCCCACACACACACACACACACACCCTGAAATCAAGAAATTGTGTTAGCGTCCCCCCCCCCCCCCCCACCCAGCAACTAATCCACCCCCTAGGAACTTTATCCCTGGAGGAAAAACTTTTTTAGCTATAACATGTATGGTCTTAAGCCATGTGAGATTATATATCGTTTACTATGACTGGTGAATCTTCTGGATTGGAGGCACAGTATGAGGTCTTTTAGACAATAAATTGCAAGATGCAGATGTGCCGACATCTTGCACCTAAGATAGTTTACAGCGCTAGAAAAGTAGGGTTAATTCGTAAAAAAAGAGGAATATGTGACCATGTTTTGATTTAAATGTCTTAGAAGCTGCCAGATAGATCTAAAAACAATTTCCCCTCTTTTACACGCCTAACTCTGATCACAACATATTTGCCATTTTACTCTACTACTAATTTGAAATCAGATGTTCATAGCTTGGCAACCGATGCAGGTTTTTGTTGACTCAGGTGACCACTGATGTGGTGCAGGTTTTTTTATTGTCCTTCGAACTATCGTGGAAACGGACAAAGCTTTCACAAAACAATTAATTGCGTGTGTGTTTCTACCTTCTTACAAAATTCAAAGTGATCCGCAGAAGTGGGTGGCGAAAATTTTAATTTTTAGCGTAAGATTCGAATGAAGCTAGCAGACATTGCTACCGAATTTTCTTATTTATTGTAAAAATGCTTTTTTTGTTTATTTGATTCACTTTAAACCGTTTCTACACATCCAGTTCATATAAAAAAGCAATTAACATGCTATATTTAGCTCGGCTTTAAACCATTGTATCGCAACAATGAATACAGATTACTGGATGAAAAAAATCGTTTGGACTTTACCCATTTATTTACCTTTTTTTACCTCCCAGAAACACGTGTCTTTCTTTACGTACTACATTTAGCTCGACGTTAAACCATCATACGTTGACGACAGATGTAGACTATTGGATAAAATGGTTTCGTTTTGACCTTCCCCATTTACCTATCTTCGTGCAAAGTTTGAACCGATTACTACAAATGTGAAGTATAGGAACGGCACACTTCAGAAATCTCCCAGGAAAACGTGTTTTATGCATGTTTTTGTACGTCAAATCCGAACGGAGCGCATACCAATAGTTCCATCAGCTGAGAATTAATTTTTTTCTAGGAACAATTAATCGAACCAAAAAGCTTGACTAGGCACCGGCCTCAGTTCTTCGTTCCAACTTTGCTTAATATCTCGTAACATAGTTGTAATAAGACAGATGTTCGAATGGCTATGCAAATGGCTGGTGCTCCGGGCTAAAAGAAAAGCTTTTCACCCCATGCTCGTAGCTCAACTAGGAACCGAGCACCAAGACCCCTGCAAACCTTGATTCTGCGAGCGACATTTTCAGATATATTTGTTATACTGCTTCTACGTTTCAGCTCGTTCGTCTCTTTTAAGCTCTATTTAGAAACCGGTTGCTCTCTATCCCTAAGTGTCAGACTTATGATCAGACGGTCTTTTCTGATTTAACCCATCGGTATTACAAGTGATGCGCTCTGTTGTCGAGTGTGCATGGTTTCAGCGTCAGCAGGCGAAACTCCTCCTTTCTGCACAGTGACTGATACATCGGACAATTCCCTGCTGAATTCATCTGCCGCGCACGTCAGAGCAGGAGATTAATCATTCAGTGAAGAAATCTGAAGGGAAGGACAGGAGCCCCGCGTGCAGTAAGTGGACTAGGGAAACTGGAGGAGTCCCCCGAGGGCAGACGTCGTCGCCGCGGTTATGAGAGCCGACAAACCATCCAGCGGCCCAGCCCGCCTCGGGGGAATCCCCGCCCGCTGTGATAAATCGGCCGCTTCCGCAAACACTTGGGCAGCCACAGCCAGTCCCGATCGGCCTGCCGCCCGCTGACAGCGCCTCGCAGTGACTTGACAAATGCCGAGCGCAACAGGCCTCTGCCGCCTCTTGACCCCGAAGCCAGCCAGAATGACGTCTCGTTTGCTGTGAGACAGCACTGCTTCCTCTCAAAAACTCATGACCCGACTCTAGCATTCTCGCCTCGAAATGTTTAAAATTTGGAGCATAGTGGCATGTTATACAATGCTGGAAAAATCACAGTAAGGTTTTGTGTGACATACACAAAAGTTGTTAGACTCGTTTCTACATCTTCTAACAACCCTACCACAACAAAGGTCAAAATTTTAATAACGATTGCGGTGTAGCTCACGCTGCTAAATACTGCATTTTCGGACAACAACGGTCATATTATGCAGCAGGTGTCATTAGAGCACAGTTAATAAAGTCATTTCAAGTAATAATCAAAAACTAGGCACTCATCATTTTGTGTTTCCCACGCTGGTCTCGTCGAAAAATCATGGCTCAATCGTTGAAAATCTAGTTGGTCATGATTCCAAGCTCGGATGCAAAGAGGCCTAGGTTTTATTCTGCTATATTCAAAAGTTTTGTAGATGCGCTTCATAAATCATTGTTGAAGATTACACTTTTGCCGGACAATGGTGATGTAAAAAAAGCAATCAGCACTCCGAATTTAAGTTACACTTCCTTTTAATTGCAATATCACATAAATACAAAACATCACTTCACAATACAAAACATACTTGAAAACATCTTCCTCACAGTCACTGTTAAAGTTCACATTTTATAAGCGACTACGATACGCGTCTTTACTACATAACGTCCAAGACATGACCTTTTCAAGGTCCGAGTCTCTAACAAGTTAACAACTAACTAACTCCAGCTTACGCGCCCAAAAATCAGAGTTACAAGTACGTCAAAGATCATAGTGACAAAAGAAAGAATACACATAAGAATAATATCATTGCAATATAAACATGTATCAAAAGTGAAATCAAATCTGAATTTTGTCTCAGAAATATGTTAAGTAGTTCACAGGAATACAGTAGAATATTACTGGTATCGAGAGGTTCAGGTGAGATAACATAATGGTTACGTAATTCAAGTACCATTTGTTGTGGTTGGTAGGAGAGCCAACCCCTTGGTACTAAAGGAGGCCGAAATGCACGCGTTTTAGCTCACGCAGGCTGGCGTGAGGTCTGGAACATGGCAAGGGAATTAGAATTGAGAGAAACGGACGTAGCTGATGGAATACTTAACTGTAATCCATTAATGACGAACTTCGGTGTGAACGGTACATATATCACAATATCAATAGTAACGGATAATAGCGCCTTGCTAGGTCATAGCAAATACCGTAGCTGAAGGCTATGATAACTATCGTCTCGTCAAATGAGAGCGTAGAAGTCAGTGAACCATCGCTAGCAAAGTCGTCTGTACAACTGGGGCGAGTGCTAGGAAGTCTCTTTAGACCTGCCGTGTGGCGGCGCTCGGTTTGCAATCACTGATAGTGGCGACACGCGGGTCCGACGTATACTACCGGACCGCGGCCGATTTAAAGGATACCACCTAGCAAGTGTGGTGTCTGGCGGTGACACCACACCATTACAATCTGAAAGATAATGTCCAGTAAAATTTCGCGCCAGTCGCGTAAAAGTGGCCCTAGCGAAGCCACTATGAGGATCCAAATGAGGTTTGCTTCAAGCACACCCTCTCACGGTCGTGAGCGTTAGTCACACTTGAGATTGATCTTAGTGCGATGATGATAGTCAAGGATGCCACTATCAACACCTCACTGAGTTTTGTAATAGGACTACGAAATGCCGGATGTCCTCCTGCGATACTGCAGAAGACTCGGTAGGAATGTGCCACTTACATGATTGCTGGCAGCAGTGGTCAACGGAGTACGAGAAGGAACTTGCCCCCCTTCTTGCAGTGGTGTACCGTAGATCTCTAGAAGAGCGTAGCGTTCCAAAGGACTGGAAAAGAGTACAACTCATCTCCCTTTTCAAGAAGGGACGTCTAATAGATGTGCAGAACTATAGACCTAAATCTCTAACGGCGATCAGTTGTAGAATTTTGGAACACGTATTATGCTCGAGTATAATGACTTTTCTGGAGACTAGAAATCTACTCTGTAGGAATGAGCATGGGTTTCGAAAAAGACGATCGTGTGAAACCCAGCTCGAGCTATTCGTCCACGAGACTCAGAGGGCCATAGACACGGGTTCCCCGGTAGATGCCGTGTTTCTTGACTTCCGCAAGGCGTTCGATACAGTTCCCCACAGTCGTTTAATGAACAAAGTAAGAGAATATGCACTATCAGACCAATTGTGTGATTGGATTGAAGAGTTCGTAGATAACAGAACGCAGCATGTCATTCTCAATGAAGAGAAGTCTTCCGAAGTAAGAGTGATTTCAGGTCTGCCGCAGGGGAGTGTCGTGGGACTGTTGCTATTCACACTATACATAAATGACCTTGTGGATAACATCGGAAGTTCACTGAGGCTTTTGCGGATGATTCTGTGGTGTATCGAGAGGTTGTAACAATGGAAAATTGTGCTGAAATGCAGGAGGATCTGCAGCGAATTCACGCATGGTGCAGGGAATGGCAAATGAATCTCAATGTAGACAAGTGTAATGTGCTGCGAATACACAGAAAAAAAAATCCCGTATCATTTAAGCTACAATATAGCAGGTCACAAATAGAAGCAGTTAATTTCATAAATTTCTGGGAGTAAGCATTAGAAGTGATTTAAAATGGAATGATCATATAAAGTTGATCGTCGGTAAAGCAGATGCCAGACTGAGATTCATTGAAAGAATCCTAAGGAAATACAATCCGAAAACAAAGGAAGTGGGTTACAGTACACTTGTTCGCCCACTGCTTGAATACTGCTCAGCAGTGCGGGATCCGTACCAGACAGGGTCGATAGAAGAGATAGAGAAGATCCAAAGGAGAGCAGCGCGCTTCGTTACAGGATCATGTAGTAATCGCGAAAGCGTTACGGAGATGATAGATAAACTCCAGTGGAAGACTCTGCAGGAGAGACGCTCAGTAGCTCGATACGGGCTTTTGTTGAAGTGTCGAGAACATACCTTCAGCAAGGAGTCAAGCAGTATGTTGCTCCCTCCTATGTATATCTCGCGAAGAGAGCATGAGGATAAAATCAGAGAGATTAGAGCCCACACAGAGGCATACCGACAATCCTTGTTTCCAGGAACACTACGAGACTGGAATAGAAGGGAGAACCGATAGAGGTAGTCAAGGTACCCTCAGCCACACACCGTCAGGTGGCTTGCGGACTATGGATGTAGATGTAGAATGTACGGTAGCAAGAAGACCGGGCTCCGGACGGCCACGTGCAATAGCTGACAGGAATACCACCGTGCTCGGCGTGCGGCTCTAGCGCATTACACTGCACATTCAGCAGCTATTTGAGCGGCAGTTTGCACCACGGTGACACAACTGTTATAGATCAGCCACTTCAACGTCAGCTCCAAACCAGACGCCCTGTAGCGTGTATTCTATTGACTCCAAACCACCGCCATTTGCGACTTCAGTGCCGTCAAGAGAGAGCTCATTCGAGGGCAGGGTGGAGATCTATTGCGTCTTCTGACGAATCCTGATTCTTCATCGTACCAGTGATGGCCGCGTTTTGGAGGAGACTAGTACGCAGCCAACCTGTCTGCATGTCAGAGACACTGGAACTACACCTGGAACAGTGTTCTAGGTGCGATTTTGTATGACGTTAGGAGCACTCTCGTGGACTGCGAAATCGTACGTCAAACTGATGATTCGACCTGTTCCGCTGCCATTCACTAACAGCACTCAAGGGGTGTTTTCGGACGTGATAAAGCCGTTGATAACCAGATTTATCTGCAGAGTGTCGACATGTTGCCTTGGATTGATCGATCACCAGATCTGTCTCTGATCAAGCACAGATGGGAGATCATCGAACGACAACTTCAGCGTCATCCGCAACGAGCATTAACCATCCGTTATTGACCAGCCAATTGCAACTAGCATGGGCCTCTCGTCCCACAAACTGACTTGTATAACACAACGTATGAATGTTTGCATGCCTGCATTCAATATTTTGGCAGTTACATCCTTTATTAATTCACCAGAATTTCATATTGGCAATGCCACACCTCGAGCTTACTTTCACCTGTGACATTGCAACATTAATAACGGAAGCATGTTACCTAGACAAATGTATTCCCAAAATTCCATTACCCTACTTTAATTGTTTTTTGGTGTTGCAATTTCTTTCCTGTAGTGTATACATACATGGTGTAGATACTTTAATGTGACCACTACCTATATTCGACAACAATGTGCAATGACCACTCACAGATGGCAAGTAGCGGCGCTAGCAGTGGCGAGTATATAACACGAGCTGTGGAGACGCGGTAAACAGTGCAGTCATCTCCGGAGTGCGGAAACTAAGCGATTTATCTGACTTCCAAAATGGCATGATCAATCGATTTCGGGCCAAAGGTCCACCACTGGCTATGGATGACAGGGATGAACAACGGCTGCGAAGACGTGTACGGGAGAATATGAGTTCAGCCGTTGAGCACTGACCGCCCAGATGAACCCGGAGGCTACCAACAGCGTCTGGTCAGCTACCGTTCACGAAAAGTTGCTGTGTAGAGTCCTCCGCAGCACTGCTTTTCTCATGCACCCATGCTTTCTGCTGTTCATTGGCGACGAAGGCTGGGATTTGCTCGCCAGTATCAAAAATGGACGTCCATTGACGTGCTGGTCTTTTCAGATAAATCACATTTTTACCATACCCCCCTACCCACATAATTCCGGATTTTAATCCAATCGGGCATCTGTGGGACCACATCTATACAGTTTTTCTCGTCATGACTCTGAACCGAGGAACTAATCACAGCTGGCCACTGAGCTGTAGTCACCATGGCTCCACATCCCTGTCAGTACCTTCCAGAACCACACTGACTCTGTTCCTGCAAGTGTTGCAGAAATCCGGGGACAAAAAGTGGTTATTCATGACTCTGAATGATTGTCATATTAACGTGACCTGACAGTGTACACACCGATGTCTGTGACCAGGGAAGGACGACTGGTCCGCTAGGGCCTTACTGATGGATCTGTACCAGCATTTGTCTACATTGTCTCAGGGTAACCTGAACCATGTAGCTAGTTAGTTCCGTATTCCAAGGATCAATTAAACGATTCTTCCGTCGAGTTGATGGATAATTCATTTCACGCATAATGTGAACATGATCATTTTCAGTGGATACTTGGGTGCTGGACTTTTTTTGAGTCATCAGTCTTCTGACGTGCTTGATATGGCCCGCCACAAATACCTCTCCTGTGCCAACCTCTTCATCTCAGAGTAGCTCTTACAGTATAAATCCTCAGTTATTTGCTGGATATACTCCAATCTCTGTCTTCCTCTACAGCTTTTGCTCCGTACAGCTCCCTTTAGTACCATCGAAGATACTCGCTGATGTCTTAACAGATGCCCCATCATTCTGTCCCTTTTCCTTGTCAGTGTCGTCCGCACATTCCTTTCCTCTCCGATTTTGCACAGAAACTCCTCATTCCTTACCTTATGAATCCACGTAATTTTCTGCATTCATATGTAGCAGCACATTTCAAATGCTTCTATTCTCTTCTGTTCCTGTTTTCCCACAGTCCATGTTTAACTACCATACAATGCTGAACTCCAAACGTACATCCTCAGACATTTCTTCCTCAAATTAAGCACTATTTTTCATACTAGTAGACTTCTGTTGGCCACTAATGCCCTTTTTGCCAGTGCTAGTCTGCATTAGATGTCCTCCTTGCTCCGTCTGTCATTGGTCACTTTGATAACTAGATAGCAGAATTCCTCATCTTAACACAGTTCATGACTGTCAATCCTCATGTTAAGTATCCCGCTGTTCTCATTTCTGCAACTTCTCATTACTTTCGTCTTTCTTCGATTTACTCTCAATACATAACCTCCACTTCCAGCACATCATGTAATTCCTCTTTATTTTCACTCAGTATAGCAATGTCGTCAGCGAATCTTCTCACCGATATCCTTTCACCTTTAATTTTAATTCCACACCTGAAACTTTCTTTTATTTCCATCACTGCTTCTTCGTTGTATACATTGAACAGTATGGGGGAAAGACTACATCCCTGTCTTTTTAATACGAACTTCTCGTTCTTGGTCGTTCACTCTTATTATTCTCTCTTGGCTCTTGTACATATTGTATATTACACAGCTCTCCCTATAGCTTACCCCTACTTTTCCCATAATTTCGAACATCTTGTGCCATTTTACGTTATCGAACGCTTTTCCAGGTCGACAAACCTATAAACATATCTTGATTTTTCTTAAGCTTTCCTTCCATTATCAACGGCAACGTAAGAATTGTCTCTCTGGTGGCTATAGCTACGCTAAAAACAAACTGATCGTCATCTAACAGATCCTCAATTTTCTTTTCCATTCTTCTGTAAATTAATCTTTTCAGAAATATGGATGCAGGTGCTGTTATACAGATAATTCTCTCACTTGTCAGCTCCTGCAGTCTTCGGAACTGTGATGAAAGTCAAATGTTATGTCGCCAGAGTCATACACTCTACACACCAACGTGAATAGTCATTTTGTTGCCTGTTCCCCCAATGATTTTAGAAATTCTGATGGGATGTTATCTATCTTGCTCTCTTAAATTCTGATTCTAGTACTAGATCCCCTATCTCTTCTAAAAGGATTGCTACTTTTTCTTCTATCACATCGCACAAATCCAATCCTCATAGAAGCCTTCAATGTACTCTTTCTACCCATCTCCTCTATCCTCTGCATTTTAACAGTGGAATTTCCGTGGTACTCTTAATTATATCACCCTGACTTTTAATTCCGCCAAAGGTTGTTTTGACTTTCCTATACGTTGAGTCAGGCCTTCCGATAATAATTTCTTTTTCGATTTCTTCATCTTTTTCATGCAGCTATTCGGTCTTAGCTTCCCTGCAGTTCCTATTTATTTCATATCTTAGCTACTTGTTTTTTTGTATGCCTGCATTTTCCTGAATGATTTTGTAGTTCCTTCTTTCATCGATTAACTAAAGTATTTCTTGTGTTACCCCTGATTTTTCGCTTTTACGTCCTTTGCTGTTATGTTTTCCTTTCCAACTTCTGTGAGTGACCTTTTTAGAGATCTCCATCCCTCTTTAACTGTAGTGTCTCCTGAGCTATTCCTTACTGCTGTATCTGTAGTCTTAGAGATTTAAAGCGTATCCCGTCATTCCTTAGTACTTCCCTGACCCACTTCTTTGCATGCTGATTCTTCATAACTAGTTTCTTAAACTTCAGCGTACATTTCGTTACTACTAAATTGTGATTTGAGTCCATATCTGCTCCTGGGTGCTCCTTACAATCCAGTATCTGATTTCAGAGTCAGTCTGACCATGTTGTAATCTAATTGAAATCTTCCGTATGACCCTGTCTTTTCCAAGTGCACCTCCTCCTTTTGTGATTCTTGAACAGAGTATTCACTATTACTGATTAAAATTTATTACAGATCTCAGTTTGCCTCCCCTCTCACATTCCTTACCCCAAGGCTATATTTTCCTGTAGCCCTTTCTTCTACTTCTTCCCCTACAACTGCATTCCAGTCCTTCATGACTCTTAGATTTTCATCTTCCTTTACGTACTCTATTACCCTTACAATACGCTCATATACTTTCTCTAGCTCTTCATCTTCAGTTTGCGACGTCGGCATGGATACCTGAACTATCGTTGTCTACATTGATTTTCTGCATTTCTCTTTTCAGATTTTCTAGCTGTCCTGCCGGGTTCGAGCTTCTGACATTCGACGCCCTGTGTAGTAGAACGTTGTCCTTTTGATGGTTATTGAATCTTTTTCTCATTGGTATCTCCCCCTTGGCAGTCCCGTCCCGGAGATTCGAATCGGCGACTATTCCGGAAACTTTTTCCATTGGAGAGATCATCATGACACTTTTTTTTTCAGTTACACGCCACATGTCCTGTGGATGAGCGTATGTGTCTTTATTGCAGTGGTTTCCTTTGCCTTCTGCATCCTCATGGCGTTGATTATTGCTGATTCTTCCGCCTTTAGGGGTAGTTTCCGACCCCAAGGACTAGAGAGCATTCTGAACCTCTGTTCGCTCTTCCAACGTCTTTGACAAGACATTGGCAGAATGAATGTGACTTCTTAGGCAGAAGATAGTGTCGGAAGTTCCATGCGGCTTTTCGCATATGATGCTGTAGTATACTGACAAATTGCAGCATTAGAAAATTGTAGCGAAATGCAGGAAGATCAGCAGCGGATAGACACTTGGTGTAGGTAGTGGCAACTGACCCTTAACACAGACAAATGTAATGTATTGCGAATACATAGAAAGAAGGATCCTTTATTGTATGATTATATGATAGCGGAACAAACACTGGTAGCAGTTACATCTGTTAAATATCTGGGAGTATGCGTGCTGAACGATTTGAAATGGAATGATCATATAAAATTAATTGTTGGTAAGGCGGGTACCAGGTTGAGATTCATTGGGAGAGTGCTTAGAAAATGTAGTCCACCAACAAAGGAGATGGCTTACAAAACACTCGTTCGAACTATACTTGAGTATTGCTCATGAGTATGGGATCTGTACCAGATCGAGTTGACGGAGGAGATAGAGAAGATCCAAAGAAGAGTGGCGCGTTTCGTCACAGGGTTATTTGGTAACCGTAATAGCGTTACGCAGATGTTTAGCAAACTCAAGTGGCAGACTCTGCAAGAGAGGCGCTCTGCATCGCGGTGTAGCTTGCTCGCCAGGTTTCGAGAGAGTGCGTTTCTGGATGAGGTATCGAATATACTGCTTCCCCATACTTATACCTCCCGTGGAGATCACGAATGTAAAATTAGAGAGATTCGAGCGCGCACGGAGGCTTTCAGACAGTCGTTCTTCCCGCGAACCATACGCGACTGGAACAGGAAAGGGAGGTAATGACAGTGGCACGGAAAGTGCCCTCCGCCACACACCGTGGGGTGGCTTACGGAGTATGAATGTAGATGTAGATGTAGAAGTCTTCGGCCGCCAATGCTGCACATTTACGAGTTCCTAAATGGCTTGCTGTCGTAAATTTAACGTTAATAAGCATCCTATTTTTCAGTTATATTCATGCAGATACACTCTAAGCTAAGAGCCAGACAGAGCTTCCATTAGGATGTTTCATTTATTCATAACTTAATTTACAGATGACTTTACTCATGCCCAGAATCTTAGTGATGTATATGTTACATATGCAAAATTTAAAGAAGTTTGGATAATGTTTAGCGGTTACAAACACTAACCACTTTTTTCCCAAACTAGTACACGAATGATCTTCTTATGCATTTCTGAACATTAAAATGGGAATCAACACAGGAATGTGGCTGCTATAGAAAGTGACTAGTGGTGAAATTTTAGGAAGTCATCTCCCTTGAAAGGGACACGTACGTTAAGTTTCCATTTACCATAACAAGGAAATGAAAGGAACACATTCGGATGCTGTTAAATCAAACAATGCTAAGCTACAGGATGTGCACTGGTAAACATCCCTATTAAGACGGAGAAGAATTTCCGAGCTGGTATATAAAAGCTACACGATGAATACCAAGATCTGGTTAAAGATAAATCTAGAAATACAGATGAAGCGAATGTGAAACGGCAGATTTAGAAAGGTGATCTCGTCGAGTTATTCGGCACACAAAATTATGGACATGACTAGCGTATCACAAGAAGATAAACAGTTTCTTAAGTCACAAAGAGAAGAGCGTACGAGTTCGTTAATGTGTGTAGCAGACAATGTTTTCGCTCGGAAGCAAGAACTAAGGGTAAATAAGAAGACAAAAAGGTTAATATAAGAGAAGCATTAAATAACTATAGCTGAAATTAGTAAGATAGTTATACTAGAAGACTTGTCTCCATCATCACCAGCGCATGATGGAAGAAATGGCGAAGTTTTCGTCTTCAGCGATGAGTAAATTATTGTACGTTCTGGCGCTAGATTAAAACCATTGGAACAGATAATCGCCTCTAGCTGAGATCGACCACAACTCACTATACGACAAGCAACTACTTCATTCATAGCAAGTGCAAAGAGCTTTAGCTACGATGTTTCAAAAATTTCCTTACCCCCAGATACCTTTTACCGAGATCGGACTGTCAATGGAATTACGATTGCTATCCAGAAAGTAAGCGCCGATCGGTCGTAGAATAGAAAGCTCAGTGAAAATCAGAAATGTTTTGTTTGCAACAGTAAGCTACCTTCGAGTTACTTTTCTTCATATTATCCGTTCCGACTTAGACTTCTGTTTTAGCGTGGTACTAACTTTACAACACCTCATCATACAAGGCAATCGTTTGGACTTTCAACCAATTCTGTACACGGCCTGCATCTCGTTGTCTGTGCCAAAGTGATGTACTCATAGCCAGCGGTTCTTGTCAGCAGAGATAAAAATCAGAAGGAGCGAGCTCCGAGCTGCATAGTGGATTTCCCATCGAAAAGACTGCAGGAGCTTCTTCATTGCAAGCGCTGTGTGCGGCCGACAACTATCATGGAGTAGGAAATGCATGGCACTTACTTTACGTGGGGCTGCATGGAATGAGCTGAACTTGGTGGGAGCCACTATTTTCTAGGCATCTTTACGCGTTCACTCTATGACCAGAACACCAAAGTGCAACGTGACACGATCGGCCGGCATACTAGAGACACTGCCGAACACATCTGTACATAGATTCTTCGGATTTTCACTATGATTTTAATATCTTGACCGATCAGAACTTACTTTCTGGACACCACCCGTAAAATATCAAAGAAAATAAAAAAACGTGTTCCACAATTTGTGAGCCTCATTTATTTACGCTCTTGGTATGAGGCTGTAAGTCGACGGGTTCTAAAGACTGATTTACATACTTTATAGTTCTGGGCACTGAACCACATGCTGACCTCAGGAAACGTGCATTCACAGTTGATAAGAGAAATCTTTGATATCTGTCACAAACAAATGAAAGACTGGCTTTTTGGAAGAACGTATTAATCAGGCTGTTGAGGAAAAATGACTAGAATTTTAGAAACCAATAAAAAGGAAATGGAATGATTAGAGGGTGGAAACGCAGTTTTTGAAGGAAAAGACCCGAGCCCTGTCGTTACTGATAAAACAAACACGTTCTTTGAATAGTTTGGGATTGCCAACGTGATAGAATATAGCAGTGATTCTCCAAGAAGCCATGTGAAAGCTCTTAAGATGCTCAAGGGTACGACACAAAATGACGAATGGCTCTTTTAGTAGAGATTACCGAGTTGGTCAGGGACAAACAGCAACATTTCTTATTTACAGCAGTCGACCATCACAGAGAAGTCATCACCGATCGAACAAAAGAAGCGGTATGAATCGTGCAGAGTTGATTAACGGCCGGCCAAAGTGGCCAAGCGGTTCTAGGCGCTACAGTCTGGAACCGCGCGACCGCAGGCCTGGATGTGTGTGATATCCTTAGGTTTGTTAGGTTTAATTAGTTCTAAGTTCTAGGGGACTGATGACCTCAGAAGTTAAGTCCTATAGTGCTCACAGCCATTTGAACCATTTTTAAGTTGATTAAGATAACATATGTTTTGACTGTCATACTACCTATAAGGTTTAGTGTTCAATTTAATATTATTTAAGTTTTTGATTTCTAGTTTTTCCAATGAATATTGAAAAACGGTAATTTTTGCTTACTTTTAAAAACTGACCAAAGTGTGCAACTTCTAAATATTATCCAGTCTTTTTGAAATTCGGTATTGATATCTTTGACATCATGGAGGCTCGGATAGTAAGCGAAACCTGCCAAAAAGAACAGATTTTTTTTTTTGTCTTATAAAATGAAGCCCCTTGATCTCCGTCGTCCAGGATGTGAATTGAGCTTCTCAATGAACGGACTTGATACATAACCAAGACGGACTCAGAAAATATCGTTCTTGTGCAACACAGCTAGCTCTTTATTCCCATGACGTAATGATTGGGATCTCAGTTCGATTTCATATTCCTAGATTTCCAGAACGCTTTTGATACTGTTCCTGATTTCCATAACTGATCTAGGTGATAATCTGAGCAGCCCTCTTAGATTGTTTGCAGATGACGCTCTAATTTACCGTCTAGTAAAATCACCAGACGATCAATTCCAATTACAATGATCTGGAGAGAATTTCTATATGGTGCGAAAAGTGGCAATTGGCACTAAACAAAGAATAGTGCGAGGTCATCGACATGGGTACTAACGGAAATACGATAAATTTTGGTTACACGATAAATCGCACAAATCCAAGGGCTGTCAATGCGACTAAATACCTAGGAATTACAATTACGGGCAACTTAAATTGGAAAGACCACACAGATAATATTGTGGGGAAGGCAAAACAAAGACTGCGCTTTGTTGGCAGAACACTTAGAAGATGCGACAAACCCACAGAAGAGACAGCCTACATTACACTTGCCCGTCCTCTGCTGGAATATGGCTCCACGGCATGGGATCCTTACCAGGTAGGATTGACGGGGGACAAGTGCAAAGAAGGGCAGTTCGTTTCGTGTTATCGCGCAATAGGTGAAAGAGTGTCACTGATATGATAAGCGAGTTGCTGTGGCAATCACTGAAACAAAGGCGGTTTTCTATGCGGCGAGATCTATTTACGAAATTTCAATCACCAATTTTCTCTTCCGAATCAGAAAATATTTTGTTGACACCCACCTACTTAGGGAGAAATGATCATCATCATAAAATAAGAGAAATCAGAGCTCAAACGGAAAGATTTAGGTGTTCGTTTTTCCCACGCCCCATACGAGAGTGGAATGGTAGAGAAATAATATGAAAATGGTTCGATAAACCCTCTGCCAGGCACTTAAGTGTGAATTGCAGAGTAACGATGTAGATGTATTATATTGTGACAGGTGTATTGTGTGAGATATTTCTTTATTGTCCCCTGTGTTACATATGGTTAGTAGCACATCGACCAAATATGGGCATAATAAGAGTGAGCCTCAGCGGTTTATTGCAGCAGGCAGTGTTGTGAGGCAGGTTAGCTTGTTGAAGCAGCGAACTCAGCAATACTGCGAAAAGTAAAGTAGCAAGGGGCAAGGTAGGTTTCTGCTCTGACAGTGGAATGGTAGTGGCGTATATGCACTAAAAACGCGCCGCTGCCGACAATAAGTACTGCACTGTTTCGTAATGGAACAATTCTTGACTTGCAGTACCACCAGGAAGACGGCGCTGTACTGGACAAGGACACCACGTGCACCTGACACTAAAAGCCACTACTTCGAGGCCACAGCAGCGCAACAGCTCTATGCAGGAAGTCCACCCACAAATTTAGAGGAACAGGGCAGCTGGCCCTCCAAGGTCAACACCAGCAGCACGGCCGACCCCTGCGCAGGAGGCAGCACCCGTCTACTGCCATCGGCAGATGGGCATCTCAGCGTGGTGAACACCCAATGACATGGGCCAGTCAGGCATTGTCCGGATTCCATAGAGGATACAACACCGTTGATTGCGCACGCCACTAGCGCGGGGACTGTGCAGCCGGCTTATGTAACGAGACTGCCGGTGCTCAGTGCCACATCAGCATCGCAGGGTGCTGCCCAGATGAATTCAGTGGAAAACTAGCCACTGACTTGGTGTATCATGCGGAGCAGATGCGTCGATTAAGAACTTGATGCAATTGAAGTTGCTTTTCTCAGGATTCACTTGGGCGCCCACCTCGCCTCCAGCACCAGCTTGCACCATCCTACGTTATAACGGCACTCCTCTACACGGTGGGGGTGACTAGGCCTGTACCTATATTTAGTTGTGTAGTGTGCGTTTTGAATAGACTGAATGTCTGCCTTCGTAATAAATGAGGTTTCCTAATATCTTTTATCTTTTTGGGCAAATTACGATACTTTTGATTGTGATATGATATTCTGAGCTTTTCGTTTTCTTGCAGTTGGAAAAATTTTGTTCAGACTGTGTCTTGACGTATGATCATGGGCGGAACCAGGTGTTAGATAATTATTAATGTTTTCCCTGATGTGCAAACAGCTTGAGGAAATGCTTGCAACCAGTTTGTGACAAAACGACATTTTTGCGGTAATTTAACGGAACATTTGGCGCTACATGAGCATACGCATGATGTCGTGGCACATTGATGGTCGTACATTCGTGCTATCATCCTTTAATCGACCAACGAGTTACTGCGACACAGTGAATACTAATAAAGTTGACACAACTGCTTGCTGATAAGGTAGCCTTCTGAAGGTCAAGCACTCAGGTAAACATCTACCAATAACGTCCAGGCAATTACTCCATTACAGAGATGATTTTGTCGATGCGGAAGTGCGTTTTGTTCCTTCTAGTTCCAGATACGAAGGAGTCGGTGCATATTTAGAAGTCCCTATTCCTATCCAGAGAAGTCCAGTCTACTGAACAGGGTGGCTCAATTTTTTGCGACTTAGGTAACTAGGATTATCTGCTGCTTCTTCTGAATGAACCACTGTGCTTTGTTGAGTGTCCAGTTTCTGGTAACCTTTTTACTGACACCTTTACCCAGTATGTATAGCTGTGTGTGTATGTAAGTGAAGCTGGTCTCTCACCTACAAAGACTCTGTCTTAACTATAATCGCTGTCTTGGCGATTAGTCGTTTTTTACTATTGTTATTAGTTATTTTCCACTGTCTAGTGACATTAATGTGACTGCCTGTCAAAAGACTGATTAATTACACTCTGCCGGCAAAGATGTGATGCCATGCCGACTCCAGTGCAGTGGCCAGCTGCGCTAGACTTCTTGGCTAAGGATCCATGGCGCAAACATCCCAATCGAGGTGATCCCACAGATTTTAGATTATGTTTTAATATGGGGAGTTTGGTGGCCAGTGGAGTACGACAAACTCATCACGGTGCTCTTCGAACCACGCATGTACACTGTCAGCTGCGTAACACGTCTTTTTGTTCTCATGGTACATACAATCGGGACGAGTAAAAACTAACTGCATGTAGATCCGCAAGGATGGAACCGTACTTGTTTTCATCCACCGTACCTTCCAGAATGACGAGATGACCTAGATAATACCACGAAAACATTACCTAGATCTTAACGTTCCCTCATGATTGCAGGGTGTTTGGTATCAGACGTTTCACTCCGTACGTGCCAACGACCATCTGTCCGATGGAGCATAAAATGTGATTCACCAAAAAAAAGGCCATATGTCACCGACCGTGCGGGATTAGCCGAGCGATCTAAGGCGCTGCAGTCATGGCCTGTGCGGCTGGTCCCGGCGGAGGTTCGAATCCTCCCTCGGGCATGGGTGTGTGTGTTTGTCCTTAGGATAATTTAGGTTAAGTAGTGTGTAAGCTTATGGACTGATGACCTTAGCAGTTAAGTCCCACAAGCGGTTCTCGGCGCTACAGTCTGGAACCGCGCGACCGCTACGGTCGCAGGTTCTAATCCTGCCTCGGGCATGGGTGTGCGTGATGTCCTTAGGTCAGTTAGGTTTAAGTATTTCTAAGTTCTAGGATATTGATGACCTCAGAAGTTAAGTCCCATAGCGCTCAGAGCCATTTTTGGACATTCTTTTTCCATATGTCACCACTCAGTGGATCTCCAATTGCGGTACTGGCGTGCAAATTCCAGCCTTAATTGCCGATGAACAGCAGTCAGCATGGGTGGGCTGCTGTGGATGCTCATACGCGGCAACGTAAACTGAACCCTCGCTGAGAAGACCCTGTTGGTAGCCTCTTGGTTCAGATGGACAGTGAGTAGTTCAACCGTCGCACATCTAGTTGTCCATACATGTCTCCTCGGACGTTGATCACCCCTATCATCTACGGCCCTCGGTGCATCACGGTGGCCTCAGTGCCAGCTTTAGACAGCGCCACTCCGCCATGGACGGAATTCCTTAACCATGGCGGCACGGGAACAGTGTAAAAACTAAGCTGTTTAGAAAATACTTCCACCCTTGTCCAGAAAGTTAACGATCACGCCCTTTTGGACGTCAGATAAGTCGTTCTGTTTTCCCATTACAACAATGACTGCTCTTCCTCTTCTTTTTTTTTAGCATCTTCCTACACGCTTCAGATACACTCTGCTGCGAGTGCTGTAGTGCTGCCACCTGGCGTCTGTGAGTGACTATAGCACGTTGACGCCGAACAAAGGTGGTGGTCACGTTACTGTGACTGTAACGAGTATCATGAAAATTATACAAAAATATCCCCCTACCTGAGTAATATCAGCGTCGTCATCTCTCATCGCACTGCTCACCCACGGAACACCAGCCAAATTAATGTTCAACTTCTGATACTTAATAACTAATGAAGTTTTGTAATTAATTTTGGGTTTCATTATTGCTCCAACGGATTTTCGTGTAGTCAACCAGCTGACACTCAGCGCCACTATCTGCTACATTGTGCCATCACAGTATAAGAGGCATTACAGAGAACTACCACCTTACCGCTCTGATTATCACTCGAATTAAAGGTTTTAAGAAAATGTATAAAGTTAGTGTTTCTTACCGGTTACATGGAATTCTATGTATGTCATAGGATATTTTTTATAAATTTAGTTTTATTTATTGTTAAAAAATATAGCATGTTTTTCATAAATATTTGAGGCTGTCTAGTGCATAAAGTGTTACTTTACTTTTGTGTCACTGTGTGTATGTGTATGTTTCATAAAAGTGTCAAGCACTGCATAACAGGATGCGGGAAGGAACTCTAATGCTCCCTATTACAGTGACAAGACACAAATGGTGTGGGGTTCGTTTAAAAGTACTGAAATTATAACAGCAAGAAAAAAGCACTATGAGTAAAATTGAAGAGAGGTCATATTCTTATTCAAAAACGAGGTGAATGGTGAAAACTCGTTTCTTCTGTTGGAGAATCCCGCCATACAAATAGTTTAATATGATCCAGTGTGTCACATACTTTGCTTTGTAAGCGCTACTGAGTAAGAATTATCTTAATGGATACGTTAAATACTGCGAATTCGTGCTCCGAAACTCTTGTATCGATTTGGAAGCTCCCCCTCTTCTTCTGTAGAGAAAGTTAATGTTCTAGTATTTTTCGCTTTCACCGTTTCGTTCATTGAATGCGCAACTTCCCTGAGAGTTCTGAATCGATACAATTTTCCTTCATTTCTGCTCACACATAACAAAGATTAAATTTCTGTTTATTAACCGTCTCGACTAACCCCGCCATGTCAGTCTTGTTCTCACCTCAATGCATTGGCTATCACTTCCTGTAATTGTACAGTGATTAACGCACAACACTCTCGTAAAAGTACACTTCTACCTTCACCAAACATAGTCAGCAGCACCAAAGCTACATTCAGTTAAAAAAGACATGCCACTGGGTAGCTTTTCCACACCAGCCAACAGCAGTTGCAGTTCCCAGGTGTTCTGCACTCCCTGTTGTTGCCTTGAGTAGTCCAAATCTATACAGTTTCTTTCCCTCATTTTCGGATCCGAAGTTTGTGGATTGTGACAGAGGACGCCATCTTCAGTACCTTTCCTGCCCCATTTATTTTCTCCAAAGACTACAGGTCGTTTAATGTGAAGGCAATTGGACTTTTCAAAGGGAATAAATTTACAAATATACCACGTCCGGCCCCCTGTGACATTAACTTTGTTACAAAATAAATAACTGTTAACAATTATCCTCTACAACGAAAGACGGTGTCCACTCACTTAGTTAATAACTACTCAAACAATACAAAATACCGAACTATGTCCTTCTCTTTCACACTGATATGACTCAAAATAACGCTAAATCAGTTTATTTCGGAGAAGTCCTAGTTTGTTCATACTGATTCAGTACGAGCCTGGCATTAATATTATTGAAGTTTTAACAGTGATAAAAAATGACTGTCATTAAAACTCACCCAACGGGTAGTCATTTACATGAAACGCGTTAAGTTACATATTTTCCCGTAATTTTACTTTTGCTCGATGTGAAGTCTCCAACCCGCATCTTCTAATTGTTCTTTGTATAACAAATAATACACCCCATTGTATAAGGACGTAACTACCTCTCATCTTAATTTTCATGAGTACATTTCCCGCTATTCTCTCCCCATACGTTAACTCTGGTCACATTGACATCCAACTTCTAGAGTTGCAGCCATCGTCTCCGCGACACAACATTGCCACAGCCACCAGAAAAGATAATTAACAACAAAAAGTATTAGAGGGTAAAGCTCACCGACTAGAGCATGCAAAGCGAAAAAGTGAAAAAGACAAAGACAATATGCTCACCCAGACGTTTCTCATATGTGACGCCCAAGTATAAAAAAAAAGTAGAATGAGACTAAGATATTCATTACCTTATCTGTTAAAAATTGGATAATTAAGTGCCCTAATCAATTAAAAGGCTAGGAATTAATTTGAAGCATAAGTTGGTTGAAGTGTTTAAATCATTGATCAAGTATCGTTCAACGTGAGAACTGGTCGTCCTTTCATCTGTATCCAGTGCAACAGGTGCTCTCTGGTGATGACTCTCTCTCCAGAGTGATACTTGCTCTCTCATATCCAGTGACAAGTCTTAGGAAACACAGTTTTGGTAAACAACCTTAATCCGAGGACATGGTCATATGTATGCTAACTAGAGACCTCACGATAACCGATACTTTTGTTAGAGTGAGCATCGCGAAATTAGATATCTCAAGATCATACCCGATCTCCGTAGAACGTCGGTGCTGAGCGCTCTTAATCGCACACCTCATAGCTTTGTTACTACATGTATAATTAACAGCGTATTAGGTCTATGTCACCTTAATGATCTGTGTTTCCGTTTCCGTGTGACAGCGTGTATTGGCGCATGGTTTCCATCTTCCACGGAATGGTGCATTGGCGTGTGTCTGGTTGTGGGCGAAGTGCAGCAGTGCTAAAGTCTGCACAGGATAAGGGTGGCCGATACCCAGTGACCAATTCTCGTCCAAAGCGCTGGGCAAGTTCATTCATTTGGGGAGCCGACAGTGTGTAGTATCTTTCAGGCGGTCGGCGGTGACAAAACGGAGGCGCACGCCCTGAAATCTCTCTCAAACGATTTTACAGAAACGATTCAGCAAAAAATTTCGTTTTTGCTTTACTTTTAGCTTTACATGTCAAGTCCATGATTATGTGAGCATAGTTTCGTTAATGGTTAGAGGTACTGTGGTATTTATGTGGAAGTAAGAATTGGTTCAAATGGCTCTAGCACTGTGGGACTTAACATCTGAAGTCATCAGTCCCCTAGAAGTACTTAAACCTAACTATCCTAAGGACAACACACATATCCATGCCTGAGGCAGGATTCGAACCTGCGACCGTAGTAGTCGCGCGGTTCCGGACTGAAGCGCCTAGAACCGCTCGGCCACCGCAACCGGATGGAAGTAAGACAAAGCGCGTAATTCGAAAACGTTTTCAATGAAAAATAGGGGGCGCTATGATTTTGCTTTTGGTTTACATTACATAATATATTGCTGTGTGCCAAATTTAGCTAACATATTGAATTTTTGTTTAGGCTTAGGTGGAGGTCTCCATCTGTCACCAATCTCTAGGAAATTCATCTGACGTAACACATTCTTTTGCGATCGCGCGTCGCCAGCGTTAAAGCCAGAGTGATATCCACAAGATTCCTCATATTTCATAAAGGTATGAGATATCCAAGTGCTGCTTAGGCAAGTGATAGCGTACAAAGGTGACAGTACTTTGCCATATGGTTATTGTGCAACAACTCTTTATCTACTGTGCAATTCCACTAACTACAGACTTTTTCAATGAAAGAATGTAATTTTTAAGGGCAATCGATAGCTGGTGAAGCGAGAAATACTGTAGGTTTTGGAGCAATAGACGCAAATATACACTCATGGAAATTGAAATAAGAACACCGTGAATTCATTGTCCCAGGAAGGGGAAACTTTATTGACACATTCCTGGGGTCAGATACATCACCTGATCACACTGACAGAACCACAGGCACATAGACACAGGCAACAGAGCATGCACAATGTCGGCACTAGTACAGTGTATATCCACCTTACGCAGCAATGCAGGCTGCTACACTCCCACAGAGACTATCGTAGAGATGCTGGATGTAGTCCGGTGGAACGGCTTGCCATGCCATTTCCACCTGGCGCCTCAGTTGGACCAGCGTTCGTGCTGGACGTGTAGTCCGCGTGAGACGACGTTTCATCCAGTCCCAAACATGCTCAATGAGGGACAGATCCGGAGATCTTCCTGGCCAGGATAGTTGACTTACACCTTCTAGACCACGTTTGGTGGCACGGGATATATGCGGACGTGCATTGTCCTGTTAGAACAGCAAGTTCCCTTGCCGGTCTAGGAATGGTAGAACGATGGGTTCGATGACGGTTTGGATGTACCGTGCACTATTCAGTGTCCCCTCGACGGTGACCAGAGGTGTACGGCCAGTGTAGGAGATCGCTCCCCACACCATGATGCCGGGTGTTGGCCCTGTGTGCCTCGGTCGTATGCAGTCCTGATTGTGGCGCTCACCTGCACGGCGCCAAACACGCATACGACCATCATTGGCACCAAGGCAGAAGCGACTCTCATCGCTGAAGACGACACGTCTCCATTCGTCCCTCCATTCACGCCTGTCGCGACACCACTGGAGGCGGGCTGCACGATGTTGGGGCGTGAGCGGAAGACGGCCTAACGGTGTGCGGGACCGTAGCCCAGCTTCATGGAGACGGTTGCGAATGGTCCTCGCCGATACCCCAGGAGCAACAGTGTCCCTAATTTGCTTGGAAGTGGCGGTGCGGTCCCCTACGGCACTGCGTAGGATCCTACGGTCTTGGCGTGCATCCGTGCGTCGCTGCGGTCCTGTCCCAGGTCGACGTGCACGTGCACCTTCCGCCGACCACTGGCGACAACATCGATGTACTGTGGAGACCTCACGCCCCACGTGTTGAGCAATTCGGCGGTACGTCCACCCGGACTCCCGCATGCCGACTATACGCCCTCGCTCAAAGTCCGTCAAATGCACATACGGTTCACGTCCACGCTGTCGCGGCATGCTACCAGTGTTAAAGACTGCGATGGAGCTCCGTATGACACGGCAAACTGGCTGACACTGACGGCGGCGGTGCAGAAATGCTGCGCAGCTAGCGCCATTCGACGGCCAACACCGCGGTTCCTGGTGTGTCCGCTGTGCCGTGCATGTGATCATTGCTTGTACAGCCCTCTCGCAGTGTGCGGAGCAAGTATGGTGGGTCTGACACACCGGTGTCAATATGTTTTTTTTTCCATTTCCAGGAGTGTATTACATTTCTATTTCGTACCAATGATGTTCTTTTTCATTAGAAACTGACCTTACTTTTCACCAGTTCCTCATTTAATAAACGTCGTAAATCATTGTTTCAGACTTCTCTCGCAATTTCGTCTGCACAACATGTCAGCAAGGAGTGGTGGTGCACACACCGCAGTGTTTTGGCAAGAGAGGCAAATATTCATAGGGCAACTAGAGAAATGCGTAGGTTTTACTCGAATTCGCCACTCATGACGGTTCTCTGAAAGTTACAAATTGTTAACACACCAGGTGAAAATAAATCACTGCATTTTCGGCGGAATTCTTTTTAGATACTACCCAAAGCAGAAGTGACAAATCTTTTGAATGGGCACCATAGAAGTATGGGAATGGAGGGGCCTCACTTAATATCTACGAAAAATTTGAATGTACGTTTCAGCTTAGCACATCACTTCCCCTACAGCGCCTGTCTCAACTCTCATCGCTATCGCTCCCCCCACGCGTACCCTGCCCTACCGGCAGCAGTATTCTGCTCGGATTCTACTCCGGTCGGAGTGCGTAAAGGACGAAAAAGCATTCGAAAACAATCCTCAATTGTCGTATCGTATTGAACGTAATGAATGATCTTTCACTGGTGTTCCACTGAGAAGAAGTAACATAGATTTTGTGAAGGTCATAAAGTGTCAACAAAAGCACGTGGTATTTCCGAACCGTCTGTGTTCCATATTAACAGTGCAGCAACACTGGCACAATCTCTAGATGTAAGTATGTGTTTCAATCTCCGAAAAAGGAGTGTAAATCAAAACACAAAATTACGGAATTTGGCGATGTTGACAAAACGTTGGTGTGTAGAACTATACTTAGATACCATGGCAGAGGAGAGTACCTGACGGCTGGAAAAATACCGAGAGATCTTCATGAAAGAATTAATATTCTGGTTCAAACATCACCGTTCTTTGTCTTCTCAGCTCTCTTGGCTTTTGATTCGGAAAGTATAACGCAGAGATACTGCAGCAGCGCAAAGTTTTCTGTAAAATTCACTTAATGCGTTCTGAGGACAACAGTCGTGTCTAATATTTTGATAAAGCATGAGTTTCACAAAACCACATTTGAAAATATATATTTTGCTCAACTTCAACGGAAATGTAGGCCTGAAAGTGGTTCAGTGTCTTTTGTGCAGCGTTTATTGGCGATATTGGTGATGGATGCAGTGACAAAGGGTCAGTAACAACTACAAGTAAAACATTCTCTGTGGTTAGGAAATATTCTCGGTCGTAGTAAGCCGAGTTTTCTGAGCTAAATTCCTGACGGCAGCATACAAGCACCTGCGCGCTATCGCGTCCCCATGTGCAAGTTCATTAAATGTGTTCGTCCATGACGCTATACACTAATGATGTCTCAGAATTAATTTAATAGTTTCCTTAACAACTTTCGCACTGGAAATTTCTACAATATCCCAAAGAACGCAAATTCATCAGTGACGACATTTTTCGCTACACAGGCAGAATAGCTTCACACCTCCTACCGTATTTTATTTTTTATCGCAGAATACTTTTATATTCTCACGACAAAATATGTATCAGATGCATCGATGAACCTTGTGAATGTTCACATATTATTTTCAGTCCAAATATGTCAGTGTTTCTGTTTTTTCCAAGCACTGAAGTAAAAAATATTTTTCTTAAAAGTTTCTTTTACCATTAGTTTTGAATTTTTTTTTTTTTTTTTTTTTTTTGTAGCATTTGGCAAGAATTTTCTTTTCGAAAGTACGTCATCTTATCTAGATTAATAGCTGACTTATCTTATATTCTTTTCGGAATTTTTGCAAACATTTCGAATTACCAGTCACTAGAAATGCTGTAAACGGTGAATTGGCCTTGAGGTGCCTCTTTCGTAACGGCAGCTATTGTAGGTAACCTGTGTCACTAATTATGACCATCACTTTCGTGTTCGCAGCAAGGGCCGCCGCAGTGTGAAACCTTCTCTCACACCCAACAGGTTTATCTCCTCTTCCCGCGGTGTTTATTAAGTAGTCTCGGAGCGAGTAAATATTGAGGACATTTCGCTGCGAGCGCAGTAAATAGAGGAATACAAACTCATAACGTGGAGTAACCGCCAGTAGAGAGCTCCTTAATTAAATGGGATTCTGTTTGTTTCTCGATTACATAACGGGATCTCCAGTGAGCTGAAATTTATGGCTGAAGCACATAACTGCCGAGTTCTTGAAATAAAAAGTCGTTTACTCAATTACCATCTGAATGACTGCCTTATGCGGCAGCTCTCGGCACACACTGTTCATAAATCGCGCCCATTCCTGGACTCGTATATCACATGTATTTGCTTGCTCGACTTTAACTTCAAGTTCCTTATTGCACTCGAGTGGACTCCATGAAAGATCTGAGAGCAGCTTGCTCGAGATTCAGCGCAAGATGAACTGCCGTTGCTTCTTCAGCCCTAACCTTTACTTTTTCTCTTTCTCTTTGTTATTTCGCTGAAGTCGTACAGAGATGATATAAAATCTACAGCATCCTCCCGAACTCTCAATAGTATCTTCTGCACTTTTTCTACTATGCTGCCCTTTTCCCCGACTTTGACCAGCATGGTCTTTCATTTGTTTTACTATGTTTGTATTAATGTTAGAAAGATACCGAAATATGGCTGCTAACAATATTTTCTGTTCGTTCGGTCAGCAACTCTTGACCTAGCTATAATGTCTCGCACGACCTTATATCTGGAGAGTCGCAAAACATTGTATTGCGTCTGTCACTATACAAAGTCGCATATCCACAGTTCCGGAGTCGGTAACAGTATAGAAATAAGAACTTGTTGTTGTCCCAAGAAGCTGCTCTCTATTTACCGTGCTGCTTTTTTGCGGCGCGGTAATAGCAATATAGTTAATACGTATACATATAATTCTTATCCAGAATATGTATACTTACATAAAATTTCTCATTGTCGAGCAAGTAAGTCCCCCTGGATTGCACCTCTGTAGTAAAATTTGTGACTGGCTGTAATGAAACCCGCCGGTAATGTTGGCCGAGCGGTTCTAGACGCTACAGTCTGGAACCGCGCGACCACTACGATCGCAGGTTCGAATCCTGCCTCGGGCATTGATGTGTGTGATATCCTTAGGCTAGTTAGGTTTAAGTAGTTATAAGTTCTAAGGGACTGATGACCTCAGAAGTTAAGTCCCATAGTGCTCAGAGCCATTTGTAACGGAACCAATTCAATTTTAGAAGAAAAATGAAAATGTTAAATTGAACATTTTTTCTCGACGATCTGTTGTGACAGTTCTTTCTTTTTGGCCAAATGCTCCACAGCATCACTCCTCTTCTTTCCGTTTTTGTAGCTTTGGACGTCACATCCCAAAGACACGGGAGAGCCCCAAATCTTCACTGTTGTCTCCATAGCAGACGAACAGAGATTGGTGCAAAGATAGGGAACTTGCTTTAAATTTTCAGGAATTTAAAACTGTTTACTTCACAAAACGAAAACCCATAGTACCCTACAACTACAGTCATAGCATACTATACAAATACTAAGGAGTAACACTTGAAACGTCCCCTTAGAAAAATTAGTGAGTTACTGTGCTGGTAAACCCCTTACGTTATTTGATTTTCAAACAGCTGAGCATAACTGAACGTACTCAGACATTTATCTCTTTACTTATTCTGATCATCAGCAAACTACCACTCAATATTTTTAGAGCGACGCAATCTGACTTTCAATAATCCCTACAAAAGAATGGCCCTGACTGACAATAACCTATACTTTTCATGAATCACTTACCTCACAAAAATCTTCCGTTACTCGAACTACTACAATACAGCGAGCGCCAATACTGCCAGCTAAATAAAAGATTCTAACTACTGAAGTCACTAACTACTGATAAGCATAGTTGGCAAAATAAAGATTTTGATAAAGAACAAACAATGTATTTACCTTAATAGTATTCAAAAGTCATTATATATATATATATATATATATATATATATATATATATATATATATATATATATATATATCAGTTCATGACATCCAGTCTTACAATTTACTGCTCTGTGATGACCTACATACCAATATTCTTGAAAATGTCGACTAACACTACGGTAGGTTTGCTCTGTTGTGGCCCATTACCTGTCTTCATGTCAAGATTTAGCACTGTCTTTCCGTTGGAACTTCTTGAAGCTAGCATGGAAATCCACTATTTCGGTGTGCATTTTATTTTACTAATGAGACTTTGTAAAAAAAATCTGTAATTACTATTGTGATGAATTATCAGGACTGTCTTTATGAGAACAATTTTTCCTTTTGACCAACAGTGTATCAATAAGTGTGTGCATTTGATATCTTTGTTATTGTAATTATGAATTTTTTTTTCAAATCTGCATTGGCCACTGCCCAAAACAATTTGTAAAATTTTTTGTGGGGAGTATGGGGGCTATGTAAGTAGGCTATGTAAGTGAGTAGCGCTCAGTATGAAAATCACTGACTGTACTGTGTGCAGTCTGAGGCTGGGTCTGTGGCTGGTTGGCATTGTTTAAATAGTCGCTATTGTAGTGTTGGGCAGTTGGCTGTAAATTTGTAAGACTGGATGTCATGAACTTATATATATATATATATATATATATATATATATATATATATATATATATATATATATATATATACTCCTGGAAATGGAAAAAGGAACACATTGACACCGGTGTGTCAGACCCACCATACTTGCTCCGGACACTGCGAGAGGGCTGTACAGGCAATGATCACACGCACGGCACAGCGGACACACCAGGAACCGCGGTGTTGGCCGTCGAATGGCGCTAGCTGTGCAGCATTTGTGCACCGCCGCCGTCAGTGTCAGCCAGTTTGCCGTGGCATACGGAGCTCCATCGCAGTCTTTAACACTGGTAGCATGCTGCGACAGCGTGGACGTGAACCGTATGTGCAGTTGACGGACTTTGAGCGAGGGCGTATAGTGGGCATGCGGGAGGCCGGATGGACGTACCGCCGAATTGCTCAACACGTGGGGCCGTCTTCCGCTCACGCCCCAACATCGTGCAGCCCGCCTCCATTGGTGTCGCGACAGGCGTGAATGGAGGGACGAATGGAGACGTGTCGTCTTCAGCGATGAGTGTCGCTTCTGCCTTGGTGCCAATGATGGTCGTATGCGTGTTTGGCGCCGTGCAGGTGAGCGCCACAATCAGGATTGCATACGACCGAAGCACACAGGGCCAACACCCGGCATCATGGTGTGGGGAGCTATCTCCTGCACTGGCCGTACACCTCTGGTGATCGTCGAGGGGACACTGAGTAGTGCACGGTACATCCAAACCGTCATCGAACCCATCGTTCTATCATTCCTAGACCGGCAAGGGAACATGCTGTTCCAACAGGACAATGCACGTCCGCATGTATCCTGAGCCACCCAACGTGCTCTAGAAGGTGTAAGGCAACTACCCTGGCCAGCAAGATCTCCGGATCTGTCCCCCATTGAGCATGTTTGGGACTGGATGAAGCGTCGTCTCACGCGGTCTGCACGTCCAGCACGAACGCTGGTCCAACTGAGGCGCCAGGTTGAAATGGCATGGCAAACCGTTCCACAGGACTACATCCAGCATCTCTACGATCGTCTCCATGGGAGAATAGCAGCCTGCATTGCTGCGAAAGGTGGATATACACTGTACTAGTGCTGACATTGTGCATGCTCTGTTGCCTGTGTCTATGTGCCTGTGGTTCTGTCAGTGTGATCATGTGATGTATCTGACCCCAGGAATGTGTCAATAAAGTTTCCCCTTCCTGGGACAATGAATTCACGGTGTTCTTATTTCAATTTCCAGGAGTGTATATATATATATATATATATATATATATATATATATATATATATTGAACACTATTAAGGTAAATATATTGTTTGTTCTTTATCAAAATCTTTCATTTGCTAACTATGGCTATCAGTAGTTAGTGACTTCAGTAGTTAGAATCTTTTATTTAGCTGGCAGTATTGGCGCTCGCTGTATTGTAGTAGTTCGAGTAACGAAGATTTTTGTGAGGTAAGTGATTCATGAAAAGTATAGGTTATTGTTAGTCAGGACCATTCTTTTGTAGGGATTATTGAAAGTCAGATTGCGTTGTGATAAAAATATTGTGTGTCAGTTTAGTGATGATCATAATAAGTAAATAGAGAAATCTCTGAGTACGTTCAGTTTTGCTCAGCTGTTTGAAAATCAAATAACGTAAGAGGTTTACCAGCACAGTAATTCACAAATTTTTCTAAGGGGACGTTTCACGCTTTATTGGGATACGAAATAGTCATTCGCAGCCCTCACCACCGGCGTCGCCGAGATCAACGAGTGTTAACCACAAGCGGCGACGTGAAGCTGCTCCACGCCCCAGCACCTTACATCACGTCACGTGGCGGGACTCTGTGTCCGCCGGCTGTGGCTAACTGTGCTCCTCAGACCAGATCGTTCACTCTTTCCTGTTATCGTGTTCTTTCTTTGAGTATCTGTGCTCAGCTCCAGAAGTTGGGCTCGTAACTGCAGACTACACAGCCCTGACATTATTTTAGACAAACAGGCCGAGCTAAAAAACTAAATAACATCGAAAATTTCATCAATATTCTTAGTCAACCCTTAATCTAGCGGTTGCGTGTTTGATTAGTTATCAAAAACATCATGGGTCCCAGGTTTCTGTTCTGTCACTGATAAAATTTTCAATACGATTCGTCAGCAATGGCAGTCAAAGACTTCCGGCATAAAAAGTCAGCCTCGATCTGCCAATAGTCTTGTCAAAGAGGGCGGAGTATCAGACAGAGCTTGCGGGCACTCCCTTACTCTTTGTGTGTGAACTGTCCCAGAAAAGACGGAAGAATCAGCAATGATCATCGACATGAGGGTGCAGAAGGCAATGGAAACTACTGCACTGCGGACACATGAGTGTATCTGCAAGACGTATAGCCTGTATCTCGAAAGTGTCAAGGTGATTTCTACATTGACAAAAGATTATTCCATTCGCCTCTCCAGAAAGGACTGCCAAGAGAGAGGTGACCATGAGGAAAGATGGAATAATCAAAGAAGAGATAATACATTCTACAAGTCGGTGCACGGAATGTCAGAAGCTCGAACGTCCTAGAAATGCTGGAAATCGAAAAGCAAATGCTCTATCTGGACATAATGGAGGTCAGTGAAGTGAAGTGGAAAGAAGATAAGGATTTCTGGCCACATGGATATAGGGTAATATCAACAGCAGTAGAATGGAATAAAGGGTTAGGATTCATTACGAATAGGAAAGTAGGCCAGAGACTGAGCTACTGTGAAGAGTTGAGTAATAGAACTATTCGTATCAGGTCCAAGGGCAAACCAACACCAACAACGATAGTTCAGATACGCGTGCCGACGTCGCAAGCAGAATTTGAAGAGATAGACAAAGTGTATGAGGATATGGAAGGGGTAAATGGGGGTGAAATTCTAAAAGTCATGGGGGATTGCAACGCGCTTGAAAAATAACAAGAGGAGGAGGTATATACTTGGAAAGGACCCGGAAACACCGAAGATTCCAGTTGGATTACTTCATGGTCAGAAACAGATTCCGAAGTCAGATATTTGACTGTAAGGCATACCCAGGAGCCCCTGTAGACTCAGATTATAATTTAGTAATGATGGGGAAAAGACTGAAATTTAATATAACGATACAGAAGAATCACTGTGGATGAAAGTAACATACTGAACTACTGAACATGATGAAACCTGAAGTTCTCTAATGATGTTGATACTCGGATACGGAATATCATAGTACACATTTCAGTTGAGGAGGTACGGACATCTGTAAACGGAGAATCATGATATAAGAAAGGCAAACATATGTAATAGTAAGTTAACTCCCGAGAAACTTTGGGTAATGGAAGATTGGCGAAAGGAAGAACTGCAAAAACGTTCGGGGAAACACAATACTGCAACAATATAAATCATCTCGGAATGGAATAACAAGGATGTGCAGGGCAGCCAAATCGTATCGGCTGCAGGAAAATGTGATGAATTCGAAAAAACAACTATCGTCGGGAGTACTGACTCAGCAGTGTAAAAGTGAAACTGCCTTCCATGAAACTAAAAGCAAAGGTGCAATGGTGATTCCACTGTTAAACGCAGAGGACAGAACGCATAGGTGGAAAGAGTGAACCGAAGGCCTCTATCTGGGGAAAACGTGTCTGATGGCTTAGAAGAAGAACTTGGAGTCGATAAGGAAGATATAGGAGTAAAGTAAGAATTTAAAAGAGGCGTGGAAGATATGAGAACAAACAAATCAGACAAAAAAAGACACACCAAGGTGGGATTATCAGAGGGGACAGAAATCAATACATGTTAAATACAAGTGCAAACAAACAAGTGATTATAATTTCAGAAAAACTGCATGATTTATTCAAGAGATAGAGCTTAATAAAGTGAAGAAGTCAATAGTGCGTTGGTCCACATCTGGCCCTTATGCAAGCAGTTATTTCGCTTTGAATTGACTCATAGAATTCTCGGATGTCCTCCTGAGGGATACTGTGCCGAATTCTATCCAACTGGCCCTTTAGATATTCAAAATCCCGAGCTGGTTGCAGGGAACTCCCCATAATGGTCCCAACATTCTCAGTCTAGGGAGAGATCCGGCGATCTTCCTGACCAAGGTCGAGTTTGGCAATTACGCAGACTACCAGTGGAAACTCCTGTCGTGTGCGGGCGGACATTATCTTGTTGAAATGTAAGCCCAGGATAGTTTTCCATGAAGGACAACATAGCAGGGCATCCAATATCATCGCCTACAGCTATGTTTGGTAGCAGGACCCCTTTGGTTATCATCGGCGGCATCATTACAGCACTGTGCTACATCGAAGATGTTCTGCGTTGCGTTTTGTTGTTCTTCATGGCACACCATTCAGGGCTTACGTTTCAACAAAATAATGTCCGCCCGCACAAGGTGAGAGTTTCTACTGCTTGTCTTCGTGCTTGCCAAACCCTACTTTGGTCGGCAGGGTTGTGGGATCTCTACTCAATTGAGAACGTATGGAGCATTATGGGCAAGGCCCTCCAACCAGCTCCAGACTTTGACGATCAAACGTGCCAATTGAATGGAATTTGTCACCATATCCCACAGGAGGATATCCATAGCTCTGCCAATCAATGCCAAACCGAATAACTGCTTGCTTAAAAACCCTAATGGATCGCCGTGTCATTGACTTGATCAAATTGTGAAGCTATTTCTGCTGAACAAATAATCCAATTTTTCTGAAACTTTAATCATTGTTTGTGCCGACATGTAGATCAAATCTACGGATTTCCGTCCCATTCGGATAATTTTATGATTATGCATCGCTGTTTTTTTTAATGTAACATTCCATTGTAATTTCAAAATTTTATGGTGTGTGGAATCTGTGAAACTGGCGACTTACTATTAGGCTTTCGGCATAGTTTCGTCCAACAATCCCGAATGTAGCAACGGCAGATAGGTGCTAAAACTATCTCACAGTCAGCTTAACAGCTCATGTATCCACACTGAAAACAAGAACAATATACGAAAGAATGGAAAAGTAAACTGAGGATTGGTTAGATGTCGATCAGTTTGGCTTTAGGAACGATAAAGGCACCAGAGAGACAGTTCTGATTTTGAGCTTGAATATGGAAGCAAGACTGAAGAAAAATCAAGATATAATCATAGGAACTGTCGATCTAGATAAAGCTTTAGGCAGTGTGAAATAGTGGAAGATTTTCATAGATTCTGGGAAAAAAGGAACAAGCAACAAGGAAAAACCGGTGACATACTGTATGTACGTAAGCTAAGAGGGAATAGGAAGACTGGATGAACAAGAACGAATTGTTCAGATTAAAAATGGTGTAAGACAGGAACGCAATTTTTCGCTCCTACTTTCCAGTCTATGTATCGAAGACGCGGTGACAGAAATAAAAGAAATGTTTAAAACAGGCATTAAAACTCAGGGTGAAAAGATATCAGTGATAGGTTCCGCTGATGACATTCCTACCCTGGGTGAAAGTGAAGAAGAATTTCTGAATTTGTGGAATCGAATAAACAGCCTATTGAGTACAGGATATTGATTAAGAGTAATCCTGAAATAGAAGGAATGAGAATAGCGAGAAAGTTAACATGAAAAGGGGCGGTCCTGAAAAAGACGAAGTTAATGAGTTCTGCTACCTCGGAAGCAAAATAATCCATGACGGAAGAAGCAAGGAGGACATAAGAAGCAGATTAGCACAGATAAAGAGGGCATTTCTGGCAAAGAGAAGTTTACTAGTATAAAATATATACCTTAACTTGAGTAAGACATTTCTGAGAGTGTACATTAGGGCACAACATTTCATGAGTCATTTACAGTGAGAAAACAGAACAGAAGAGAAATTCTGAAGATTTTGTGCTACAAAAGACTGTTGAAAATCTGGTAAGGAACGAGGAGACTCTCGACAGAACTGGTGAAGAAAGTAGCTGACAAATAGAAGGGAGAGGACATAGGACATGATACTAGAGGGAACTGTAGAAGGTAAAAACTATAGCGGAAACTGTACTCCACACGCCCAACAAATAACTGAGGAGGTATGGTGGAAGAACTATTCTGAGATGAAATGGTTGAACAGCAGGAGAGGAATTCGTGGCAGACCACATTAAACGAGCCAAAAGGCTGATAACTGTAAAAAACAGGAAATAATTTAAATGTTGATGTACATTAATATATATAAATATTCAGTTCAGACATACGGTACACATTAGAAATGAATTTATATAATATATGAAATAAACAACTCAATCCTTAGGGTAGAAGGTAAATCCCACCGGCATTGACAATTACACAATACCAAAATTAACCTGCTAACTAAACTGTCATATAAATACACTGATTGACAGAACTAATGAACCACCCAGAAGATATGGTCGTTGTCAACGTAACTTCATACACGTACATACCATCGGTGAATATATAAGTGATTAAAAATGCAATTCCTTGATACTGGAAGAACAGCCACCTAAATGCATCAGTGTCGTTCGTTTTCCATGTTGTTACCTGGACTGGTAGGGTATACAGGGTGGTCTATTGATCGTGAACAGGCCAAATATCTAACGAAATAAGCGTCAAACGAAATAACTACAAGGAACGAAACTTGTCTAGCTTGAAAGGGGCAACCAGATGATGCTATGGTTGGCCCGATAGATGGCGCTGCCATAGGTCAAACGAATATCAAGTGATCTTTTTTTTAACAAGAACCCCCATTTTATATTACATATTCGTGTAGTACGTAAAGAAATATGATTGTTTTAGTTGGACTACTTTTTTCGCTTTGTAACAGATGGCGCTGTAATAGTCACAAACGTATAAGTACGTGGTATAACGTTACATTCCGCCAGTGCGGACGGTATTTGCTTCGTGATACATTCGTTACCCGTGTTAAATTGGACCGTTTACCAATTGCTGAAAAGGTCGATATCGTGTTGATGTATGGCCATTCTGATCAAAATGCCCAACGGACGTGTGCTATGTATGCTGCTTGGTATCCTGGATGACATCATCCGAGTGTCCGGACCGTTCGCCGGATAGTCACGTCATTTAAGGACACAGGAAATGTTCAGCCACATGTGAAACGTCAACCATGACCTGCAACAAATGATGATGCCCAAGCAGGTGTTTTAGCTGTAGTCGCGGCTAATCCGCACATCAGTAGCATACAAATTGCGCGAGAATCGGGAATCTCAAAAACGTCGATGTTGAGAATGCTACATCAACATCGATTGCACCCGTACCATATTTCTATGCACCAGGAATTGCGTGGCGACGACTTTGAACGTCGTGTATAGTTCTGCCACTGGGAACAAGAGAAATTACGGGATGATGACAGATATTTTGCACGCGTTCTATTTAGCGACGAAGAATCATTCACCAACAGCGGTAACGTAAACCGGCATAATATGCACTATTGGGCAACGAAAAATCCACGATGGCTGCGACAAGTGGAACATCAGCGACCTTGGCGTGTTAATGTATGGTGCGGCATTTTGGGAGGAAGGATAATTGGCCCCCATTTCATTGATGGAAATCTAAATGGTGCAATGTATGCTGATTTCCTACGTAATGTTCTACCAATGTTACTACAAGCTTTTTCACTGCATGACAGAATGGCGATGTACTTCCAACATGATGAACGTCCGACACTAGCTCGCGTGCGGTTGAAGCGGTATTGAATAGCATATTTCATGACAGTTGGATTGGTCGTCAAGCACCATACCATGGCCTGCACGTTCACTGGATCTGACGTCCCCGGATTTCTTTCTGTGGGGAAAGTTGAAGGATATTTGCTACCGTGATCCACCGACAACGCCTGACAACATGCGTCAGCGCATTGTCAATGCTTGTGCGAACATTACTGAAGGCGAACGACTCGATGTTGAGAGGAATGTCGTTACACGTATTGCCAAATGCATTGAGGTTGACGGACATCATTTTGAACATTTATTGCATTACTTTGGTATTTATAGGTAATCACGCGGTAACAAAATCTGTTCTCAGAAATGATAAATTCACAAAGGTACATGTATCACACTGGAACAACCGAAATAAAATGTTCAAACGTACCTACGTTCTGCGTTTTAATTTAAATAACCTACCTGTTACCAACTGTTCGTCAAAAATTGTGAGCCGGGTATTTGTGACTATTACAGCGCCATCTATCACAAAGCGAAAATGTGGTCCAACTAAAACATTCATATTTCTTTACGTACTACACGAATATGTAATAAAAAATGGGGTTCCTATTTTAAAAAAACGCAGTAGATATCCGTTTGACCTATGACAGCGCTATCTAGCGGGCCAACCATAGCGCCTTCCGGTTTCCCCCTTCAAGGTAGACAAGTTTCGTTCTTTGTAGTTTTTTTCGTTTGGCGCTTATTTCGTGAGATATTTGGCCCGGTCACCATCAATGGACCACCGTGTATAAGGGATGTGAACAGCGTGAGATGCTGAATGATCGCTTTGAAGGTCTCGCACATGCTGCACAGCATACTTATGAGACAGCGTTATCAGCACGAGCTGAGTGACAGTATATGTAGGGAGCTGATTCTGAGGAGCCATTTAGCCAACTGTTTGAATAGTCTCATGTCTAGCTTTGAGGAGCATTCAACAATCTTAGCGACCACAGTTTGGACTGCATACGAAACCGAGGACAGGAGTACTCGTCGTCCATTTTGAGGTTGACCATGTCTGACCCGCACATGGGCGGATCGGAGTGTTGTTGACATCCGTACAACTTTTATATCTGCATCTAGAAACGGAGAACAATTAATGGATTCCCTGCAACATATTGTGTCAGCTCACATTGCTGGTCAGAGATCAGTAACGGTCCGACTAGGAAATAATGAGCATGTTGAAGTCTGTGTCTTCACCTTTTTTATGTGGTGGTTAAGCCACATGTTTCTGCTACTCACTTTTTTTCCTCTGTATTGTGTTAGTAATAGTGCACCTAATACTTTCTGGTCATGAGAGGCTAAGGAAGTCAATTGGATTGGCAATTAGCTGCAGTCCTGTATCACTACTTGAAAAGAAGAAACGAGAACCTGTGAACATGCCGGAAATTTTTAAAATTCGTTGAAGTTCCACGGAAGAGCTTGAGGATAGCTTCGGGTGGCAGGTTTCCCCAAAATGAAGAATTATCTTTCTTGCTAAAAGGAGAAAGGGGAGAGGGTTGGAGATTCAGACAATAATTTATTTATTTTTCTCCTGAGGCAGACGTTAATAAAGTTTTCTACATTGGTGTAAATTAATATTTTAATGAATTCGTACGAGGTTTTAACTTTTGATTTTTGCTCTGAACCTAAATTTTGAGGTATGTAAATCAAGTAGCTTTGATTTTGTGCTACTGATGCATTTCATTTCTTTTATTATGCGCAGAGTGTTTGAAATAGACGCGCACGAATTGAAGGAACTGATAGTGTGGAAATAAAACAACTTTAAAATAGGAACTTATGGCCCTGGAAATAATCCTGAGCAACTGAAACTTTTGGAATATCAGGAACAACAAGACCGCACAACTGCTGAAAGTTCAGAAAAGATAATATGCTATTTCTTTATATATCGACGTTAATGATATGGACCTGTAAATTAGTGGGTCACTCCTATTGCCATTCTTGAATATTGGACCAGTACCTGAAATCGTACGGCTTACATGCAAAACAAATTTGAAGAATGAATCACTTTAAGTTCTTCTGCTTCATGGTACGCACACAGCGGAGACAGTGACCTCTCACCTCGACATAGGAAATACTTCAAGTACTCTTCGTCGGATTCTCTTGTTCTTGGCGGTGAATGTCTTGTTCAAAGTCGAGAACGGTGCGTACGTGGACCACCAGAGTCAGGCTTCCCAGCTGCTAACATAACAACCTCTTGCAGTCAGACAATAGCAGTATGTGATGTCATAATTACAATAGGGACTGAGAAAAGTGCTCTCTTCTCAGTTTGTGTGTGTACCGTGGAGCGGGAGATTAGAAAATGATTCGACCTACACACTTATTTTATATACAAACGATACATTTCTGGTGAAGAGCTCCTTACCAGACTTTATCTATAAAACCCCGTATACAACCTTTAGAAGCCTTTAACACAAATCGTTTGCCCAGTTGATTACTTTTATTTATTTATTGAGGCATGTACATTACTGAAGACAAAATGCCTTTCAAAATACATATATCTTTAGAACACAGTGTTCTGCAGTCCTTAATTTATTCGTTATTTTCTATACAATTTGAGTGTTTTGTCATTGGCATGGTGTGGGGCTAACAGATTGTGCTCATAAAAAGCAAACCGAGACAGGAGCATACTACCAAAATCTCGTGCCGAAGATACTGGAGACTGTCACGATGAAGCACACGTAGGGTTGTTTTTGCTCCATGACAACATCTTAGCAAATTCTGCACAGGGCAGTCACAGGTGCTTCTGCTTAGGAATACATATTTTGCCCGTTCTGACTAGAGATAGGCAAACTCGTTCTTCCTTGGGAACTAGTTCACTGCTGATCGTTGTTTATTGGGAACCGTTCATTTTTAGTCGTTCACCGTTTATTTGTGCTTGGCATATGGTTCTTATGAAAAACTGGAAACTAGTAGTGAGAAGGATGGAGGGCACTGAGAGGGGGCACTTGCCTCCCCCCTGGTGTATAGAGTTTTTATTCATTACAGAATTCTTACACGCGTTTAGAAGTAATATCTGTGATTCTGCAGAACCTGTCGTTTAGCCAACTGTAGCCTTGTGTGGCTGATCGCATGGAAATAATATAGGGTGGCGCACAGAAAACCGGCCCACTAGTACAGAGTGCTCGTCAATTACGGACGATTTGTTGCCCGTTACGAGCAGACACAACAGACAGACAAACATGTAATAACTAGGCAGTGAAGAAATAACAAGCTAATGCAAGCAACAATTGCGAAACAATCGATGTCAACGTGTAGAGAACTGGAGAAGAGAACATGAAAATCTCACGCGACGCGCATAGGCTATAGCTCATGTGGTCTTGTAAACCTGTTGGTGGCTGTTTCCCAACTTAATAGACCACAAGTGTCTTGTATAAAATTCTTCCTTTTGACTTCCACTACATAGCTATGCTACGTTGTAAACAATAATCGTTTACACCCTATATATACTGCAAGTTGTCTCCGATTTCGTAGGCGAAGTAGGGACATTATGGAAGCATAAAATAAAATGTGATTTTCTCATACTTGCGTCACACGCTTAGTAAAATTTAGTTTTTAATGTTGCATTATTAACGTTAATGCAATAATAATAATAATAATAATAATAATTAAGTTCGCAGTAATAAAGTTTTTGGTTTGAAAGCTCCTTCTGTACAAATGTTTTTGAGATAATAAGTAAATATGAATTTTTGGCAATCTATGTCTTTTCCTACTGAGCCTAAATGACCCACAACCCAATTTTTTGTTGTTGAAAAAACCAAAGTAGCAAGTAATGCAAATTGGAAACAACCACACTTAAAAATAATTAGTGCCTTCCTAAATGTAAAGTTTCGTATATGAAAGATACACGAAAATCTATTTATATGAATTTTCTTACACTACAAATTAAGCAAATTATTGAAAGTTAGCTGCTAAATCAAGTCAATGAAACCAGAAAAGTGTATGAATAACAAGAAAATGGTTAAAATGGCTCTGAGCATTATGGGACTCAACATCTGTAGTCATAAGTCCCCTAGAACTTAGAACTACTTAAACCTAACGAACCTAAGGACATCACACACATCCATGCCCGAGGCAGGATTCGAACCTGCAACCGTACGGGTCGCGCGTTTCCGGACTGAGCGCCTAGAACGGCTAGACCACCGCGGCCGGCTATGAATATAAAAAAAAAACTTGCCTTGTTATAAGTATGTCTTCTGCTGTTCATCGATATAATGAAGTGAGCTGCTATGCCCTCTTGTTGTCTGAAAAGTCTTACCTATTACATACAACGTAATTTTTATGTAATTTACGTAACTATAAAATACTTTTTGATTACGGGTAGTAGACGCTGAATAGCCAGAACTAAGTGCAAGAACAGTTTGGAACACATGTAAAATAGGCGAGCGCAGTGAACGAAACGAACAACTGGATACAGAACAAACTATAAGGATCAGTCGGCAGTGTAACTAATCATGCGAAGAACAACGAGTGCGGCCGAGGGAGACCGAGACTGAGACGAGCACGCGACAGAGGCTGGAACGAGAACTGCCGACGTGACCGCCGCGACCGAACTAGTGAACTATGAAGCGATCGTTCCTCGTTCCCGGAAACTATAAGCAGACCGCCGCGACCGAAGTGAACTATGAACCGATCGTTCCTCGTTCCTGGGAACTATAAGTAGACCGCGGCGACCGAAGTCAATTATGAACCAATCGTTCCTCGTTCCCGGAAACTATAAGTAGACCGCCGCGACCGAAGTGAACTATGAACCGATCTTTCCTTGGAATTAGTTCCTCGGTTCTTTCGTTCATCTTGGTGAACCGTTCCTTTGTACCCGTTCGTTCGCGAACTACCTATCTCTAGTTCTGACAGGCACCCAGTGACTTCTTCCTCTTTCCTCGGATGAAGAAGCCTTTCCAGAATCACGACAAAGTGATTTCGATGTAGGATGTTTCCTGAACAACCAAAACGCACTTTTATATCCAAAGTATCCACCAAGTGATCCATCTTTAAAAAACATTTGTCTCACTGCATGGTGAAGCTGTAAATCATAACTAAAACCATCACCAAGTTTCATGTCTGCAGCTTAATTTCTTCCTTGTATAATGTACGAAGATACACTCAAAGATCAGTAATACAGATTGAATGAAGTGAGTCGTAGTCCGAACAATTCAAATCTGAATTACAGGAATGTCTTTTAAAATAATTTTTGAAGTTATATTTGGGATTATAACCAACAGGGTACGTCGAGACTAAATAAAAAGTAGATGAACTGTAATATTAAGTGAAATTCTGTGTAGTATAACTGAAAAGTAACTGATGTAATGGAATAATAAGTATAAATAAAAAAGATTAAGGAAATTAAAGTTTCAATGCATATTCAAAATTTACATTAAACAAGTCTTGTCTATACACTATGCCAGATATTAATTATTGTTTTTTTCTCAAAAATGAATGTCTGCACTACATAGGAACTTTTTTTCGATTTTTATTGCTCAGTGTTAGGGTATTAGTCAGTTATTTCCTGCTGTTTTCTGGATCTACAATGATATGGTCCATAGCAGGCAGAGCGTTTTGATGACATGACAGTAATTTACCAGTAATATCTTTCGATAATAGGTTACAGAAGGAACTTACAGCGGAGACTTTTTTATGCACTGTCTTTTTACTATTATTTTATTATTTGTATTTCTTCTTTTACTGTATAGTAATACTTTTGGTAATTATAATTAATGTTAATAAAGTTGATAAATGTGTCCAATGCTAAATTTCCGTCTTATAAAACAGTCTTGAATTTGATATAATACGTAACATCTTCCCTTACGCTCTCAGCACATAGGCCCTACTTTTCTGCTGGAGACATTTGGCCGATTAAAGAATCTCAGTAGTTATCTAGTATTAGCGTTGCTAGATGATCGGCTTAATGTATCTTTGTACTTTTCCCACTGCATCCTGCAGCTCGACACCTGTTACAGGAACTCCGACGGAGTTTTGGTGCAGTAGTTCGTTTCTGTTTACTGGTCAGCTTGTTTTGGTTTACTGCAAATTACGAAGTTTAGTTACAGATCGTCTTAATTTCGGAAATTTTCATTTAAGAGCGCCAAACTCTGTCATAACACTCTGGGCAGAAGAACTGACTGAGATTTGATCAAGCACTCCCATTTTACATTCCAAACGAAACGATTTATATTTACTTCCTGAAATCATCTTGGTTACTGCACTTTAATGCACTATACAGCACTTTAATCCACTTTAAAGTGATCACAAAGATTGGATTTAACGGAACTCGTCGTATGGTCTTCAGGAAGCAAACTGAGTACAATGAGGTGACCAACGATTTTACGCACACTATGTTACCTGTAAGTTGGACGATGCCGGGGGGGGGGGGGGAGGGGGGAGGGGGGGGAGGGGGCTGGAGGTGGGGAATTAACAATCCCAGTGGAAGAATTAAGTTCAGTCCCCACAATACACCTCCGAATGGTGAGAAGCCATGCGACGAAAACACCCCACCTGCGTGTCGCAGTGTAGGCAACCTATCCTCTGATTCATGCTTTTGCGGGAGCGGAAGTCATGTACGGATATAAAGATAGCTTAAATGTTGTTCGTAATCAAAACTGAAATCGTTAATTTATTATCTAACGAAGATCCTAACTGTAACAATTACGCTTACTTATAACCAGAAAAGGGAAGAGTACGAGACAGAGTGAAGTGCTACGCAGTAGTATAGCACGCAGCAATGGCTACCTGTCACGATACTGTTAGCTAGCTAACTTAGTCTACCGACTGCTTCCGGTATAGGAATGGGAGTTGATCGAATAACTTCACGTCAACAAACTTCACGTTACTTATATTTGGTCATGGTTGAATGGGAAGGGAGGGGAAGCGTTCAATATTTTATAATTAGTGATGTTAATACGAATGATGTCCAATACGGTAGAGTAAGGCAACGTTTCACATCAACCATGAAAATTATCACAAAGTCCGAACTAGTGTGGGTTTATTGTAGTTTGCTTTGCTTCTCATGCCTGACATTGTCTAAAAAATTGCTTGCAAGGATCACCTTTGTTCGGTTACTGTAAATAAATGGAGGACTACTCTTCCTGAAATCGTGCTGGTGCTGTTAACTTGTATAAAAGTGGCTAGTTGCAGTTATTTGCGTATTTCCTACTGTAAAAAGATCTCATTCAGAATTAAATTACAATACTGTTTCGTATGCATGGTGTTAAAACTTGTGTATTTACACCTTGTTGACAAGCTGTACCTAGTTCTAAGTTCCATTCTTATTTCGTCCACTCTTTTCAAGATAGTTTTTTGGCAATCATGCATAGCAAAATACAACAATCCCTTGAGCTTACTAAGTATCGTCCAACCAGTTTCCTATTCACTCAGGACTGAGTCGGATTTACTGTTACTATTGTCAAACTCACTTAACTTATTATAGTCGCAAACACAACGCAATATCGTTGCTTTTCACTTGGACCACTATCACAGCGTCAGCTCGTGAGGAGAGAGTGACTGTTTGATGGATAGTTCTAGCAGGGTGATACCAAATGTGCGTGAAGCAGAATTCTTAAAGAAAGCGGTAAATTTAGTAAACTGTAATGTATGCTCGCGGATCCTGCGTCGATAGAAATTCGGCATAGTTGTTTCGTGAGGTATATGTAACATTCTGCACGCTTCACGAATTCTGTTCATTACCAGTCAGCCGTCCCGCGAACGGTTTCACGACACGTAGTAATGAATTTTGCTAGTGCGAAATGCCGTGGAATTAATACGCTTAATGGGCACAACACTTTAGAAATCTATTGAGTCAGCTCAAAACGTAGTAACACCGGCCAACAGCGATGCTGTTACATAGTCTGAATGAAATAACTTTGCCATATAACTTTGTGGGGGATTACATTGGATGGAGGGGAAGGAGCGGAACAATGTTACCGACGTGTAGCTAGTCAAAATTAATAAGCCTCTGTAAGTCGCTGCAAAACCAAACGGGCAATACGGAAAATCGAGTATGTGGCGGTCGAGAAAGAATTGCCATTTACTAGCGGCTGGCCACTACTACCCAACTCGCTCAAATTTCCATGACAGTTTTGTTTCAATTGACGTACAGATTTGCTACCTCTGGACACGGTAGGGGAAGCAGCTTTCCAACTATTCACAGTGCAGCGAGAGCCGTGGATCAAGTTCGATATTCTGTACCTGAACTTGGGACTGTGATTCAGTAAGGTGAACGGTGTTGTACACAGCTAAGTGAGAGCGAACAGCCATGTAGAGAAACAACTGCTCAGTGAGACGTCATATGCCAGACATCGGTTATTCAAATTGTTGCACATTGAAACTGCAACTTAATGAAGACGATGTTAACCAAAGGTCAATGCCATCTACTTTCGCCATACCATGATGAGCCGGTCGCGGTGGTCGTGAGGTTTTAGGCGCTCATGTCGGGAGCCGCGCTGCTGGTCCGGTCGCAGGTTCGAATCCTGCCTCGGGCATGGGTGTGTGTGTTGTCCCTAGGTTAGTTAGGTTTAAGTTGTTCTAAGTTCTAGGGGACTAACGACCATAGCAGTTAAGTCCCATAGTGCTCAGAGCCATTTGAACCATTTGAACCATCTACTTTCTGAAACTTCCTGGTAGATTAAAACTTTCCGACGGACCGACATTCGAACTCGGCATCTTTGCGTAATGTGGGCAAGAGCTCTGTCGAATCTTCCTGAATCTATCGTCACGATATCTCTATGAAAGTCATGGGATCCCGAATTACGCAAGCCGAAAGATCAGGAAAGTTAAACTTACAATCTCAACGGGTCGTGTCTTTACCATGTTCGAACTCCTACAGATCTGAAAGACGGATTTCCCACTCACTCGAGGAATAACGCTATTTTCTCATGTGTATCAGCCTTTCAGAAGTGATATATAAATTGGAAAACTACTACCTTATCTTTCCTTATACACTCCTGGAAATGGAAAAAAGAACACATTGACACCGGTGTGTCAGACCCATCATACTTGCTCCGGACACTGAGAGAGGGCTGTACAAGCAATGATCACACGCACGGCACAGCGGACACACCAGGAACCGCGGTGTTCGCCGTCGAATGGCGCTACCTGCGCAGCATTTGTGCACCGCCGCCGTCAGTGTCAGCCAGTTTGCCGTGGCATACGGAGCTCCATCGCAGTCTTTAACACTGGTAGCATGCCGCGACAGCGTGGACGTGAACAGTATGTGCAGTTGACGGACTTTGAGCGAGGGCGTATAGTGGGCATGCGGGAGGCCGGGTGGACGTACCACCGAATTGCTCAACACGTGGGGCGTGAGGTCTCCACAGTACATCGATGTTGTCGCCAGTGGTCGGCGGAAGGTGCACGTGCCCGTCGACCTGGGACAGGACCGCAGCGACGCACGGATGCACGCCAAGACCGTAGGATCCTACGCAGTGCCGTAGGGGACCGCACCGCCACTTCCCAGCAAATTAGGGACACTGTTGCTCCTGGGGTATCGGCGAGGACCACTCTCAACCGTCTCCATGAAGCTGGGCTACGGTCCCGCACACCGTTAGGCCGTCTTCCGCTCACGCCCCAACAACGTGCATCCCGCCTCCAGTGGTGTCGCGACAGGCGTGAATGGAGGGACGAATGGAGACGTGTCGTCTTCAGCGATGAGAGTCGCTTCTGCCTTGGTGCCAATGATGGTCGTATGCGTCTTTGGCGCCGTGCAGATGAGCGCCACAATCAGGACTGCATACGACCGAGGCACACAGGGCCAACACCCGGCATCACGGTGTGGGGAGCGATGTCCTACACTGGCCGTACACCTCTGGTGATCGTCGAGGGGACATTGAATAGTGCACGGTACATCCAAACCGTCATCGAACCCATCGTTCTACCATTCCTAGACCGGCAAGGGAACTTGCTGTTCCAACAGGACAATGCACATCTGCATGTATCCCGTGCCACCCAACGTGCTCTAGAAGGTGTAAGGCAACTACCCTGGCCAGCAAGATCTCCAGATCTGTCCCCCATTGAGCATGTTTGGGACTGGATGAAGCGTCGTTTCACGCGGTCAGCACGTCCAGCACGAACGCTGGTCCAACTGAGGCGCCAGGTGGAAATGGCATGGCAAGCCGTTCCACAGGACTACATCCAGCATCTCTACGATCGACTCCATGGGAGAATAGCAGCCTGCATTGCTGCGAAAGGTGGATATACACTGTACTAGTGCCGACATTGTGCATGCTCTGTTGCCGGTGTCTATGTGCCTGTGGTTCTGTCAGTGTGATCATGTGATGTATCTGACCCCAGGAATGTGTCAATAAAGTTTCCCCTTCCTGGGACAATTCAATTATATCCACTGTAAATTTAACAATTGCTGACGCGACACTTTCCGTTACAATGAACGCTGCCCAGTTTAACACACCTGATTTGCAAAATTTACACATTGAACAGACAAATCTTTCTAACGAAAATGAACAATGTACTCAACATATGTCAGATTTATTTGATTCCGATGTAGTGGCCAACAGTACACATCCCATTGGCAAAATTTTTCAAGAATCAGAGAATGACCAATTGGTTACACAAAACGTGACAAATGCAGATACACCATCACGCAGCACAGAAAATAGAGTCGCAAATTTTGGCTTGGATCAAGTTATGGCATTATTGCTACAAGTTACTGAATCAAATAAACAACTTAATGAAAATATCAAACAACAAATTAATGAATCGAACAAAGAACTTAATGAAAAACTAGACAAAAATTCCAAACAGTCGAATGAAAAAACACGACAGGTCCATCAAACAAATTAATGAGAACTTTAAACAGATTAATTAACAGATTGCAGCCGTTGCCGTGCAATGTCATGATACTAAAGAAGAATTACGTGAGGAAATTAAGGCTTGTGCTAGGAATAGTAGTGAAGAAATTAGTTCCGTTGCACAAGAATTAAGTAATACACATGCAGCAACAACTAAATTACTTAGAGATGAAATTAGTGCAGTCGCTAAACTATGTTCTGAAAACGCAACACAGTTACGGGACGAGTTTAAATTAATGCCATCAGAACTTTCACGGACACTGGATGCGAAAGTAGACACAAATTTGAACAACAAAACAGCCAAATTGACGAATGTTTCAATCACCACCTACAAAACAGTGAAACGCGTTACCGTAAATTTATACAGGAACAGAACAAAGTAAAGAAATAAGTCTTGGAAATAATTACTGCACAGAGACAGGAAGATAAGCGTAAATTATTTACGAAAGCAAAAACATACGTAGACAACAACATTGCTGCATTATCAGACGAAATCAAACAGCTGAACACCGAATTGCATGATGAAATCTCCGATCTTAAAACAAAAACAGACACACAGACAGTAAACTTTCAGACAGTGACCAGCAGACTTGAACAATTGGAGTTAATACAGGATCCCGATGCCATTAAAGCAGACGTTAATAAATTGAACAAGACTACCCGTAAAATCCAAACGAAAATTAATGTTTGTGACACTAAAAATGACGATCAGGTAAAAGCACTGACTGAAAAATTTGATGAATTGGCCAATTGTATTGACGTTATCGAAAATAACAATGATACCAAATCAGACGATACGTCACCAATTTCTTTCAATCAAACAGCCGAATTCCAAAATTTACAGCAGACAATCAGTGAGATAGGTTCGTCCAATAATATGTTGCGTAGAAAAGTGTCGTCCTTACAGCAAGAAGGGACAGAGATGAAAAATGTTCAGCCTCTAACACGGCACAGCCTACGCCACATTCCGAACATTTCTCACACTCACACAGCCAGTATAATTTAGGTAATTTACAGAGAGTACGTGACTTAGATTCCGAACAGTCACAGACAAACAGATTCTCATACAATCCTGAACCTGTTCACACATGTAGAGACGACAACTTTAATTATAAGCACTTTCTACCCGTGAGAAAATTTAAGAAATTTAAGAATGACAAAAAACAGATTCACGCTTTGGACTGCATACAACAATTTGGTTTTGAATTTTCACCGGCATTGCCTATAATGCAGAAACTGAAATTTAATGCAGCGCGTAAGAGACCTCAGGGGATTTATTACACTTCGATGAATATGTGCCGAAGCGTGCACAGGGCCCCGAGCCGCAGTAGTGCTATTTCATCTTTAGTTTTCTGCACTGCTGCCTTCTCTTCTACTATCCTTTATATATATCAAAACAGCTCTTCAACTATCGATCTATGTAGAATTAGGAATGAGTAATGAAAACCTGATATGACAAGTTTTACCGAAAGTGACAGTTTTCATTAGACACTCCCGAAATGAAAACTAATATCAGTATATTTTGAATAACAAACAAAATTTTAATCAGCAGTATGTCCAAAATTTTCAGCAACCGCAAACATATTTTGGACACGATAGAGGGTTTTCACCGCAACAGCATCAAAACCAGCCGGTTAGCATTCCTAACCATCTCTGCAAGGTCAACAAAGCTTTAATTTTTCGCCGCCTACACTTATAGCGTCGGCTCCACCAAATAGTAACGCACAGCAACAAGGAAGTCACTACGTCAGAAAACACACCATTTCAACTCATATCGCAATGCGCCGTATAGCAAAGATTATTATGACAGACGTAAAAGTAAAGAGCACAGTTTTCAGAGTACGTTTAATAACAGTCGATCTTACCAGCAGCATAATCAACTACAACAACACGTTATTATGAATGAACCAGACAGTCGGTATCATCAAGGACCTAATACGTCAGGAAGAAATAACAGAACAGTACAAATAGTCGAGATGCCACATCATCCTCCCGCAAATAACAGCACGTCAGAAAGAATTTGACTAGATACAGTACAGGTTGACTCTTCCAACAACGTAAGCACTACTTCTGACACGCAGAATGTTATTCACGAGAATGTTATTAATTTTGACGACTTCCGAGACACTCTTTTGCAGGAAAAGAGCAGTTATTCAAAAAACCATTTCCCACCCTGTCATTGAAGTGAAGATTGCATCATCCACATTTTCAGCAGTAATCGACTCTGGATCACCTATGTCAGTTATAAATGAGGAAACTTTCAACGAATGTAACGAAGAGAATACTTATCCTACGTTACCATTAGGAAAAACTAAAGTAATAGGAGCAGTATCTGGTAAAGGAGTAGATGTAAAATTACAGACACACTTATCATTTTGTATTGCAGGTCATACGTTCCACTCAATTTTTTGGATTGTTCCCTTATTGACAACAGACGTTATTTTAGGTACGAATTTTCTGGTACAACATGACGCAATTATTGACTTTCAAAATTCCTATTTAATGTTAAAGGATGAAAATGTACAACTGGCATTAGAATTTCAGCACTCTTTTATCTGCAGAAGAACAATCAATTAATCGGACAGAGGTCATTTCTGCATCACGTAACATAGACTGTCATTCCACATTGTTGATAGATACGTACGTACATAACTACAATACACTATACGAAGCCGACTATGACGTTATGCAAATGATTTCTAATAAAGTAAAGCAAAGCAGTGCAAAGACAGACGACGAACGTACAGAGCTACGCAATATTCTTTTACAGCAAGCTCCAGTTTTTGACAACATCCCTGGTACTATGTCCGGTTTCATGCATGAATATCAAATTAAACAGCACGACACGTTTAAAGCCAAACATTATCCCATTCCGTATATTCACAGAGAACAAGTTAAGAAAGAATTGCAAGCTATGCTTGACCAAGGTATTATTGAAACGGCAGTTAGTCCGTACATAAACCCGCTCCATATTGTTAAGAAAATGGATGGATCACTTCGACTCGTACTTGATTCGCGTCACATCAATTACATTATTATTCATGAAACAGATCGCCCACAGACACTAGAAGAACTTCTACAGAAATTTCATGGTACTGCTGTTTATTCCACATTAGATTTGAGATCTGGATTTTGGCAAATTCAGCTTCATCCGAACTGCAGAAAGTACACAATATTTCTCTATTTTGGTGATTGTGATTTTGCAAATTACCGTTCGGTTTAACAATTTCTTCAGCAGCATTTACTCGCGGTTTGAATACTATACTTCCGACAGAATTAAAAGACAGAATCACAACGTATGTAGACGACATTCTTATTGCAGAAGCTATCTAGTCGGAACATAATCTGATTCTGGAACAACTGTTGCAAACTTTTCGTGCACAAGGACTCACAGTTAATATTAGCAAATCACACTTTGGAAAAACTTCTATAAAATTTCTAGGACATGTGATTTCAGCAGAAGGCATTGCGCCTGATCCGGAAAAACTTCAAGCTTTACGCGACATTACTGTTCCGATGACGAAGAAAGAACTACGCAATTTTTTGGGATTAATTAACTTTTTCCGTAAATTTATTCATTACTCTGCCTTAGACACCCCTAGATTATGCCAACTGACGGGTAAAAACACTATTTGGTCCTGGAATAGCCAAGCGCAGTCTGAATTTGTCAATCTGAAAGAAGCTTCGTTGAACGCACCAGTTTTATCACACCCAGATCTCACTAGAAATTTTTCCATTGCCACCGACAGTTCTAGCACAGCTTTAGGCGTACACATTTTTCAGGAAATTGAAGAAGACGGTAATACAGTAATTAAAAACATCGCCTTTGCAAGTCGCATTCTGTCACCTGCTGAACGCAATTATTCTGTTACAGAACTTGAAACATTATGTGTTGTATGGGCATTTACCCGATTTAGGCATATTTTTATGGAAGACATACTACCGTTTACACAGACCACAGAGCTATCCAGTTTTTACTTTCCGCTAAATTTACACATGACAGATTAAGCAGATGGAAACTTTATTTACAGTAATTTAATTTTACAATTTTTCACATTCCCGTACACAAAATATTGTAGCAGACGCACTATCCCGTTCTCTCTGCAACAATCAGCAACACATCGCATCCAACTTGTGCCAAGGAAATTCTAGCGTCATGTATATTCAACATGTCGCATTTGAAAATTTCATTTCATCGTCATTACGAGACATAGCACAAGAGCAGAGTAAAGACAACGTATGGAAAGAAATTAAACACCTTTGGCAAGATAAGAATAACGTTGCCATTAGACCATTACAAGGTACGCAGTAACATTCTGTTCCGCCGCTCTCACCCTGACGGCAACAACTGGTTATTCCTGACGAACTTGTTAACAAATTAATTTGGTATACTCATTTGAGTTACGCACATTATGGAGCCAGAAAATGTTTTCTTATACTGAGACGGAACTGTTATTTTGCCAACATGGAGAAACGTATTCGACGAGTTTTAGCGTCATGTAAAATCTGCCAGAAAGCTAAATCAGACACGACTTCACATATTCCTCCATTACAACCCATTGTACCTGTTAAACAGAGACACATGGCCGCTGTAGACATTTTTGGAACGATTCCCAGAACTAATAGAGGTTTTTGCTACATCTTTGTCGCTGTTGAACCCACTTCGAAATTTGTTACCTTCACTCCGTTACGCAAAGCTACTGATAAATCTATTTCGAATGCATTTGTGAAACATTTTTTATTTCATGTAGGGCATGTATTAGAAAGTAATTTCCGATAATGGACCACAGTTTCGATCTGCTATATGGACACGTGTGTTACGAGCTAGAAACATTTCTCCGATCTATATTTCCAAGTATCACGCTTCTTCGAACCCTTGTGAACGACTGATGAAAGAAATTGGTAAACTATGTAGAATATACTGCCATAAAAAACATATTGATTGGGATGCACACATACGCTCATTCCAGGATGTAATGAACTCCATACCAAATGAATCTACTACGCTATCTCCGACTGTTATATTGAAAAATGTTGAACCACCTAACAAAATTAAAGAATTAGTATCTTTTCCTACATCTCGTCGACTACGTCTCCATGAAATAATTGACATTGCGCTCAACAACATCAAACGTGCCGCAGAGCGCCGAAGACGACAGCAGAAACAGGTTTGTACACGCCGTGACTTCCACATTGGACAGAAGATATTAGTACGCATACACTATTTATCCAACAGAGGAAAGAGTAGATGCAGTAAATTTGAACTTCTATACGCAGGTCCATACAGAATTCGCAGCATTCCTCATCCCAATGTGGTACATGTTGAAACTTTGAGAACCAGAAAAAGCAAAGGCAATCACCATGTCTCCAATATTAAACCCTTTATTGAATGAACATACTTCATGATTTATCACAATGTAATGCCTTTTCCGGTTATTGATATGAACACTTAATGATGATTATCATATTTTTTTTCCTGGCAAGTGCCCGGCAAGGTAAGGTTAGCAGGTCGCTTTTCTTGTCGTTATATATCAGACCGTACACATTTTCGATTTTTTTATGTATGTGTGATTGTTTTCCTATCGAAAGTAGAATTTTTGTCTGTATGCACTATGAAATGTTTAAGATGTAACAAACACCAGTTGACATTGATATTTTGCATTATGATATTTCAACATCTTGGATATTCTACATTTTTGGCTACTACATTATGATACTGTGTGTATATTTTATGCGCTTAAAAACTGTCTATGTTTTTGACTTAATACGTTTTCTGTCATGCTATGTCGTATGCTCAATTATATCGCCAGAAACAAGTTTTCATTTAATGAGTATGTGATTAAATGCAAGATATTAATCCTTATTCATCATTCTTCAGAAAGCAATACCGTGTACAAGAAATGAATTAAACAACCACAGTGGTTTACTATGAAATGGAAGTTTTACCATCAGAATGAAGGGAAGAAAATGCAATATCTTGTCATGAAGAGTAAATGGATCAGAATTAACAAGCATTAACCAGAACACATCGTATGATAGCAGTCTTGACTAATTATTTTTCTTTCAGAATACAAGGCGATTGATGCAGACTGTCAGACAGAACTACTGATGTTAATTTTAGTGATGAAATATGCTAGAAGTAAGAAACTCTATACTATATGAAGTAATGAATGATACTGAATAGTTGTATGAAGTAAATGGTAATATGAATATGCCTAATGAATTGTCTATTTTCCGCAGATGATAATAAATGATGATGAATAGTTATATGAAGAATATGCTAATATGAATAATGAAGTTTTTCTTTGCAGGTGATTATAGTGATGAAGTTATGGTAATATGAATAATGAAATTTTTCTTTGCAGATGATGATAATGATGAGGGTTTATATATTTTGTATTAGTTAGGAGATGCTATGTAGTTATTTAAGTATTTGTTGCAGTTCCTTTTGGCAGTATGTCTTATGTCGCATAGTATAATGACTGAATGTTTTGGAAAAGACAGCTAGAGTACATACATATTAAGTACACGTTACATTACCTGTTAATCCGAAGTTCACTATTCTTCAGCATAATATGCATTTCTTCTTTCACCTCAGTAATCCGTTTTTTTATTTTTTGCAGGAGAAGCTTTTCATGATCTTAATATGCTATAAACACTTAGTTATGAAACCTATTCTAATACTTGCATTTTTTTTACCCAGTTGTGTCTATCATTTATGAATGTGATCACATATACTGTACTTGTTTCATAACCTTGCTACAGCTGACTCATGACGAATGACGTTAATAATCCTTATTTCCAGCAATAAGTCAAAAGCAAATATTTTCATGCCCCAGCAATTATCGATCCAAACAATGCATCGCTAGCACAAAAAAAACCAGTCCCAACTATTGCCAGTACAACTAAATAATGTTACCAGCTTAAGATATATTTTTAGTCTTAAATAAAATTAAAATTTTTCTGTGTATTGATTCCATTATGTCTATGTATTATTGGACTACCGACCTCGAGTAATAGCTCCAATGTCTTACATTTTAAATGTCCTATGTCTTATGTCACTTACATGATATCATATATAAACACCAGTAGCTTGTTGCTACACTCAATAGCTCCTGTTTCAAATGATGACTTGTGAATAACACTGAATAATGTTTTGTAACACTACATGAATACTTTGTAACTAGCCAATGAATGCCAATAATTATTCAGATCGGTTGATACACTAGTGTAATTCTATGATGACTACCATAAGACTTAATGTGTCCTTTACCTTCTGATCTAATTACCAGCAATTACTGCAATATCCGTATGTCCTGTCCATCCTCATGATCATGGAGCACTATATTAGTTTTTGCACTAATTCTCTGTTGATGTGAGAGTATGGATTCTACAAGAATGTGGTGTTGCCATATCAAGTTGTCCACCACTCTGACCGAAGGAGATGTCATTATGGTCCTACTGGCGTACCTAGTGTACTACCAAATGGTAACATACACTATTAATACAAGATTTCAGTGTCTTGGCTACACTGATAAATACTTCAGGGAAGAGAACGTCAGTTTATCTCACTTGGTGTTGTGCTTCTGTAGAAAGATATATACTTTCAGTGCAGCTACGTGCAACCTACTGTGCTACAACCGCGATACAATCCTTCCCATTCCTTTCCTAGTTCCTGTAAAATGGTAAAGACTTATACAGTGCATTTAAATTCTTGTCAAATGATAAAGACATATACAGTGCGTGTGCACTTCATTTCATTTGTTAATATGATCAGATCTCCTAAATATGCTAAAGAATTTTATAGTGCGTGTGCACTTTATTTCTTTTCTTAATAAAATCAGTAGATACAAAATGTTAAAAACTTTTATAGTGCATGTGCACTTCATTTCATTTGTTAATGTGATCAGTTCATGTAAAAATGCTAAAGACTTATGCAGTATGTGTGCACTTTATGTCATTGTTAATATATTCTGTACTCATTGCGTATATACTTTGTCATTTCTGAATATGTTTTGTACTCAGTGCATGTGCACTCTATTTAATTTCTTAATATGTTCTGCACTTATCAATAACGTATATAATCTGTGCTGTAGCCTTAGTAAACTAAATAGATTATAGAAAAATTTTTTGCTCATGGCAAGTCCAATTGACTCACCATCACTGCCAAATTTTTGCCCCCCCCCCCCCCCCCAGTAGAGGATTATGTAAGAGGTCCATGATAAAAGAATTTGTTGCTAGCGCAGACGAGCAGACGTAATTTCGATGGATTACTCACACGCTGCCTGCGATATGTAAGCTAGAAGTGAATCTGAGACCAAAGAGCAGTGTTGACTGCGGTAGGAACTGTGTGGCAGTAGCAGTAAGTAGTTGCTAGCGAGCAGTCGTGTGTACGGAGTTGGCTGGGCCGGTGCTGGGGAGCGATGGCAGAGCCTGAGCGTTGTAGGATAAGGTAAAAACAGCCTCGCGCATATGTAGTATTGTTATATCAAGTCCCATGTAAATGTTTTAAAAATATCGCTTAGTTAGAATCTTTCTCATAAAAAGTAACTTTTGACAATCGTTCATTTCAATTTAAAGAATTTACTTATTTCTCCGATCCTTGATCATCCCGTTTATTGAAAGGAAAAATAAGTTCTTTCCTTTTATATAAGACAAATTTATCAGCTACCATTGCACTTAACTGCGCCAGAAAAATTTCTTATAGGAGCAAATATATACGTGTTATCCGGCGACCTAACTGAGGTATGATTTTTCAATTTATTCAGAATGAATGTTCAAGGTCATGACGCAGCACTAATGACGTCCTAAATTTACTAGTTTAAATTCACAGTGATTATTGAAAGGTTGTAAGTGAGTCACATTTTTTTATTATTGAGAGATTAGTCACATTTTATTATTGATACGTTACGCAATTTTCCTGTTGGTAGCTTTTACTGAATGTGAACGACATAATTATATTTTTTACTGTTGAGAGGTTTAGGAATTTTTCTGTTTTGAGGTTACACTAAATGAGAATATTATTTTATTTTGTGGGGAGGTTACAACATCAAGGACCAGATCATATCGGACTTCTTAAAGAACATGATGTCAATGTCCGTGGCCGGGGTAATAACCTTTAACAGCTCGGTATTCATCATGAAGCTAATCCCACTGACACTGTCTGAACCTATGCAATACACCAAATCACTGAATATTACAATGAGGTGTCCTGCAGTCTCCTGAGCCAGTAAATGCCACATCGCCCATCTGTCATCAGCAAATGCTTATTTGTCATCGGCCGAGACAAGATGTCCATCTGACGATAGGCTGGCAGTGGGCATCAGTTGGTCACTTTAGTCTGATATCTTTCTTTCTGAGCAGGGTACAGGGGCTCTGGGTGCAATTTTGGTATGGAACTGATATGCAAATTAATTAAATTCATCTATCAATTACCCCCGCATTCCACTCCCTCCTGAATGATGTTACGTGTTTTCCTTTTCCTGCACATCGGTCTTAGCCCCCCTCTCCATCTCACCCATCTCACCCCTCCACCTCCGCCTCCCCCACCTACCCTACCGGCGAGAATTTCACATTCTTTCGAGAACTTCATATTTTGGGGGGAATTTGTTTGTCCCAAGGCTGTGCTGATATCCTAACCCAACCGCCCAAATGGAAATTGGCCGGAAATTAAAAATTCCTTCTGCACAGAAAACCTAAATGCACCCCACAGCGCATGAGAGCCGATGCAGGACAGGAAGGTTAGGTTAGTATATTTACTTTGGTTGGGAAACTGAAGTATAGGATAAGTCCTAATTACATAATTTATCATAAAAATCGCTACTAAATACACAGCGCTACACAAGGAGTGCCTAAAATCGCAATACAGTTGAGAAATTGACGATATCATACAACTGGTATTATCCTGCAGGAAACAAGTTTCACAATACTACTCGAAACTAGTGGCAGACGTACTCAAATTCTACGCTTCACCTACAAGGTGGCAGGAAAAATGAAGGAGTGGAAGAACATATATATATTTTTTGCAGGAATCGTGTTCAACTGACGAGATGTTAGTGTCGGTCGGAGAGGAGTTTAATAAGTGTATTATCTGTAAGCATACAGATGAGAACTGTATCTCTTGCTGTTTGGAATCGGAATTAGCTACAGACACCTCTTGCTCCATTGCTTGACCGTCACCCCATAGCCCAGGCAATCGAGGCCAACACACACTACCATATCAGATGGAAAATGCTTCACATCGAAATTGTCACGAAAACAAAAAACAGCACTCATAAGCCACGGATCGTAATAAAACACCTGCTGTAGAAACTGACCCCAGAAGATTTTAGGAGGGCGGTAGTTGCAGCTGTGTATTGCTCAACATGTTGCCACAAATTAACCAGCTTGGAGGCAGTGTTAACGTCACCCCTGCCACCCCTTACCTCCCCGTAGGCAGGGATAGAGGCCTCTTCTCTCTTCTTGCTGAAGGTCATCAAAGAGATCCTTCTGCTGGCATTGATATATTGTCTCCAGTCTGCAGAAATCAGTCACAGATATACAAAAGATAAGAACAATCTATTAAACGTATTTCTCGGAATGACTGGACCCCAAGAACAACACCGAAACTCCAGAGAACTCTCCAGATCACTTTTCCAGAGGACCACTGCTTGGAGAACAAACAGCACACCTCCCATGCCGACCGCAGCCCCCAGAGTAGCCTCCCGCCATTCTGTTGGTTGAGTCTTCATTGCAACGTGTCTTCAATGAGCACTTGGCAGGGCGGTCAGCGGTATGATGCTGTCAGAAGCTACACATTCAATAGACCGCGACGCTCCCGTCCCTCAGAACAAAACAGGGCAGCTACGATACCCTACGGAATGCGATCACTACACCTATAGTAGCTCCACTCCAAGGTGCATCCCATACTGATGGGGAGAACACTTAACTGTAACAGTTGTATTTAACGTGAACGCACCTCCTATAAGCAAACATCTACTGAGAAAAAAAACACGATCATGACGATAATAAATGCCCTCTTTCCACGAAAATTGGTGCGGTCCATTTTCTGTTAGTTTTGTGAGCAAAACTGATATAGTTTCTACTTTTCGACTGCTGGATACAATTCGAATCTCATTATCTTGTACAACCAATGAAGTGAAAAAACAGCAGCAACGCTATCGTTCACAGACAACCTGGCTGCACCTATACGCCACCTGTACATGTACACCCTGCGTAAAATCGAAAAAAACACTGTTTTGTTGCAAGAACTACTAATCACCTTAGAATGTTCTCGTTATTTTGAAACAGTTATCAATGTAAATAAAAAGATTATGCGTTCTGAGAGCGTTCCTCACATTCAAATCAGTGTCTATGATTAAACTGTCATGTACGTGTGTAACACAAATATTTCAGAAACATGAAATAACATTAGAGAATACAGTCTTTCACGCCATTTCCACACATGTCGGAGAAATACAATCATTTTACGTTCAACAATAACAAGCTATAATTCAAGAGGACATTGCTCTTTCGTGCACTGTGGGATGTCCCAGTTTACAAATGTGCAGCTATGCCACACCGACGTGTACAAAACAAATTACGAGAGCCGGTCTTCCCCAAGATTTTACCACGTCTCCCTTATTTTCGATATAGCGAAATCAAGTACCCTCTGCATGCTTACATTTCACATTTTTGCTCCTTAATCCCCTCAACTAACATGTTTGTAAAGTTTCTATCACACAGGGGACAATCATTCACAGTAGTACCAGATTCTTGGGTTCTAGTTTTGTAAGTAATGTTATCATCGCAGCTTGTTTCACGCATTTTACTCACATGACGGGAAAAACACTATCCTTTCTATGTTCCGCAATGATCTATAATACAAGTGGTTTCGACTGTACAATCAGAGATTATGAAGTACGAAATAACTGAGGACTAATAGTAAAACCTGTTTCTAAAAAAGTAATCATGACAGTAATAATAAAAACAGTTGTGATTCCACGAGAATAGATAGAGCCACTGTCTATTACATTAACAAGCAAAATCGGCGTAGTTTTGAGATTACTATCTGCGTCCAAATTTTAACCAGTTATACCTCTCCTTATAATAGAACCTTCAATAAGACTTTACTGCGTCTATCTCTTGTGACATATCGAAGAACAAATACCGTGTTGACATCGAGCATATCTCCATTGGAACAGAAGACCAGTGGTAAAAGTCATTTGCATAGACCTGCGTGAAGTATTGTCAGCTAGTACTGGAGGAAGACCATATTCAACTGACTATCAACCACAAAAGAGTGTTACTGTACTGCTCATTCATAATCAGTTAAACACGATGTTTTTCAGCGGTAACTGACTACAGCTGTGCACACCGCCATACATTTTGTTTTTGCACCATAACTTCGAGATCAATGTTAGATGCTAAAGTGACATTACCACTTTTAGATCCATTGGCTCTCACAGAAAGCTGAACATAGCACTGCGTAAACTATGCAGCTCCTAAAACACACATGGTGGTAGAAATAAAACCGAGAACTGATGTTTCCTATCCACAAAAATGTGGAAGACATTGCAACATACGGAAACTGGAAGAGTTTGCGGGATTGTAGAGTGTTTCCAACAGCTATTTGAAGGCGATGACCTATACAGTTACGGAAACTTGCATGGGGGGACCACATCGAATATGTTGCCAACAGAACAACTCTACCCAATGCCTAACAGGGAAGGTACACTGAATAGGAAGGTGTCGAGGTCCATATACATGACACTGATTAGACCTCTGATGACGTACGCAGCTCCCGTCTGGGGATATGCAGCTCCTACACGTCGGCGCCGTCTGCAGGTCATACAGAAAATCGGTGCTGCGTATCATTAGCAATGCTCCGTGCCACACACGCACTGTGGATCTTCACAACGAATATCGCCTTCAGACCCTCAAGGAAGTATTCAAAAATCACACCACACGACTATACAGGAACTCGAGACACTCGAACAATCCTTTCGTCCTTACTCTGGGAAACTATGTTCACAACCATAGGAAGAAGCATAAGCAGCCAAAGACACTACTAGCTAGGGCATAACCACCTTTGGTAGGGTAACATACATCAACAAGCGACGAACGTCGGCAGCCCCTGCACATCAGCAATGTTGACTGGATAAGCCAGATGCTATTATAGCCCACCAACAGGCTACAGCAGGGAAACCGCCCAGCTCGCTCACTAACGTACATATAAATTGCCAACACTGGGCACCTGATATATAACCTATCAGACGCAAAACGATGATTAACTTAACTGTTACAGGTATGCTGACGCTTACAGAGAGGTCAACACCGGCACCCAGCGACAGCCGCCGAGTAGGAGCACCGCACGATCTCAAAGGTATCGACATGCATGATACCCACTACTAACAAAGCCTACCCTTGCATGAACTGTCGCAGGCAGGAATACATCCGCTACTGCTCTTACTACCCGACCTAACTATCGCACAGGTTTTTGTTTTTCCCCTTTGCCCTTCAAACCACTACCCTTCGTTCGACTTTCGACCTAATCTATCTCCAGATGAGAGCGTATTAATGGTTACCCTTTACCAGACGTACACAAACATCGCAGCACCCACATCCTGTGACTACTCCTTTTGCAGAGATGGCAGTAGCCCTTTTGAGTTGGCCATCGTGCCGGTGTGGGTGTGGAGGGTCTCCATCTCAAAAAACAAAAACAAAAACAAAAGAAGCAGTTAATGTCATCTTCCAGAGTGATAAAGGAGCAGATGTCTCATTGTTCTACCAGTGTTACCCACGGCACCGATTTAAATGTACAGTATCTCTCCAGATGCATACTGTCGAGGAGGATAGCACCCCTTATCGATGTGTAGTAGACTTGGAAGTTTTGCGGTAATATAACAGACGATTAAGAAGAAACGTATGGTTCATAGATGTTGGAGCTCCAGGCAGATGGCGTCTGGAACATCCCACATAAATCAACTGTGCTATCAATTCTGGTGTCAGATGCCGGAAGGTACCAGCGTGAGAGAAATGCACTTAAAAATTCTGCATTGTTAAAGCCATATAGTTTCTGAAGTATTAGTCGTACGGAATGCAGTGCCCCTTAACAGTCTGTAGAGTCGCGAGTCAATGCGCAATAGCATTTATTCCACTACTTTGCAGTACGACTCGTAGCTTTGGAGCCGATGGCGGTGATAGAAACAGCCGCTTCTATCTTAGCGCGACTCATTCGCACCTTTGGGAAGCGGTACCTGTGTCAATTCGAGTGACAATCCCCTAAGAATCTAAATGAACTATATTAAGTATTATTCAATTTAGTCAAAAGCCAATATGCTGCCCTTTGCTGTTAAAAAGAGGATTGTGTAAAAAATCTCAGTTTTCGAGCTGGCATACTTTCAGAGTTAGAGAAAATTATATAAAACACCTCAAACCGACACTTGCAAGATTAAAGTCAGTTAGGATTCATAACAGTTTGTCATTTAGTATCATTTGGAATCATTACTGAAGTTCGCTAAGTGTTAGGTCAATTTATTTGAATTTTCATAATTGAAAACGTTAACTATTTTTCCATTTTCCTAGTATAAAATTCAGAAAATATTAGTATTTATTTAATGTGTTGTTGTGTGAGTAAATGAGAATGAGTGAGAGTGTGTATCTAGGACATACAAAAAGATTTCATATTATCTCATGTTAAACATTACGTAACTGTATCATGGGAAAGTGTTAAGCAATGAAAAATGTAATTTCCTAACTTGCTAATGATGTATAACTAATGCTACTTGCTTTTGTAAGAAGGCAACCAGAATAGCCGTTTACAGAGTGCTAGTTTTCTAAAGTTATTTCAAGATTAGTTTTCTTTTCGCTTGGTTTTGTTATACATTTTATTAATATTTGCATCATTAAGTGACGTAAATGCATATGTGAATATTGATTGGCGCAACACAGTTTTAGCGAGAGAAAGAACTCGGACGATTGTTTTTATTGACTGGTCATTTTCAACAACCAATCAGTGTTAAGCATTTCCCGAGCATTGCAAGTAGTTTTAGGCCCTGGAAGGAATGGCAAAGAGGCCGTCGCTGGGTAGCTATCGAACGGGCAGGTCATGTTGGAGGTGTCCGTCGATATTATGAGTAAAATGAAGAAGTTACTGGTTTCTCGAGTTCGTATTGTATTGCCGTGAAAGCAGTTGCATTTACGGACAGATTGTTAAAATCTGAGCTTTGTGAACTGATCTCTTTGAAACAATAACGCGTGTGAACTTTCGGCCTTTGTAGAATTCCGCGTGGCATGTTTCATACCCTTTTATGGAATGGTTGGCGAGCCATTTCTGTTAATAAAAATCCACTGAAAAGGACCGAAAGTAAAACTCATATATTTTAGCAGAGTATTGACTGCAGATCACGTAACAATTTGGGTTGGACATAAGTAAATTTCTGGCTGCCTAGCGTGTGTACTGGCTTGCATGAACTGTGAGCTGAGGACAGTGACGATATTCGTTAATTAAATTCGGGCCGATAGCAAGTGTTTAATTTTGAACCTAAAAAAATAAAAGAACTCGCCGCAGAATTTTGTCATTTTTCTAAAGAGATGAAGCAATCGCCCTACACCCGAAAATTGTGTTATAAGATATTACAGGATAGCTTGCCGCCAGAGTTTACGCAGCCTTTGCAAAGGTAAGTGTTGACGGCGTTTTTCTTCAACGCTGCTTTTAACATCGTCTGCGTATATACGTATCCAGAGAAACGGGCTGGGATCTGACGCCGTACTGAGGTAGGTGGAACATTTGTAGCGAACAGTACGAAAAGAGACAGTGATCAAACATTTACGCCCATCTCTAACCCGCTCCGCTGCAACTCTAATGCAAGTTATGTCTTTGTCCAACATCAGACATACAACCACGCTGCAAGTTTCCTACCCCAATCACTGTGGTGGCAAACTTTAAAACGATAAAAGTATTACTATCTTCTCTGTCCTGGTGTCTTAGGAAGCCACTGTCAGTGTATATCAACCACTCGAGATGTTTATAAACCAACTAGAACGAAGTCAGGAGTATGCTGTTTTGTGTGTTAGGAAATTAATAGAGTTATACATCATTTTAAATTTTGACGAATGTGGCTATGTCTCACTAGGAAATGGAGCGAGGAGAAATCGACATGAATATTTTCGATAGTTGATACACAGAGTAACCACCTGTTGCCCAAAATGCACACAAAGATGCAGCAACTTTTTACGATGGAGGAAGTGCCATGATCAGTAGCCAAAGGAAATATAACAGTATTATTGCTGTTTACAGTAGCTTCACCACGGCTCTGGTAGCATTCCTCCTGCACAAAGAAGTCCAGCTCTGTTGTTAGGTAGTTTTGCTCATGTGTAGGGTATTATATCAATTTCGTCCTAACACCACGTCTCTCTACTGCAGCCTCCACACACTATTGAAGGTGATAATGTGGCACAGCCAAACTCTCCTACAGATCAGTATAGGGAATGGATGAAGTCTGATAAACGCGTTGATTATTCTCTTTAATATTTGAGAAATGACATTGCTTGTGAGAACCAACCATAATCCAGTAATATCTATTGTCAACTGCATGTGTGAGAAACCTGTTATGAATTGGGATACATATGTTTTGCCAATTTTATCATAGTTTCTCTGTGTTATATTATTCTATTGAAGTAAGTGTTACGAAAACGAACGTAATTTATTGAGGAAGGGGTGGGTTAAAACTGAATGCAGCCAGAGCATAATTTTTAAGCTTTTCTCTGTCTTTTAATGTCCGCGTACCCCCAACCCACCTCAGTTCCCTTCATTTCATGACACGTTTTCTCTAATTTTATATATTCTCAGTCAATTTACGTAATTTTGCAAGGTTTTTCGCGATTTAATATATTTCGATGTATTTCTTCCAATTTTACATATTTCGCATTAGTTTGTAGTAACTATACAACGTTTCCCCGGATTTTTACCAATTTTATATCATTTTTCATATTTTTCGGTAGTTTTCCATAAGTATTCGGTCGTGTTGCTGGCATTCTCATACGTTGTTTGATTTTTTACGAGGATATTTGTGTGTCCTTTACAGCAGCCAACTAAATAATCATAAGATGCCCCTCTTCAGTAACACTCGCCTCATACGTAGATGAGGCTCAACGTGTGGTGCAGATTGCAAACTCCTAGTCTGGAAGAAAATCCATGTACTGCTATGACACATCAGACAGCTAGTCTACAGATTCATGTAGCGATGCAGCTGATGGTAACTCAAAGTCTGACACAGTTTTACACGTTCATCGAAATTCCACTCTACCATGTAGGAATCTGCAACAGGGAGTTGAATTCTGCTCCTGCTCCAATGAGTTTTCCCCATAAGTCTATGCTCGTCTTACTTACCAGATGAGTTTCATTACGTTTTTTCACACCTTTCAACTCTGATACGTCCCCGCAGCCATATCAGGACATCTACACACTGTAAATGAATAACAAGTTATTCATTAGTTGACAGTGTGTCGACTGCACTTAGCATCTTGGAAGATAAGAGTTTTCCTTCTATGTACCTATAGAGTGTGCACCCTGGTAACGTAATTTATAGATGAACAATTAGGGAATTATGCATTCTAACTGCATCCATTGGCTGCAGACAGCTCAAAGCAAATGCTTATTGGGTCTACCCATGCATATTACCAATCGCGAAGTCTCGATTTCAACCACTTGTATGTTATGTTCGACAGTGTTACAGCGCCGACAATAGCGAAAAACTCTTCGCAAAACTATACCGTAGGGGATGTAAGCATGTTTAAATTCATCCTGCTAGAGAGCATAACACCGTCGGTGCAAGTTACATCACCAAGCTTTCGTAACAATATTGTCTAGATTCTCCAGTAATAATGACAAACGATGGAATCTAGCGGCACCTATTACATCTTCTTTTATTATCTTAAAGATCTATGACGATAGCACCGCCGGCCGCAGAGGTCTAGCAGTTCTAGGCGTGCAGTCCGGAACCACGCGACAGCTACGGTCGCAGGTTTGAATCCTGCCTCGGGCATGGATGTGTGTGATGTCGTTAGGTTAGTTAGGTTTAAGTAGTTCTAAGTTTTAGGAGACTGATGACCACAGCAGTTAAGTCCCATAGTGCTCAGAGCAATTTGAACCATTTTGAACGATAGCACCTAGTCGTCCCACTTCCGTTATTTTGTGTGCTATTTGTCTGTCGGAAGGATGGAGACAGTCCTTTGTAATCATTATTCTTATGCAGAAGATAGAACAGCACATTAGTCAGACGGTATAGTATAGCGCTGTTCTCGATTGCAGCCAGTCACTCACAACCAAATATTCGACAGATGAAATGCATTTGCTCTATTTTTTTGTATGTCTACGTTCCTGCATGTTTTGTCGATAACACTACTAATAATAAGCATGACTCACGCAGGAAGTATGATTGACAGTATGTACATTTCCGACTTAAAAATATGTACAAGTCCATTAACCTCCTAAGCGACAGAACAGCAGTATCCAGACTTCGTTCTAGTTGGTTTGTAAGCAGCTGAAGCGGTTGATATGCACTGACGAATCCTTCCTAGGACACCAGAATAGTGTAGAAGGCAATATTTTTATCATTTTAAAGTTTGTGACCATAGTAGTCGGGGTTGTATGTCTGATGTTGGATAAATGCATCCTGCGTTACAGTATTAAGAGCGCTGCATACCGTGCGGCTAATGCTTCAGAAACTATATGGCTTTAACAATACAGCGTTTTTAGGTGTGGAACCGTGTAGTCGTAGCAGTGTGTGTTTATCTTCTACAATCATTTCTCTCATTCTGGTACCTTCCTGGTACTGGCTCCAGGCAGTGGAATACTACTTCAGAATTGATAGTACAGTTGTGAAATGTTTCAAACTCCAACTGTCTGGAGCTGCATCGTCTATAAACCACACGTTTCATATTAACCGTCTGTTATCACACCGCAACCCTCTCATGACTACCATACATCCTCCTCGACATAATCGCATCTGAAGAGATTTGTGCATTTAGATCTGTGCCGCAGATAAGATTGTCCTCGCTAAACAGCGGTTATGGACACAGCTCCCTCTATTCCTTCACGAGATGTGGAATGCAGTAGGTGTAGGACAATCATACTTCCTATCGGCTGCAGATTAAAGTGACACTGTGTTGCAGGGAGAACTGGTCAAGGAAATGTGGGAGCGCTATTTCAATGTCCGACTTAATCCTATGAACTTGAGAATACTCTGCAACGCCAGTCCACACAAGGAAAGATGAGCAGTCGTAATCATAAACTCTGCATATGATCGATGTGCTGGAAATATGTAGATAACCTAATTGCATCGGTATAGGACGCTGTCTCGTGCACTATGGTGTATAAGACAGAATGGACATACTGCACAGTCATCTATATGGTTTTGCAATCTACTATATGGTACTTGCAAAGTAGTGGATGAGTGGCCAAGCGTTGAAAAAGAAGTTCTAAAGCATTGTGCTGTGTGACTGGCTGGCATTGAAATACTGGAACAACTGGTATACCTTGGTGCATATGATGTAATGGACTTGCTGTACGGTCATGTAGCTCCATTCACAGTGTAGTATGGCATATATGACCGAAAACACTTGTTGCACAGTCATCTATCTGCATTTGCAATCTAGTATATGTTACTTGCAAGGTAGTGGAGCGCTGATTTACCGATGACACTGGAACTGGGAAGCATTCTCCTGTGTCATTGGGTGGCGATGAAACGAGAGAACAACTGGTAAAATTGCTAAGATTGATCTCATTATTAACTGCAGTGCGTAATACAGTATGTTGTCCATGTCAGTTGAGTCTTTCCCATCCCATTCATCCACTGTATGCTATCGATTACCACATAATGATTGACTGACACCACTTAGTTGAGAGAGAGAGAGAGTCTTGGCATAACACTGAATATCTGTTACTTGTCACTGTGGAGCGTGGGATTAAATGTAGAGCTCATCACATTGAGACAGTTGTCTGGAGGCGTTCCTCAATGCTAAAGACTTGTACTTTTTCCGTAAGCTGCAATGCGATCCCTTTTTTTTTTCATCAATAAGATAACAGTTTGTCTGTTTATTTCTACTACGTCACACTTGTTGCGAGCAGTACCTTCCGCCGTTGGCCTACACCATAACAGTAATGATGTACATGGCTTTAAACTGAGGAAACAATGGTGTTTCAAACGGAACAGTGAGACATCTGCTACCCCATCACTGTGGAAGATGAAATTAGCTGTATAGGTCGTCATCTTCGGATAGCTATTGGAAAGGCTCCAGAGTGCCGCTAACACTTCCCGTTTCCACATGTTACAATATCCTCCACATTCTTATCAATAAGAAAAATCGGTTCTCTGTTTTATTTCTACCACCCTGTGTTGTCGGGGGAGCTGCATGGTTTACACAGTGCAATGTTCAGCTTTCTGTGAGAGGCAAGGGATCGAAATGTGGTAATGTCAGCTTAACACCTGACACAGACCTCGAAGTCATGGCAGAAAAACAAGGTGTATGGTGCTGTACGAAGCTGTTGTCATACTATGCTTAGATGTGTTACAGCTCAGAGAGAATGTATTGAACTACTTATGAATGAACAACACAGGAACCCTCTCCTGTGATGGGTAGTCTGTTGGATGGTGTCCCTCAGGACAGTAGATAAACTTTATACAGGCCCACGCAAGCAACTTCGACCATTGGTCACCTGCTCCAATGGAGCATTACATGTATATGTAACATCCTCTATGTCAACATGCAGATGATATTTCTTTTTCGATGTAACGTAAGAGAGAAATGTGGTAAAATCTTATAGGCTATTCTATCACAAGGAGTGGATGCAGGCAGTGCTCTCAAAACTACACCGACTTTATTTGCAAGCTATTAGAAATCAGCTGTATCTGTTCTCGTAGAATCATGACTGTTTTCATTCATATCGCCATGGTTGCGTGTGCAAAAGTAGGTGTTACCACAAGTCCTGTGTTAATTCATATTTTGTAACCTCTATTATAAAGCGGACTCCGCTTGAATTGTAGCTCACTGTGGAACCTACAAGTGACAGGGTTTTTCCCGACATGTGAGTAGACTGCGTGAAACAGGCTGTGGCGATCGAATTACTCACAAAGCTAGACTGCAATAATATCCTGCCATTGCGAATGGTTGTATGCTTTATGATGGAATCTTTACAGGCAGATTGTATGAGGGGGTTTATGGAGCAAAATGTTAAATGTAAGCACGCAGACGTATTTGGTTTCGTTGTATTGGAGGAGAGAATGAAAGAGACGCGGTAAAATCTTATAGGAGGTTCTATTACAAGAAAGGCTGTCACGATTTGTTTTGTAAAGGCCAATGTGATATAGCTTCACACTGGATAAACGTTACATGCTATAGTGAACAAACCAGTAACATCCTTTTGATTGTAGCTTGTTGTTATGTAACGTAATATGATTGTGTCCTTTTCCGACATGTGAGGAAATGGCGCGAAAGGCTGTGTTCTCTTGCGTTATTTCACGTGTCTGAAATGTTTGTAATACACATGTGCATGACAGTTTATTCACAGACACTTATTTCAATGTGCAGAGCGCTTTCATGTCCTTTAATCTTTCTCTTTACTCCGATGACAGTTTCAAAATGACATCATTCTGTCGTGATCGGTAGATTTCACAGCAAAATACTGAAGGACTTTTTCCCGATTTTACACACAATGGACATTTATAGAACGTGTATAGCCCGACCTTTGCAGTCTGGTCATCTGTAATCGATGGAAGCGCTGTATTTTTTCCACTGGATGTCGCCAAATAATGAGATGCGTGTCTTGCAGTCGAAGGTAAAAATTATACCGACTTTGCTCATAACTCTAAAAGAAAATGTACTGCACCTATTTTCCTGGAAAGAGGACATATATTATTGTTCTAGTTGTGTTTCCCTTTTTAATAGCTACTCGCTTGTAAGAAGTGTGTTGACGTTAAACACGACTGTTTTCCCACTCAGGACGGAGTGCACTTGTAGATATACTAGGTGTATGGTGGGTTTGTTCCATGCGAGATCGCAGTTGCCCTTTTAGACAAACAACCAACGCTCAGGATAGCCATCATTTATATCGCTTCTGTTCTGAGAAACGCCGGCGTCACGGTCTATTGTATGTACAGCTTTTATCGGCATCAATAGCGCTGACCGCCCAGCCACGTGCTTGCTGGGGAAGCACTGAACTGAAGACTCCGCCGCCAGACGGGAGGGGGGGCTGTTCTGGGGGCCGCAACCGACACAGGCAGTGAGCCGTCTGTTCTCCAAGCAGCAGACATTTGAAAAAGAGATATGGAGAGTTCTCTGGAATTTCGTTCTTGTTCTAGGAGGTCTAGTCTTTCCGAGAAATACGTTTAATAGATTGTATGTAACTTCCTGTCTATATGAGACTGATTTCTGCCGACTACAGAAGGATCTTTTTGTGGACCATCAGCGACGAGACAGAAAAGGCCTGTATCCCTGTCTACGGTGAGGAGGGGAGATGTGAAGCATGCTAGTGGCAAGACACAATCAATACCTTCTCTACGCGGCAGCAATGGAAGTACTATCGACGACTGTGTTGCCAATACACAGTTACTAAACACAGCCTTCCGAAATTCCGTCACCAAAAATTACAAACTATATATTGACAAACTGCTTATTTGCTTCTGTCTCGGGTTCTTCGGCCGACGTTCGTGTGATGATTTTGCTGACGTTTCGCCAGCACGAGTGGCTGGCATTGTCAAAGCTTCACCCTCCATTGCCGGAGGTGAACTGGAGGGTGAAGCTTTGACAATGCCAGCCACTCGTGCTGGCTAAACGTCAGCAAAATCATCACACGAACGTCGGCCGAAGAACCGGAGACAGAAGCAAATAAGCAGTTTGTCAACAAGTGGCCACGAAAGTCTTAACAATTTTGTAAACTATATATTCCAGAATTCGAGCGAAGAACATCTGTCAACATAAGTAACATAGAATAGTGAAGCAGCTTAAATCACTAAACAAAAACAAGTCTTCCCGTCGAGACTGTATAGCAGTTATGTTTCCCTCAGGGTATTTTGATACAATAACTCCGAACTCGACAATCATACGACCGTTTGCTCGACGGAAAATCCGCCCCCAAAGACTGGAAAGTTGCACAGGTTAGACGAATATTCAAGAAAGGTAGTAGAAGGAATCCACTAAATTACTGGACTACAACATTATCGTCGAAATGCAGCAGGATTGTAGAACATATATGGTGCTCGAACATTAAACAATATCTTGAAAAGAATGGTCTATTCCCACACAGTGCAAACGGATTTAGAAAACATCGTTCTTGTGAAACGCAACTACCTCTTTACTCAATGAAGTGTTGATTGGTATTGACGATTTCAATTTGATTCCGTATTTTTTATATTTGAAGAAGGCTTTTCACCCTGTACCACATAAGTGGCTTGTAGCGAAATTTCAAGCTTATGGAATGTCTTTTCAGTTATGTGACTAGATTCGTGATTTCCTGTGAGAGAGGTCACAGTTCGTAATAATCAACGGAAAGACATCGAGTAAACTAGAAGTGATTTCTGGCGTTCCCCAATGTAGTGTTATAGGCCCTTTGCTATATAACTGATTTAGCAGATAATCTGAGTAGCCGCCTTAAGTTGTTTGCGCAAGATGCTATCGTTTATCGACTACTATCAAAAATTGAAAAACGATTAGAAAAGACATCTGTATGGTGCAAAAATTGGAATTTTGACCCCAAATAACGAAAAGCGTGAGGTCATCCACATGACTGCTAAAAGGAAACCGTTTAACTTCAATTACACGATAAATGAGCCAAATTTAAAGGCCATAAATGCAACTAAACTCCCAGGAATTACAATTATAATCTCCTTAAACTGGAAGGAACACACAGAAAAACGTTTTGGGTAGGCTAATCAAAGATTGCGTTTATTGGCAGGACACTTAGAAAATGTAACAGACCTACTACAGAGACTGCCTACACTACATTTTTCCGTCCTCTTTTAGAATACTGCTGCGCGGTGTGGGATCCTTATCTGATAAGATTGATGAAATTCATCGAGAAAGTTCAAAGAAGGGCAGCACGTGTTGTATCATCGCAAAATAGGGAACAGAGGGTCACTGAAATGATCAGGATTTGGGGTCGACATCATTAAAATAAATGCGTTTCTCATTCTGGCGGAATCTTCTCACGAAATTTCAATCACTAACTTTCTCCTCTGAATTCGAAGATATTTTGTTGACGTCGACCTACAGAAACGGTCATCGTAATAAAATAAGGTAAATCGGAGCTCACACAGAAAGATAGAGGTGTTCTTCTTTTCCGTGAGCTGCTTGAGATTGGAGTTATCGTGAAGGGGATTCGATGCACCTCTGCCAGGCACCTAAGTGTGATTTGCAGGGTATCCGTGCAGATGTAGATGTAGCTGAAGATGTGGAGTGGTACCGGAGGAATGTAAGACTGCCTCCAAGTTGGTTAGTTCGTGGCTGCCTGTCAAGGAGGACACAGCTGCAACTGCCACCCCTCTGCAATCTTCTGGAGGCGGTTTGTCTGGTAGGTGTTTCATTACGATGATTTTTTTCTCCAATCCCAGGTACGTGTGTTGATTGTCACCCATTGTTTACGAGTGCTGGTCTTTTTCGTGACAATTTCGATATGTGATTATATCAGTGAAGCATTTTCAGTCCGTTGTGGTAGTGTCTATTGGTCTCGATTACCTGGGCTACAGGGTGACTGTCGAGCAATGCAACAAAGAGGCGTCTATAGCTAACTCTACCGTCAAACAGCAAGAGATTCAATCCTCAGCTGTATGCTTACATGTTATATAGTTACTGGACTCATCTTTGTCCAATACCAGCGTTATGTCAGTTGAACACAATTCCCTCCAAAAATAGAGATCATACATTCGACTCCTTAATTTTTGCCGCTAGCTTGTAGGTGAAGGGTAGAGTTTGAGTGCGTCTGCCACCGGTTTCGAGTGTTATTGTGAAACTTTTCCCCAGTAGGTTATCACCACTTGTGTGACATCGTCAATTTGCGATTTTAGGAACTACTTGTGTAGCGCTGTACGTGTAGTTGTGTAATTAGGACCGATCTTTAGGTTAACTACGTAATTAGGACCGATATGTACTTCAGTTTCAAGACCAAAATAAATAAAGTTCACTAACCTAACCTTCCTCTCCTACATGTGATCAGTATCCATTTGTTTGAGGAGGGGAGGAGTGGGGAGGGAGTGTATTAGGGATTTCTGTGCAGAAGGATTAGGGTTCGAGTCCCAGAAAGAAATACGTCATTTTCGATTTACGGCCAATTCCCAGTTGGGCGGGTGAGGTGGGGCATGAGCACTGCCCTGGGACAAAGAAATCCCCCAAATTTCGAAGTTCCCGCCAAAATTCGAAATTCCCGCAAAAATATAAATTCCCTCCAAAATGTGAAATTACCGCCAATAGGGTAGGTGGGGCAACGGAGGGGGAGAGCTTTGGAGGGGATGGGGTTCCATGTGTAGGCTGCTTTTGGGGGGAGGGATAATTAATTGATCAATTTAATTAATTTGCATGTCAGTACCCTCCTACTACAGATGACGTTCATTTGGTGTCTTAGCTGCAACATCCTCAAGGAACTTGTCAGTGGGTTGAGCATCGTCAAACTGTCTGTCGTGCCAGCTGGTAACCAGTTACCGCCTGGAGTGGGGTTCACAGTCCGGGCTACAGGGGGATTATCCTCATCTTCCTGCAACGGGCACTGTCTTGCGTTACGTTTCCTGTGAACAGCCTCCTCTTCTTCCGGCTTATGGGCAGCTCCTGCTTGAGGGAACGTGTGTCTGCATCCTGTGGATCACGACGAACAGTAGGCACATCCCGCATGTCTGTGGCCTCCTCTTCTTGACACGAAATGAAGAGCAGACGGGATCTCTGCTGTCGAGCACGTCGATCGTTCCGACGCAGGCTGTGTCATAGTGGGTGCGGTAACCGTGAGAAAACCGCGGGGATCGGTATCTGGAACAATGTCGGCGTTAGTCATGTTGCTCGCTACCTCGGCATATGTAATAGGCAGCGTCGTCGGTTGCTATGTAGACGTCGAGTCAGCTCGAAGTATCTTAACGAGGTGTTTCTGCGGGCACTCGCAGTTAACAACCAGTTCCTACCAGCACTCGGAACAAGTCCACGGTTAACCGTCATAAATGACGATCGCTCGACAGCCACCAACGGTCACGTATAAGGGGATGTGTTCCCGCAGTTCATTTTGGACCTGACGCTCTCCGTTCAGAACAGAATTCGTTTAGAACGTGTGGCGCCTTATGATCTCCCCATAAGGCCACAGCGCGTCCACGACAAGCGGGGCTGGTTCTTCAAACGGCTACTCGACGATTCGTAAGATCGGATCCACGAGCCCTGCATGGTCGACACATTGCCGTCTGAGTGATGCAAACGATATCCATCTGTGGAATGGCGAGTAAGCCGTTCACACACTGCTTCATCAACTAACTTCACATAAATCGTGCTGAAGACGATCGAGAGATGTCTGCTGAGGAGTTTCTGTACATCGACATGCATTACTTCACGCAGAAGACGCTCTACTTCGTACGCTTTAGATCGTGCGTTCTTGGCCATTCTGTATGAAAGCGCCATCGTCACTGTATGTGATCTGTTGACACTACGATACCACTATTCGAGCGAGTAAAAAACGGCCCGATTGTGGAGGGTCGCACAAATCTCACGGCCGCTTCGAAACAAGGCTGAAAGCCAAACTGTGTTACCCACAATCCTCACGACCTGTCCTCACAGCTTTACTTCCGCCAGTCCCTCGTCTCTAACCTTCCAGACTTCACAGTATATCCACTGCGAAACTGCACGAGTAGCGCTCCTGCAATATAAGGAAATAGCGAAGACATGGCTTAGCCGCAGCCTGGTGGATGTTTACAGAAGGAAACTTTCACTGTGCGGAGAGAGTGTGCGCTGATATAAAACACCCTGGCACATCAAAATTGTGCCGGACCGAGACGCAAACTCTGAAACCTTTGTCATGCAGGAGAGCTACTGTGGTGTTTGGAACGTACGAAATGAGGTGCTGGCGGCAGTAAGGTTGTGAGTAGGGGTCGTGAGTCACGCCTGACTAGCTCGATCGGTAGAGAATTTTTATCGAAATCGAGTTTCGGTCCAGCACACATTTTTAATCTGTCAGAAGTTTCATACCAATACATACTCCGCTGAAGACTGAGAATTTCTTTCTGGAACCCTCTACATTCTGTATATATGGAAATGAATTATTCATATCTCTGTCAGTGAAGAGAGCTCTTTTTGCAACTTGTTCCATCAATACATAGACATAGATATCTTAACCACACTCTAACAATCCACGTGTGTACTGTCGACCCATAGTGTCCAACGGGCACAATATTTCGCCGATCAGACTTGTCGCTATCGTCAGGTGCGCTGACGAACTGAGCTCCTGAGGGCGGGTGACCGTCTTAAATCCCTTCCCCCTGCGGGGCGTTCTCTCCGCGGTCCGCACCCGCGCGTCAGCGGTCGCTGAGACGCTGGCGTTGGCGTCTGTGGTTGTGTCAGTGTAATTGCCTCGTCCGCCCTGGTCGCTCGTTCGTTCTCTTTCCTGAGAGTCTTTTTAATTAGATCAATACTGGTTTGCCATGCCTTGCTGAGGTTATAGCCGCAGTCTCGGTTGATGACTCCGTCCCTGATACGAATTTTGATAGCCTCTCTAATGACGCTGTTCCAGTATTTACATGTCTTTGCCAAGACTCTGGTATGTTGGTAGCCCATTTTGTGATTTTTCATGGAACAGCGCTCTGTGACCACGAACTTGTCGGGGTACATAAGTCGAGTGGGCCTATGATGTTCTCGGCAACGATCTTCGGTGGTGCGTAATGTCTGTCCAATATAAGTCTTCCCACACTGACATGGAATCTGGTATATGCCGGCCTCTTGCAAACCGCGATAGCTTTGACACTTCCTAATAATTGGGTGGGCAAAGACAGTTCCTACTCGGTGTTTCCACAATATTCGTCCTGTTTTCCCCTATAGCGCGCCATTATAAGGTTTATATGTAGTGGCTATCTCCTCCTCCGTGACTTCTTCCGTCTCCACACGCTGTACTGTAGAGGTGTGGCGGAGAGAGCATCTGATCTACCATTACGAGTACCCGCTCTTCCGGAACACAGTTTTGAGGTCTTCCATCTCATGAGGCAGACTCTCTGCGTCAGAGATGGTGCGTGCCCTGTGCACAGGTGTTTTTACTACCCCATTTCTCTGTGAAGGGTGATGGCAGATATCCGCATTAAAATACAGGTCGGTGTGCGTTTTATTACTGTATACCCCATGACCTGGGTGCCATCCTCTCTTCTTTTGATCATGGCGTCCAGGAACGGTAATCTTCCTTCTTCTTCAGTCTCCATAGTGAATTTGATGTTCTGATATATGGAATTCGGGTGTGACCCCACAAAGAAGATGGAGAACAAGTCCAGGGCTCTTCTCAGGGACTTCCTAAAGTCCACAAAGAAGGGGTGCTGTAACGCCCAATTGACAGCAACTTTAGGACACCTACGTATTTTCTGGCCAAATACCTGGCAGAATTACTAAGCCCTTATGTGGTAAATGCCCTCATCACGTTCGTAATTCCGTGGATTTCGTAAGAAGTCTCGACAACTTCAAGACGAAAGACGCAGATATCCTGGTGAGTTTTGACGTTGTTTCCTTATTCACCAGAGTGCGTCTTCGAGAGTCAGTTGAGCTTTTGCACAGAAATTTGACAAGAAGACGACCGACCTTTTCAGGAATGTTCTGAGCTCCATGTATTGTCTCTTTAATGGAGAATACTCTGAACAAATTGAAGGAATCGCAATGGAGAGCCCACTCTCGCCTGTGGTCGCAAATTTCTAAGTTGAGTACTTCGAGGAGGAAGCTTTGGCGTCGTCCAAATGGAAAACTACATGTTTTCTCCGTTATGTGGGTGACACATTTGTGCTCTGGCCCCATGGAAGGGACAAGCTCCTAGACTTCTTTACACATCTGAACTCCAAACATCCGAACATCATATTCACTATGGAGACCGAAGCAGAAAGAAGATTACCATTCCTGGAAGTTATGGTCAAAAGAAGAGAGGATGGCACCCTGGGTCACGGGGTGTACAGGAAGAAAACGCACACCAACCTGTATTTGCATGCAGATAGCTGCCACCACCCTTCGCAGAGAAATGGGGTGCTAGAAACACCGGCACACAGGGTGCGCATCATTTCTGACGCAGAGAGTCTGCCCCATGAGCTGGAAAACCTCAAAACTGTATTCCAGAAACACGGGTACTCGTAATGGCAGATCAGATGCTCTTTCCTCCCCACCTCTACAGTACAGTGTGTGGAGACGGAAGAAGTCACGGAGGAGATAGCCACTGCCATTATACCTTATACTGGCGCGCTATCGGGGAAAACAGGAAGGATATTGCGGAAACACCGAGTAGATACTGTCTTTTGTCCACTAAATAATACACGAGCATTATTGGGAAGGGTCCAAGACGATCACGGTTTGCGAGAGGCCGGCATATGCCAGATTCCATGTCAGTGTGGGAAGATTTACCTTGGACAGACATTGCGCACCATGGAAGATCGTTGCCGAGAACATAAGAGGGAAACTCGACTTAGGTACCCCGACAAGTTTGCGGTTGCACAACGCTGTTTGACCTAAAATCACAAAATGGACTGCCAACATACGAGGGTATTTGCACATAGATCTAAATACTGAGTGTCGTTAGAGAGGCTATCAAAATTTGTACCAGGGACGGATTCATCAACTGAGATTGCGGCTATAACCTCAGCAGGGTATGGCAACCAGCATTAATCTAATTAAAATGACGCTCAGCAAAGAAAACAAAAGGGCGACCAGGGCGGATGAGGCGATTACACCGACGCCACCACAGACGCCGACGCCAGCGTATCAGCGACCGCCGACGCGCGGCTGCGGCCTCGGACGGTGGAGAGAACGCCCCACAGGGGGAGGGGATTTAAGATGGCCGCCCGCCCTCAGGAGCTCAGTTCGGCAGCGCACCTGACGATGGCGACATGTCTGATCAGAGAAATATTGTGCCTGTTGAACACTATGGACCGACAGTACACCTGTGGACTGTTAAGAGTGTGGTTAAGATATTTGTCCGTGTGTTGATGGAACACGTTGCATGCCTTTCTTTTTTATGATTGCCTCTGCAATTCACGCATCATATCTGTGGCACTATAACCCCTACTCGAGAAGTACAAAACGAGCTGCCCTTCTTTTTACTTTTCGATGTCACCCGTCAGTCCCACCTGATACGGATCCCCCACCGCACACCAATACTCCAGAATAGAGCGGACAAGCGTGATGTAAGTAGTCACTTTAGGTGACCTGTAGCATCTTCTAAGTGATCTGCCAATGATTCTCTATCTTTGGTTTGCTCTACCCACAACATTATCTATGTGACCGTTCTAACTTGAGTTATTTGTAATTGTAATCCCTAAGTATTTATTTGAATTTACAGCCTTAAGATTTGTGTGACTTGTCGCGTAATTGAAATTTAGCGGATTTCTTTTAGTACTCATGTGAATAACTTCACACTTTTCTTTATACAGTGGCCGTTACCACTTTTCGCACCATACAGATATCTCATCTAAATCATTTTGCCATTCGTGTTGGTCATCTGATCACTTTACAAGATAGTAAATGACAGCTTCGTCTGCAAACAATCTAACTGGGCTACTCAGATTGTATCCTATGTCGGTAGTACAGCTAAGGAACAATTGAGGACCTATAACATTTCCTTGGGGAACGCCAGATATTACTTCTGTTTTACTCGATATCTTTCAGTCTATTACTACGAACTCTGCCCTTCCTCACAGAAAGTCACGAATCCAGTCGCAAAAATGAGGCGATATGCTGTAGGCAAGCAGTTTGGTTAGAAGATGCTTGTGAGGAACGGTCCTGAAAGCCTTGTGGAAAACTAAAAATATGGAATCAATCTGATATCCTCTGTCAACAGCACTCATTACTTCATGAATATAAAGAGCTGGTTGTGTTTCACAAGAATGATGTTATCTGAATCCGTGCTGTGTGTCAATAAATCGTTTTCTTCGAGGTATTTCATAATGTTCGATCACAGTATATTTTCCAAACCCCTACTGCAAATTGACGTTAGTGACATGGGTCGATAATTCAGCGTATTACTCCTATTTCCCTTTTTGGCTACTGGTGTGACTTGAGCAATTTTCCAGTAGGCATGGAACTTTCTGTGAGCCGGCGGTTGTAAACAATTGCTAAATACGGAGCTATTTTATCAGCAACTCTGAAAAGAGCCTGACTGGTATACAATCTGGACCGGAGGACTTGCCTTTATTAAGTGATTTAAGCTGCTTCGCGACACAGAGGACATTACGACTATGTTTCTAATCTTGCAGTTATTCTTGATTGGAATTTGGGAATATTTACTTCGTCTTCTTTGGTGAAGGAGTTTCGTAAAGCCGAATTTAATAACTCTGCTTTAGTGGCACTGTCATCAGTGACTTCACGGTTGTTATGGCGCAGTGAAAGGATTGATTGCATCCTGCTTCTGTAGTGCTTTATGTATGACCAGAATCTCTTTGGGTTTCAGCCAGATTTCGAGACAGAGTTTCGTTGTGGAAATTATTAAAAGTATCTCGCATTGAAGTACGCGCTATATTTCGAAATTCTGCAAAACTTTGCCAATCTTGGGGGTTTTCCGTTATTTTACATTTGACACGTTTTTTCGTTGTTTCTGCAAAAGCAATATGACCCGTTTTCTGTACAATGGGGGATCAGTACCATCACTTATTAATTTATGTGGCATATACACTCCTGGAAATGGAAAAAAGAACACATTGACACCGGTGTGTCAGACCCACCATACTTGCTCCGGACACTGCGAGAGGGCTGTACAAGCAATGATCACACGCACGGCACTGCGGACACACCAGGAACCGCGGTATTGGCCGTCTAATGGCGCTAGCTGGGCAGCATTTGTGCACCGCCGCCGTCAGTGTCAGCCAGTTTGCTGTGGCATACGGAGCTCCATCGCAGTCTTTAACACTGGTAGCACGCAACGACAGATTGGACGTGAATCGTATGTGCAGTTGACGGACTCTGAGCGAGGGCGTATAGTGGGCATGCGGGAGGCCGGGTGGACGTACCGCCGAATTGCTCAACACGAGGGGCGTGAGGTCTCCACAGTGCATCGATGTTGTCGCCAGTGGTCGGCGGAAGGTGCACGTGTCCGTCGACCTGGGACCGGACCGCAGCGACGCACGGATGCACGCCAAGACCGTAGGATCCTACGCAGTGCCGTAGGGGACCGCACCGCCACTTCGCAGCAAATTAGGGACACTGTTGCTCCTGGGGTATCGGCAAGGACCATTCGCAACCGTCTGCATGAAGCTTGGCTACGGTCCCGCACACCGTTAGGCCGTCTTCCGCTCACGCCCCAACATCGTGCAGCCCGCCTCCATTGGTGTCGCGACAGGCGTGAATGGAGGGACGAATGGAGACGTGTCGTCTTCAGCGATGACAGTCGCTTCTGCCTTGGTGCTAATGATGGTCGTATGCGTGTTTGGCGCCGTGCAGGTGAGCGCCACAATCAGGATTGCATACGACCGAAGCACACAGGGCCAACACCCGGCATCATGGTGTGGGGAGCGATCTCCTGCACTGGCCGTACACCTCTGGTGATCGTCGAGGGGACACTGAGTAGTGCACGGTACATCCAAACCGTCATCGAACCCATCGTTCTACCATTCCTAGACCGGCAAGGGAACTTGCTGTTCCAACAGGACAATGCACGTTCGCGTGTATCCTGAGCCACCCAACGTGCTCTATAAGGTGTAAGGCAACTACCCTGGCCAGCAAGATCTCCGGATCTGTCCCCCATAGAGCATGTTTGGGACTGAATGAAGCGTCGTCTCACGCGGTCTGCACGTCCAGCACGAACGCTGCTCCACTGAGGCGCCAGGTGGAAATGGCATGGCAAGCCGTTCCACAAGACTACATCCAGCATCTCTACGATCGTCTCCATGGGAGAATAGCAGCCTGCATTGCTGCGAAAGGTGGATATACACTGTACTAGTGCCGACATTGTGCATGCTCTGTTGCCTGTGTCTATGTGCCTGTGGTTCTGTCAGTGTGATAATGTGATGTATCTGACCCCAGGAATATGTCAATAAAGTTTCCCCTTCCTGGGACAATGAATTCACGGTGTTCTTATTTCAATTTCCAGGAGTGTATCTCTCAATTGCCGTTGATACTATCTCTTTGAAATTATTCCACATCTTTTCCAAGCTTACGTAAACAGATCGGAAGGAGTGGAGAATGCCTCTTAAAAAGCGGTAAGAGCATTTTTATCAGCTTTTTAAAAATAGATGCACTTTGCGTTCCTTTTTGATGGTTCTATGTGTTACGGTATTCAGCTTAGCAGCAACTGCCTTGTGGTCGCTAATCCGAGTATTCGTCATGATACTCACTATTTTTCCAGGATTATTTGCTGCTGAGAGGTCAAGTATGCTTTCCCAACCATTTACACTTCGAGTGGGCTCATGAACTAATTGTTCAAAATGATTTTCTGAGAAAGCATTCAGTACAATTTCGGACTACGTTTTATGCCTGCCCCTGGCTTTAAACGTATAATTTTTCCAGCATATCGAGGGTAGATTGAAGTCACCACCGACTATAACAGTATGAGTGGGGTTCACATTTGAAATGAGACTCATGTTTTCTTTGAACTGTTCAGCAACTATATCTTCTGAGTTGGGGAGTCACTAAAACGATCCAATTCCTAGTTTAGTCCAATTGTCAAGTATAACCTCTACCCATACTGTTTCGCAGGACCTATCTACTTCAATTTCTTCTGACAACAGTAAATACTCGACCACCAACTGTATTTAATATATTCTTTCTGAACACTGTTAAGTCGTTTGCAAAAATTTTGGATGAACTTATTTCCGGCTTTCCGTTCCTATAACTATTTGAGCTTCAATGCTTTCTATTAGAGCTTTCAGTTTGTAACCGCGCAACCGCCACGGTCGCAGGTTCGAATTCTCCCTCGGGCATGGATGTGTGTCATGTCCTTAGGTTAGTTAGGTTTAAGTAGTTCTAAGTTCCAGGGGACTGATGACCTCAGATGTTAAGTCACATAGTGCTCGGAGTCATTTGAACCATCGTATTAGGGCTTGGAGCTCTGGATCTTTCCCAACACAGACACGACAACTTACGAGGTGCATGCAAGTTCTAAGGCCTCCGATTTTTTTTCTCCGTACTGGAAAGAGATAGAAACATGCGCATTGTTTTAAAATGAGGCCGCGTTCATTGTCAATACGTACCAGAGATGGCAGCACCGTACAGCAGATGAAATTTTACCGCCAGCGGCGAGAATCAGAACTGTTTTAAATACTTAAAATGGCGACGTTTCCCTTATTTGAACAGCAATGCAATCATACGTTTTCTGAATTTGCGTGGTGTGAAACCAATTGAAATTCATCGACAGTTGAAGGAGACATGTGGTGATGGAGTTATGGATGTGTCGAAAGTACGACAGTTTAATGAAGGCAGAACATCGTGTGACAACAAACCGAAACAACCTCGGGCTCGCACAAGCCGGTCTGACGACATGATCGAGAAAGTGGAGAGAATTGTTTTGGGGGATCGCAGAATGATTGTTGAACAGATCGCCTCCAGAGTTGGCATTTCTGTGGGTTCTGTGCACACAATCTCGCATGACAACCTGAAAATGCGAAAAATGTCATCCAGGTGGCTGCCACGAAGGCTGACGGACGACCACATGGCTGCCCGTGTGGCATGTTGCCAAGCAATGTTGACGCGCAACGACAGCATGAATGGGACTTTCTTTTCGTCGGTTGTGACAATGGATGAGATGTGGATGTCATTTTTCGATCCAGAAACAAAGCGCCAGTCAGCTCAATGGAAGAACACAGATTCACCGCCACCAAAAAAATTTCGGGTAACCGCCAGTGCTGAATAAATGATGGTGTCCATGTTCTGGGACAGCGAGCGCGTAATCCTTACCCATTGCGTTCCAAAGGGCACTACGGTAACAGGTGCATCCCACGAAAATACTTTGAAGAACAAATTCCTTCCTGCACTGCAACAAAATTGTCCAGGAAGGGCTGCACGTGTGCTGTTTCCTACGAAAATGTTTTGAAGAACGAATTCCTTCCTGCACTGCAACAAAAATGTCCAGGAAGGGCTGCACGTGTGCTGTTTCACCAAGACAACGCACCCACACATCGACATAACGTTACACAACAGTTTCTTCGCGATAACAACTTTGAAGTGATTCCTCATGCTCCCTACTCACCTGACCTGGCTCCTAGAGACTTTTGGCTTTTTCCAACAATGAAAGACGCTCTCCGTGGCCGCGCATTCACCAGCCGTGCTACTATTGCCTCAGCGATTTTCCAGTGGTCAAAACAGACTCCTAAAGAAGCCTTCGCCGCTGCCATGGAATCATGGCGTCAGCATTGTGAAAAATGTGTACGTCTGCAGGGTGATTACGTCGAGAAATAACGCCAGTTTCATCGATTTCGGGTGAGTAGTTAATTAGAAAAAAAAAATCGAAGGCCTTAGAAAATGAATGCACCTCGTACAGCGACAATACCGATCGTTTCTACAACTATCTTACTGTGTTTTACCTGACCCCTTTTAGACGGACGTCCTTCCTGTGGTTTATTAAGACTCTATAACCTAAAAAACCGCCTATTCTCTTCCACACAACTCCCGCTACCCGTGTAGCCGCTTACTGTGAATAGTGGACTCTTGACAGATTAAGCGGAACCCGGAAACCCACCACCCGATGGCGAAAGTCAAGGAATTTGCAGCCTACACGGTCACAGAACCACCTCAGGCTCTGACTCAGACCCTCCACTCGACCCAGCAGCAAACTACCACATTCGGTTCTGTCGACGATACTGCAGATGATGAGCTCCGCCTTAATCTTGCAAGCAAGACTTGCAGTCTTTGCCATTTCCGCTAACCGCCCGAAAACAGAGACAATCTGCTCTGATCCAAAACGACACACGTCATTGGTACCGACATGGGCCACCGTACATTGCAGTGCGATATGTCAAGTGGCAGTACATGCTTGCGTATAGAAAGCCTGGGACTTCGGTGGAAGACTTCTACCAATTTTGCATACGCGCTTTGCTATTCCACCCCTCTTTCGCAGCGTATCACCCACTTCCTCAAAGTTCTGTACTCACACTTTGATAGTATGCGCAGACTGGAGTGGTGCGTTACATATGTGATTGTAACGCGCCCGAAAATCTCGCTACGCGATCACGTAACTGACATTGTTCTTGTAACACGTCTTCACGATGCAATCAGAATCTCGATATCAGGGTCAATGGCAAAGGTTTGCAGTGCAGATAGCATCACTACCGTTTCTTATTACAAACGTAGCATTCTATTTCTCGTGATGGCAAAACGCCGATTTCACTGTCCCACCTATGAATGTATTCACTCTCCCGTGATATTGGACAGAATCAGAAAATAAAAAATCTGAATTAGCAAAAAAGTCTAGAGAGGAGAAACAGGAAATAAAATTGAGAAACAGGGTTATTCGCTTTTGACCTCATCTATAACGCTTTTTTATAAGAAGAGCAGTAATGAATTTTTTGTATTACTCTCAAGATTCATACTTTATTGTGTCAACTGCCATAACATAAGTTGAACAAAATTTGCATTTTCAAAGCTATATCATTTTAGGTTGCTTACGTAAAGTGTAGCCTAAATGTAGAATCGATATTCAGCAGCGATCCTCATCTGTCCAGCGCAGCATGATCTATTTCTGCATGTGTTGCATCCATAGACATTGATCAGATCCTAATCCGGGAGAGCACATTTTTCCTCTATTCTAACGCAGAGCATGGTATTTTCATCTTTTGATTAATGTGCTTTGATTAAATACAGATGTAGATACCTACGTATATCATGGCTGTACTCTTCCACGTAAAATAGCTCTGGTGTGTAAAATCGACAGCAGAATTAATAAACCGTCACGGATTTTCCTTTTTGGCACAGAAACGGTATGTTACTGTTAAAATTACGTTGTGCATCAAGGGGTCCTTAGGAAAACTGGGAATTTATGAGTGGCACGAATACTGCTGCCATGTTTGTTACGTTTAGAAGTGGTGATGGAATCCGTGCTGCATGCCATTTGACCGGCTCCTTCCGCAGTTCCGTAAGGGCTGAACGAGGAAGCAAAAGAAACATTGAAAACATTATTTCCACACTGTTATGATAAGATTCGTGTCCATAAACGTTCTTATCCGTCATGACTGTCCGACAACGCCGAAACCGCAGCGGAGCAAAGAATTGGCATACTTTCCCGTGTACACAGGGACAATGAAGAAAACTCGCGATATAATTATAGCGATTGCTAAAGCTGCAGTATTTCATCGGCAGTATTAGTAGAGCTGCAGACAGTGACTGCTAGAAATTCGTGAGGATTTAGTAATGAATAAAAAGCCTGTACTCAGTTTTCAAGAAGGGGTAAGCGCCAACTCTGCCCCCACCCCTGCCATAGGAGACACCTGTTTCTGGACTAGATGTCACTCAGAACTATATTCGGTTGGATGTGGTTCCTTCAAAAAGAGTCAACATTGGTTTTCATTATCAGTCATACTTACGTAAAATATGTTATGTACCTACGAATCGTAAAATTTAATCCATACATACTCCTGGGGTCTGAAATAGAGGGTAAGAGAGCGCTTGACGCTCAGTTGTAGGTAGCTGTCTGTGAGGGAAAGACGATGGAGTAGGCTGTTTATGTGGTGTGCTGTGTGAAGTCACGAACTGTTAGATTAATTTAGGTGTATCAGTAATGTTGAACATGGAAGCAGAAGTCTTCACTCAAGCAAGGTAATGTTAAATAATTAAATGTTAAATAAATGTATTAAATAATTATGATTTTTGTTTTGCCTGCGTGGTAGTATAGATGAGTTGGCTAATAATTTGTAATTGTTGAGTAGCCCCAGAATGCATGTAAACCGTTTCGCTAAAAAGTCTAGTTAGATATGTCACTTTTGTAGTGTTTTTAGAATCTGTTAACAGAGCTATGTATAATTTGACAATTTTCATTTATGCTGGTTTACGGAATTTATATAATACTTGCTGTTTAAATCTTACTGTTTGTGGATGCATTGTGAGTACTGTAACTTCAACTGTCAGATGTTTTTGAAAAACCAAACGCCACTTGCAATATAATTTTTCTAAAAAAATTCAGTGTTAGTAATTCACCATAATCAGTACCGCCTCCTTGTCCATGTTTATGTTTTTTTTAGCGAAGTGGGATTTTCTTAAATGTTCTCGTTTGTCAACCAAAAGAATTTCATGTGCATTTCCATTATAACGGCCAGCACTGCACACTGCAGAGCCTGTAGCTAGCATGTTTTTGTTTTTCATGAGAGACCAGAATACATCGCGTTACTATGTTGTGCTTTAGAGGTAAGACAATTAAATTTATTTGTTATGTGCAGCGAGGTTTAAGTTATCAGTTTTGAACAAGGCCACATGCGTCAGTGTCTAAGGAGCTGAATGTATTTTGCAGTGACTGTATTTGTTTATTGGTATTTGGAGTTACATTGCCCAATCAATTCGTTAAAGTTTTACTAACAATAACACAGTGTAAGCACACCACTTGCAGTTACAACACGCTATACGATAATTCGAGTTCAGCACCCATTACAAGATTCAGACTTTTATTAATCGTAAAGCTTTATCTTTTTTATAGAACGTTACATAAACTGAGAGGAACAGGAATGAAATTAATCTATACTGTAAAGTAAATTTCTTCTGAAAGTTTGTGAGCACTTCTCGGAAATTTTGTAAGATGATCCAGGTTTCTTTTCGTCGTAAATTAATAAACATCACCTGAAATATTAACGGGACTTTCCCAATCAATCTGTTGACACCATATGCTGTACGTAACTGACAAATACCGGTCATTTTCAATTATTCTTACATGACACCCCCTCCTATTCCTACGCCCCATCTCTAGCAACACCTGGAATGGCACATCCCCTAATACCCGTTTTCGGGTTGTACATCATGTGTGGACCAAGTTTTGGTATATACCGTCTGATAAAATGTATCTGAAGAGCTATTAGTGAACACACTTCAGCTCTCCTTGGCACACTTTCAGTAGGGTATAGTTGAATGGCAGTCCATTCTTCCTCTAGAGCCAAACCCAGGGAAGGTAATTAATGACTTTGGAAGAAAAGCTTCTCTGAGGTGTTTCATGGGGTTGAAGGGACGACTTTGGGCAGGCTAGTCCATTTCAGAAATGCTATTGTCCACAAACCATGGCCTCACAGGTACTGCTTTATGATAGGCTGTATTGTCATGCCGATCAACCTGTCATCGTCTCCGAACTGTTCCTCTACTTTGTGGACTACGCAGTCCTGTAAAGTGTGTTCATATCCTTCCGAATTTATTGTTTTCTTAAGCCCAATAATGAAATCACATTTTGGTCATAAAAAAGCCTCCATACCCTAACACCACCTCCTCTGTAAGTCATTTTTGACAGGTACACATGATCGCAGGTGAAATTCTACAGGCATTTGCCTAACCCAGATTTCATACATACATAGCCACAGGGTAGAGCGTGAGTCGTCAGTATTTAGACCATATTAAGTTTCGCTTAACACTGACTACAGAGACGTGCTGGTTATAAGAAGCTGCTCGATCATTGTATCAACAGCCGATTAAGGACGTTGACCGGCAATAAGAAGCCGCCTTGTTTGTGGCATCAGCAAAGTGGCTGCTCGGGTATCTTTAGTCGGCCGTGAATAGATGTGTTGCACGTGAGTTGAGCAGTTTGTTTGTGTACTTGTTTTCTGAAATTACTAACTTTAACACCGACTGATGTGTTAATTGTTATGTTTATTTTCAGCAACTAAAGGGAAGGTTATGAAGTTGCAGTTCGATTAACAATATTTCTTAACCGACAGTATGAATGGCTATTGTATATTCTTAACGATCGAAGAGCGTTTTCAAGGATATCATATATTACACTAGTCAACAAATTTAATTTTTTTTCTACATGTGATTTCTAAATGGGCGGCTTTACCTAACTTTGTGGTACTAAATTAACAGGTAAAATCATTTTTCCTTGAACATGTCACATTTCCCAGATACACAGCAGAATAAAAACCAGTACCATAACACAATAAAGAAATATGTATTCAGAACTTTATAACTCAATAATATGTATATGTGGACGTGACGACAATAATGGTCCAAATTATTTCACAACGTACCCTCTACTTTAATATTCTTAGGTATTCAAAAAACTTGACAACGATGCTCTTCTTTGTTTGCCTTTTCATCACTCTCCCTAACAACACTCCAGGAGTTGTAACCGATCATCGAAGGGTTCCAGTGACCTCAACAACGATTAGTATCGTGGCAACATCATGCTGAAAGCGTTCACCGTACTCATAGCATACGGGCCGGCGGGCGTGGCCTGCGGTTAAAGACGCTTCAGTTTGGAAACGCGCGACCTCTACGGTCGCGGGTTCGAATCCTGCCTCGGGCATGGATGTGTGTGATGTCTTTAGGTTAGTTCGGTTTATGTAGTTCTAAGTTCTAGGGGACTGATGACCTCAGGTGTTAAGTGCCATTGTGCTCAGAGCCATTTGAACTATCGCATACGGCTCCCAAATTTTTTACCTATTGAAAGGGAGGTGGGAATGTAAAAAACTGACTTTTAACGCACATAGCTAAGAGTGTTTAAAGACACATCTGCGGGATTTTATATACAAAATACTTGAAATGTAATAAGTAAATGGATAGTGTATCAAGTAAATATTAAGTACTGTGAATGGTGGTATCGGGTGTAGGATACAACCGCAGGAACAAATGTAGAATTATGCCCCTCAGTTGTTGTGAAGCGGACTGCACCTTCTTGTTTTAGATGCGAGCCAAGACGGACGCTTTTCTGCGATTACAGTAGATTTATACAGTACACCGCGATTATTATTTACACTTTGTAAAGGTGAAATCATACCAGTTGCACTCGCATATTGTTAATAATTAAAAAAAACTTTGAACTGGTCTCGGTGGTTTAAATGATACCGACTCTTGACATAACTTTGCAATTTTTACCAACTGTAAGTTTTAAACGCCACAGCCTTACTCTACCTCTGACAAGAAACACTCCCTGAGTAACAAAACCGTTCACTATATTGTTGGGCCGAGGTATGTATAGTGAGAATTGCACCATTCGTATTTCAACATGCACTAGATTATGAAGCCTCTTCCGCAATACGAATTATCTTGTCATCAGGGAGTGAAGTTTAGAATCTTTATCACAGCTTCCATCTAGTGACGATTAATATACTCCGCAAATCACACGTAAGTGCGTGGTAGAGATTTCATCGAACAATCTTCATAATACTTCTCTATTAATCCAATTTCGAACAGTGCGTGGAAATAACGAACACCTATATCTTTCCGTGAGTGCTTATATTATTATGATGATCGTTTCTCCCTACGTAGGTTGGCGTCAACAAAATATTTTCGTATTCGGAGGAGAAAGTTTATTGTAAGATTCCTCCGCAACGAAAAGCGCCATTGCTTTAATTATGTCGACCCCAGACGCTGTGTCATATCAGTGACTCTCTTTTCCCCGTTCTGCAATAATACAAAATGTGTTGCTCTTCTTTGAATTTTCTACTTGTGCTTAGTTAATCCTATCTGGTAAGGATCCCAGTCCGCTTAGCAGTACTCCAAAAGAGGACGGACAAGCGCAGTGCAGGCAGTCTCTTTAGTAGATCTGTTATATTTTCGAAGTATTGTCCAAATGAAACGTAGTCCTTGGTTTGTCTTACCCAAAACATTTTCTATGTGTTCTTTCCAATTTAAGTTGTTCGTAAGTGTAACTCACAGGTAAGTAGTTGAATTTACTGCCCTTAGATGTGACTAATTTATCGTTAAACGAAGTTCAACGGAATCCCTTTAGCGTTCATGTGGATGACCCAGTGGCGGATATATACGGTGGGCGCGCGGGACGTCCGCGCCGTCCCCGCCAGTCAACTCGCACACTATTCGTTCGTCTCTTTCGTCAGTCGACTCGACTGCATCGAGTTATCGGGTAGTTGTACTTTCCTATGTAGCAGGCACATCTGTGTCATCGAGTTGATACGTTTCTGTCTGGAACATACCGGGTGATCAAAAAGTCAGTATAAATTTCAAAAGTGGATAAATCACGGAATAATGTAGATAGAGAGATACAAATTGACACACATGCTTGAAATGACATGGGGTTTTATTAGAACCGAAAAAATACAAAGTTCAAAAAATGTCCGACAGATGGCGCATCATCTGATCAGAATAGCAATAATTAGCATAACAAAGTAAGACAAAGCAAAGATGATGCTCTTTACAGGAATATGTCCACAAGAATATGTCCACCATCATTCTTCAACAATAGGTGTAGTCGAGGAATAATTTTGTGAACAGCACTGTAAAGCAAGTCCAGAGTTAGTGAGGCATTGGCGTCGGATGTTGTCTTTCAGCATCCCTAGAGATATCGGTCGATCACGATACACTTGCGACTTCAGGTAACCCCAAAGCCAATAATCACACGGACTGAGGTCTGAGGACCTGGGAGGCCAAGCATGACGAAAGTGGCGGCTGAGCACACGATCATCACCAAACGACGCGCTCAAGAGATCTTTCACGCGTCTAGCAATACTTTTTTTTTTGTTTTAATAAAACCCCATCTCATTCCAAGCATGTTTGTCAATTTTTACCTCTCTATCTACATTATTCCGTGGTTTATTAAGTTTTCAAATTTATACTGACTTTTTGGTCATCCGGTAGATAGCTAGCACATACCTACGAGAAACGGCACGGCCATTCTAGTGATTCCTGGTATTTGTTCGAAAAAGTCGCGAATATTCTGCAGTTTTCTTGTACAGAGAAGTTTCAACAAATAGAGTTATAAATACGGACTATTCACCAAATAGAAGCCTAGTTTACTTTTCGAAACAAAAATATTTCAAGTAAAAAGTCCTTTCAAGTTAAACGTTGTAGCAAGTGCAAGTGTGAAGATTAGTCAAGAGCGAGAGTAATCAGTTGATTGTTAATTATTAATAATAGTAGCTCATAGTAATTTCATAGTAAAAATATTTTTATGAGACTCGTTACAATACTTTTACTAGTAACGTAACAATAGTTTCCCATAAGTAGATTGTAATACGAGTGACATAGTTATTTTTTATTACGGAAAAAGTAAAGGTAGCTCAGCATATCTTTAGCACCCACTATTTGAGGTTTTACTGTATCAGCCACTGGAATGACCTCACACTTTCCATAATATAGGGTGAATAGCCAGTTTTCGCACCATAAAGATATCTTTTCTAAATCATTTTGCGATTTGCTTTGTTCTTCTGATGACTTTACTAGACGACAAAAGGCAACATCATCTGCAAACAACATTAGAGGGCTACTCAGATTGTCTCCTGAATCATTTATATAGGTGAGGAACAGCAGAGGGCCAATGACACTACGTTGGGGAACGCCAAAAATCACTTTCCGTCAACTGCCACGGATTGTGACCTCTCAGACAGGAAGTCATATAACTGGGAGGATGTTCGATAACCACACAATTTCACTACAAGTCGCTTGTGAGGTGCAGTGTCAATAGCCTTCTTTAAATCCAGGAAATCAATTTGAAATCCCTCGTCAACAGCACTCAACAGCTCGTTTGTGTAAAGAACAAGTTGTTTGTCACAAGAACGATGTTTCCTAAATCGGTGTTGGCTATGGGTCTTGGAGGTAATTCATAATTTTCGAACACAATAAATGTTCCACAATTCTGCTGCATATCCACGTTCATAATATGAGCCTGTAATTTAGTCTTGCTACCTTTCTTGAATATTGGTGTGCAACTTTCTAATCTTTGGTTACGGATTTCCGTTGAGCGAGCGGTTGTATATGATTGTTAAGTAAGGAACTCCCCCCATGAACCATGGACCTTGCCGTTGGTGGGGAGGCTTGCGTGCCTCAGCGATACAGATGGCCGTGTCGTAGGTGCAACCACAACGGAGGGGTATCTGTTGAGAGGCCAGACAAACATGTGGTTCCTGAATAGGGGCAGCAGCCTTTTCAGTAGTTGCAGGGGCAACAGTCTGGATGATTGACTGATTTGGCCTTGCAACATTAACCAAAACGGCCTTGCTGTGCTGGTACTGCGAACGGCTGAAAGCAAGGGGAAACTACAGCCGTAATTTTTCCCGAGGACATGCAGCTTTACTGTATGATTAAATGATGATGGCATCCTCTTGGGTAAAACATTCCGGAGGTAAAATAGTCCCCCATTCGGATCTCCGGGCAGGGACTACTCAGGAGGATGTCGTTATCAGGAGAAAGAAAACTGGCGTTCTACGGATCGGAGCGTGGAATGTCAGATCCCTTAATCGGGCAGGTAGGTTAGAAAATTTAAAAAGGGAAATGGATAGGTTAAAGTTAGATATAGTGGGAATTAGTGAAGTTCGGTGGCAGGAGGAACAAGACTTCTGGTCAGGTGACTACAGGGTTATAAACACAAAATAAAATAGGGGTAATGCAGGAGCAGGTTTAATAATGAATAGGAAAATAGGAATGCGGGTAAGCTACTACAAACAGCATAGTGAACGCATTATTGTGGCCAAGATAGATACGAAGCCCACACCTACTACAGTAGTACAAGTTTATATGCCAACTAGCTCTGCAGATGATGAAGAAATTGAAGAAATGTACGATGAAATAAAAGAAATTATTCAGATAGTGAAGGGAGACGAAAATTTAATAGTAATGGGTGACTGGAATTCGAGTGTAGGAAAAGGGAGAGAAGGAAACATAGTAGGTGAATATGGATTGGGGCTAAGAAATGAAAGAGGAAGCCGCCTAGTAGAATTTTGCACAGAGCACAACTTAATCATAGCTAACACTTGGTTTAAGAATCATGAAAGAAGGTTGTATACGTGGAAGAACCCTGGAGATACTAAAAGGTATCAGATAGATTATATAATGGTAAGACAGAGATTTAGGAGCCAGGTTTTAAGTTGTAAGACATTTCCAGGGGCAGATGTGGACTCTGACCACAATCTATTGGTTATGACCTGTAGATTAAAACTGAAGAAACTGCAAAAATGTGAGAAATTAAGGAGATGGGACCTGGATAAACTGAAAGAACCACAGGTTGTACAGAGTTTCAGAGAGAGCATAAGGGAACAATTGACAGGAATAGGGGAAAGAAATACAGTAGAAGAAGAATGGGTAGCTCTGAGGGATGTAGTAGTGAAGGCAGCAGAGGATAAAGTAGGTACAAAGACGAGGGCTGATAGAAATCCTAGGGTAACAGGAGAAATATTGAATTTAATTGATGAAAGGAGAAAATATAAAAATGCAGTAAATGAAGCAGGCAAAAAGGAATACAAACGTCTCAAAAATGAGATCGACAGGAAGTGCAAAATGGCTAAACAGGGATGGCTAGAGGACAAATGTAAGGATGTAGAAGCTTATCTCACTAGGGGTAAGATAGATACTGCCTACAGGAAAATTAAAGAGACCTTTGGAGAGAAGAGAACCACGTGTATGAATATCAAGAGCTCATATGGCAGCCCAGTTCTAAGCAAAGAAGGGAATTCAGAAAGGTGGAAGGAGTATATAGAAGGTTTATACAAGGGCGATGTACTTGAGGACAATATTATGGAAATTGAAGAGGATGTAGATGAAGATGAAATGGGAGATACGATACTGCGGGAAGAGTTTGACAGAGCACTGAAAGACCTGAGTCGGAACAAGGCCCCCGGAGTAGACAACATTCCATTAGAACTACTGACGGCCTTGGGAGAGCCACTCATGACAAAACTCTACCAGCTGGTGAGCAAGTTGTATGAGACAGGCGAAATACCCTCAGACTTCAAGAAGAATATAATAATTCGAATCCCAAAGAAAGCAGGTGCTGACAGATGTGAAAATTACCGAACTATCAGTTTAATAAGCCACGGCTGCAAAATACTAACGCGAATTCTTTACAGACGAATGGAAAAACTGGTAGATGCAGACCTCGGGGAGCATCAGTTTGGATTCCGTCGAAATGTTAGTACACGTGAGGCAATACTGACCTTACGACTTATCTTAGAAGAAAGATTAAGAAAAGGCAAACCTACGTTTCTAGCATTTGTAGACTTAGAGAAAGCTTTTGACAATGTTGACTGGAATACTCTTTTTCAAATTCTAAAGGTGGCAGGGGTAAAATACAGGGAGCGAAAGGCTATTTATAATTTGTACAGAAACCAGATGGCAGTAATAAGAGTCGAGGGGCATGAAAGGGAAGCAGTGGTTGGGAAAGGAGTGAGACAGGGTTGTAGCCTCTCCCCGATGTTATTCAATCTGTATATTGAGCAAGCAGTAAAGGAAACAAAAGAAAAATTTGGAGCAGGTATTAAAATTCATGGAGACGAAGTAAAAACTTTGAGGTTCGCCGATGACATTGTAACTCTGTCAGAGACGGCAAAGGACTTGGAAGAGCAGTTGAACGGAATGGACAGTGTCTTGAAAGGAGGATATAAGATGAACATTAACAAAAGCAAAACGATGATAATGGAATGTAGTCAAATTAAATCGGGTGATGCTGAGGGAATTAGATTAGGAAATGAGACACTTAAAGTAGTAAAGGAGTTTTGCTATTTAGGAAGTAAAATAACTGATGATGGTCGAAGTAGAGAGGATATAAAATGTAGACTGGCAATGGCAAGGAAAGCGTTTCTGAAGAAGAGAAATTTGTTAACATCGAATATAGATTTATGTATCAGGAAGTCGTTTCTGAAAGTATTTGTTTGGAGTGTAGCCATGTATGGAAGTGAAACATGGACGATAACTAGTTTGGACAAGAAGAGAATAGAAGCTTTCGAAATGTGGTGCTACAGAAGAATACTGAAGATAAGGTGGATAGATCACGTAACTAATGAGGAGGTATTGAATAGGATTGGGGAGAAGAGAAGTTTGTGGCACAACTTGACTAGAAGAAGGGATCGGTTGGTAGGACATGTTTTGAGGCATCAAGGGATCACAAATTTAGCATTGGAGGGCAGCGTGGAGGGTAAAAATCGTAGAGGGAGACCGAGAGATGAGTACACTAAGCAGATTAAGAAGGATGTAGGTTGCAGTAGGTACTGGGAGATGAAGCAGCTTGCACAGGATAGAGTAGCATGGAGAGCTGCATCAAACCAGTCTCAGGACTGAAGACAACAACAACAAGTAAGGAACTATTGCATCAGTATACACTGATAGGAACCTAACTGGACGTAAACAGTCTGGACTGGAAAGCTTGCATTTATTAAGTGATTTAAGTTTTTTCACTACACTTAGGATATCTACTTCTGGCAGCTTTTCTTCACTGGGAATCTGTAATATTTGCTTCGTCTTCCTCGGTGAAGGAATTTCGGAAGGCTGTATTAAGTAATTCTGCTTCGGCAGCACTGTCGTCGATAATATTTCCGTTGCTATCGCGTATTGTAATAGCTACTTTGAACTTGCTTTTTAATATACTAAAAGTGTCAAACTGCTGTAGTGTGGGTGTCAGTCAAAGAAACTATAAATCACAAAATATAACAGACATAACATTTTCCTTTACCTACAGTGAAGAAGTAAAGAAAAAATGCCTAAAAAAATTCCTCTGATTTCTCAGAGCTAAAGAGGCCTGTAATACGCATGAAGTATTTTAGAGATGAACGCATAGTAAGATCAGAAGAATTTGTGGTCAATGAAGAAGTAAAGATATTTGTAAGGAGTCACTGAAAGGTGAACCCAGTATAGTGCCATGAGTTTTCCCTAATTTGTCACAGTACTTGACAAGAGTTGGACCCACATGCTGAAGGTTATGTGATGGTGAAAGGGAGGAATTTGAAGAGACAGTGGTAAGAAGCTTTGAAGATTATAGGCATTGTGATGAGCAGAATACTATAACAATTCGGGAGACCCATACAAATATTTTTAATTGCTACCCATATAAACAAGAAACAGTGGTGCAGAATGGAAAGTAATCAAAATATATCGCTGTGTTTTACTGATAGTGGTGACGAAATATCCTACATTACTGGATCATTATCTCTTAAGACAGAGCTATGTGTCTTCCCTTCCTTCAGATACTATAAAATACACCAGCACAAAGCGTCTTACAAATATGTGTTAGTAAAATCCAATCATATTTTTTATAGTAGAATCAATAGTGTTTAAAGAAGACATCTTAAGCTATAATTTGGTGGTCCAAAAAGTGCTGAATATGTTAGAAGAAAGTTTTCATGTGACAGATGTTTGCAGCTACACCTTATAACTAAACGAATCCCATTTCTATCTGAAAACGATAATAGCTGCTGGTGTAGTTGGAATGCAATATTATTGACTGATTCTCTTTATGTACATTAACATTCAGCATTTGCTTCTGTGCAGAACAGTGGTTATCTCCATTTTCCAACCCATGCAATGTAGATAAACTGATAGCCAAATTTTGTTTCATTAGTTTAAATGTCGGTGATAGTATAGTGTATCCACAAGCTAAGAAGAAAGTTTTGAAATATCATGAAATTGTGGTAAATGTCGTCCTGGATGAAATTTGTATTGAGCCTTGATTCACCTTTAAAGAAGATGAATCTATGGCGCCATTAAAACTGATAATAATAGTGCACCTAGTTCCTGTTTGCACTATGCCCAGTGTGTTTTTAAAATTCGAAGATGTTACTATTCCAGCTATTAGCATTTTAATTCCTCCACAGATAATCTATATGTAATTGCACCTAGTCAATGAGCTAGAGAAAGTGGGATTACCATGTTAGCTTCAGTATCAGATAGTTATGCAGTAAATTGAAAAGTATATAAGCTGCTTACTCCTAAAGGTGTACTGAAGCGATGTAATGGACAACGTGTTGATAGAACTCGAAAGTATTGAAAAATTTTGACATTTTGCATATACCGAAATTTATTAATAACAACTGGACTGCTAATCGCGAAAGAGTGCCCAAGTTTCCAGATCTTGACCAATTCGATCTTCAGTTACTTAGCTTCTGGGTATTGGGAACTGATGTAAAGAGAATAAATAGCTCATTAGTAACATACAGTCCATTTTAGTCAGTTAAAGCGACGCTTACTTCTAATATTCCGAAGGAAAATATTATCTCATCACTCTAGGTGTTCGATGAAAGATCTGTAGCTGTTTTAAAGGTCTTAGATTCTAGATACCCAGACGATTAGGGTCAGAACATACAGCACCATTCACACAAATTATTTGTAACTGCTGGCCCATTATGAATTTGGGAGGCACAAATAAAGGGAAAAGGTTTAAAATTGATTAAAGGCGACTTATTTACGTAAATAGTTCAAAAAATGGTTCAAAATGGCTTTGAGCACTATGGGACTTAACATCTGTGGTCATCAGTCCCCTAGAACTTAGAACTACATAAACCTAACTAACCTAAGGACATCACAGACATCCATGCCCGAGGCAGGATTCGAACCTGCGACCGTAGCAGTCGCGCGGTTCCGCACTGAGCGCCTACAACCGCTAGACCACCGCGGCCGGCGTAAAAAGTTCCTTAAAGTTAGACATTTGAGGGAAAATGTCACTATCGTTGTAAAACAGCAGGCAGACTATTAATACCTAATATTCATTAAGCCTTCAGATTTTATATTCATCAATTCATGCTCTTGATGCATTTTTGGCTTGATTCCATGTATATTTGTACATTATAGAACATATTACATGTTCCTGAGTAAGTTCAATATCAGGAACATAGGTTTAGTGGTTACCATAAACTCAAAGGGACAAATCACGACGTAAGTTTGGTCCAAATTCTCGAGAGCGAAATAAATTTAAATTCAAAGACGTGATGCTGATTAATTCTGTGAGTAAAAACATCCGTTTAAGGACTCTGCTTCCTTGTTCTGGTGCATCTGGTCAGTGTGTGAATGTCAAAAATTATTCTGTGATAATAAGAGAGAATTTTGAAAATCAAATATGCCAGAAAGTATTCTGTCTGTATAGAAGTATATATCTAGTGAGACTGTATAGAAGAAATTTATTCTTAAAACCTGTAAGATTTGTACTGCTTGGCTCCCATCTGATAACGAAAATGATTTAGCCATGCCAAATCCCTTCACTAAAGACTATGAACAAGGAAAGGTGACAGTTCACACTAAGAATGCTGTTATGACAACAGTTCACCTTTGCTTCTTGTTGAAAAGTGCTGAATGTGCGTTAAAGTAGTTTCATTGGTGACTACATCAATTTTCCATTTCATACAAAATCTATAGCGCACAGCTGCAGTGATATGATCCTATTGACGATATTTTTAAATGTTAAGGAACTTCGAGCGATAGACAGAAAAATGTTAATTTCCAACCATACAAAGAAATGATAAATAATCATACCGAGAACGTCAGTAACACTGCACAATTAAAAAACGTAGCAGGTAGTTAAGAAACTAAGAACAACGTACAATCTCTCAACTTATATTTCAGTTAAAATATGTAAATACCATATTATTTCTATTAGTTATTCACTCCCAGTTCTCCTTTACGGAAAATTTTGAGCTATTAAGTTTTAAGAATGTAATGACAAAAGAGAAAATTCCAGTTTTGATTTGTGTGGAAATCAGTTATATAGATTCATTTCATATTTTGTCACGTATACTTGAACATCTTGTGTGTGTGTTCGTGTGTGTGTGTGTGTGTGTGTGTGTGTGTGTGTGTGTGTGTGTGTGTGAGAGAGAGAGAGAGAGAGAGAGAGAGAGAGAGAGAGAGAGACAGAGAGAGAGAGAGGGAGAGAGAGAGAGAGAGAGAGAGTTTCCTCTTGATTACAATGAAACAATACGATCTTTTACGTCACTCAGAACCCAGATATCAATTGACAACTGAATCAGCTAGTAAAACTAGTGTACTTTTTGATTTAAGAGTAAATAATAATCAACAAATGGCTATTTCGTTCATTCTTAATTTAGTACAGCATGAATTGCAAATACCGGAAACTGTGCATGTTTCAACCCACTAATCATCAGCAGCTATCGCTCAACTGTAGAACTACTTTGCTTACGTCTTGAAATTAATGAGTATGGCCTTCCACATATTTCAAGCGATTTTTCATAGCCGCAATTCACAATGATCGGCCACCGTTGTCTGTCAAAACGTTAGGCCTAAATGGTTTCGAGTTAAGTGTAGTTGCTGAAACTGTGGTCTAGGGATACCGTCTTTGGTAATCAAAACGTCTTCGGTCCTCAATTCGCAAACCGCTACTACTTAAATTTTGGTCAATAATCAGTATTGGCGGTCCAGGACTGTCGGCATAAGAAGTCACTCATTCTGCTAGCGGCCTTGTCAAAGAGCGCGGACGAGATTACGGAGATTCAGGGCGCACTCTCGTCCTTGGGGTAGGAAACTGCCCCTACAGGCGGAAGAATCATCAATGAACAACGGCATAAGGATGCAGAAGGCAATGGAAACCACTGCATTGAAGACACTGGACGTGTAACCACAGGTCATGTGGCCTGTAATTGAAAAATTTCCATGATGAACTATCCAATGCCAAATCATTTCGGAATAGTCCGCCATTTGGATCTCTGGCAGGAGTGGTAGGAGACTGCCAAAGGGGAGGTGACACTGAAAAAGTGATTGAATAACCTATGAACGAATAATATTCTACGACTCGGGGTGTTGAATGTCAGAAGCTTGAGCATGGCAGGGCAGGTAGAAAATCTGAAAATGGAAATGCACAGGCTCAGTCTAGATTCAGTAGGGATCAGTGAAGTGAATCGGAAAGATGACAAGGATTTCTCTTCATAAGAGTATAGGGTAATATCAATTGCAGCAGATAATGGTATAATGGGGTATGATTCGTTATGAATAGGAAAGTAGGGCAGAGAGTGTGTTACTATGACCTGCTCCGTGATGAGGTTGTTCTTACCAGAAGGGACAGCAAAACCAACACCGACAACGATAGTCCAGGTGTACATGCCGATGTCACAAGCTGAAGATGAAGAGATAGAGAAAGTACATGAGGATGAAATGATAATGAAATCAACACTCTGTGCTGTCGACAGCCGTTTATATACATAAACGGGGACAGTTGAATATGTGTACCCCGACCGGGACGGACTGGAATGCAGTTGTAGAGGAAGGAGTAGAAGAAAAGATTACATGCGAATTTGGGCTTACGACAAGGAAAGCGAGAGGAGAAAGACTAATTGAATTCTGTAATAAATATCAGTTGTAAAAACGAATACTCTTTTCAAAAATCGCAAGAGGAGGAGGTATACTTGGAAAAGGCCAGGTGATATGGAAAGACTTCATTTACATCACATAATGGTCAGACAGAGAGTACGAATTGTAAGGAGTACACAGTAGCAGATACAGACTCAGATCTCAATTTAGTAGTGATTAAGAGTAGGCTAAAGTTCAAGACTAGTCAGGAAGAATAAATATGTAGAGAAGCGGAATAGGTAAGTACAAAGGAATGATAAGATACGCTTCAAGTTCCCTAAGTGTCCCATTTCCTAATCTAATTCCCTGAGCATCACCCGACTTAAGTCGACTACATTCCATTATCCTCGTTTTGCTTTTGTTGATGTTCATCTTATATCCTCCTTTCAATACAGTGTCCATTCCATTCAACTGCTCTTCCAAGTCCTTTGCTGTCTCTGACAGAATTACAATGTCATCAGCGAACCTCGAAACTTTTATTTCTTCTCCACGGATTTTAATACCTACGCCGAATTTTTCTTTTGTTTCCTTCACTGCTTGCTCAATATACAGATTGAATAACATCGGGGAGAGGCTACAACACTGTCTCACTCCCTTCCCAACCACTGCTTCCCTTTCATGCCCCTCAACTCTTATAACTGCCATCTGCATTCTGTACAAATTCTAAATAGCCTTTCGCTTCCTGTATTTTACCCCTGCCACCTTTAGAATTTGAAAGAGAGTATTCCATTCACCATTGTCAAAAGCTTTCTCTAAGTCTACAAATGCTAGAAACGTAGGTTTGCCTTTCCCTAATCTTTCTTCTAAGGTAAGTCGTAAGGTCACAATTGCCTTACGCGTTCTAGTGTTTCTACGGAATCCAAACTGATCTTCCCCGAGGTCGGCTTCTACTAGTTTTTCCATTCGTCTGTAAAGAACTCGCGTTAGTATTTTGCAGCTGTGGCTTATTAAACTGATCGTTCGGTAATTTTCACATCTGTCAACACCTGCTTTCTTCGGGATTGGAATTATTATATTCTTCTTGAAGTCTGAGGGTATTTCGCCTGTTTCATACATCTTGATCACCAGATGGTAGAGTTTTGTCAGGGCTGGCTCTCCCAAGGCCATCAGTAGTTCCAATGGAATGTTGTCTACTCCGCGGGCCTTGTTTCGACTCATCTACATCGTCTTCCATTTCCATAATGTTGTCCTCAAGTACATCGCCCTTGTATAGACCCTCTATATACTCCTTCCACCTTTCTGCGTTCCCTTCTTTGCTTAGAACTGGGTTTCCAGCTGAGCTCTTGATGTTCATACAAGTGATTCTCTTATCTCCAAAGGTCTCCTTAATTTTCCTGTAGGCAGTATCCATCTTACCCCTAGTGAGATAAGCCTCGACACCCTTACATTTGTCCTCTAGCCATCCCTGCTTAGCCATTTTGCACTTCCTGTCGATCTCATTTTTTAGACGTTTGTATTCCATTTTGCCTGCTTCATTTACTGCATTTTTATATTTTCTCCTTTCATCAGTTAAATTCAATATTTCTTCTGTTGCCCAAGGATTTCTACTAGCCCTCGTCTTTTTACCTACTTGATCCTCCGCTGCCTTCACTACTTCATCCCTCAAAGCTACCCATTCTTCTTCTACTGTATTTCTTTCCCCCATTCCTGTCAGTTGTTGCCTTATGCTCTCCCTGAAACTCTGTACGACCTCTGGTTTAGTCAGTTTCTCCAGGTCCCATCTCCTTAAATTCCCACCTTTTTGCACTTTCTTCAGTTTTAATTTACATGTCATAACCAATAAATTGTGGTCAGAGTCCACAACTGCCCCTGGAAATGTCTTACAATTTAAAACCTGGTTCCTAAATCTCTGTCTTACCATTATATAATGTATATGATACCTTTTAGTGTCTCCAGGGTTCTTCCATGTATACAACCTTCTTTCATGATTCTTAAACCAAGTGTTAGCTATGATTAAGTTGTGCTCTGTGCAAAATTCTACCAGGCGGCTTCCTCTTTCATTTCTCACCCCAATCCACATTCATCTACTACGTTTCCTCCTCTCCCTTTTCCTACACTCAAATTCCATTCACCCATGACTATTAAATTTTTGTCACCCTTCACTGTCTGAATAATTTCTTTTATTTGATCATACATTTCTTCAATTTCTTTCATTTGCATAGCTAGTTGGTATATAAACTTGTACTACTGTAGTAGGTGTGGGCTTCGTATCTATCTTGGCCACAATAATGCGTTCACTATGCTGTTTGCAGTAGCTTACCCGCACTCCTACTTTTTTATTCATTATTAAACCTGCTCCTGCATTACCCCTATTTTATTTTGTGTTTATAACCCTGTAGTCACCTGACCAGTAGTTTTGCTCCTCCTGCCACCGAACTTCACTAATTCCCACTATATCTAACTTTAACCTATCCATTTCCCTTTTTAAATTTTCTAACCTACCTGCCCGAATAAGGGATCTGACATTCCACGCTCCGATCCGACGACATCCTCTTGAGTAGTCCCCGCCCGGAGATCTGAATGGGGGTCTATTTTACCTCCGGAGTATTTTACCCAAGAGGACGCCATCATCAATTAATCATAAAGTAAAGCTGCATGCCCTTGGGAATAATTACGGCCGTAGTTTCCCCTTGCTTTCAGCCGTTCGCAGTACCAGCACAGCAAGGCCGTTTTGGTTATTGTTACAAGGCCAGATCAGTCAATCATCCAGACTGTTGCCCCAGCAACTACTGAAAAGGATGCTGCCCCTCTTCAGGAACCACACGTTTGTCTGGCCTCTCAGCATATACCCCTCCGTTGTTGTTGTACCTACAGTATGGCTATCTGTATCGCTGAGACATATAAGCCTCCCCACCAACGGCAAGGTCCATGGTTCATGGGGGGAGGGATTCACTCTTAGAATCAGATTTTTAAGAGGGCTTTGGAAGAATAAAGATAAAATAAGGTGGAAGGGATGGATAATATTACATTAGGATTTCTAAAATCATTGGGGAGGAGTGGCAGCCAAATGCCTATTCACGCTGGTGTGTAGAATAAGTCTGGCGATATGCCACCTGACTTTGAAAAATATCATCGACACAATTATGAAAATTGCAAGTGCTGACTATGGCGAGAATCATCGCACGACCAGGTTGACAGCTCATGCATCCAAGTTACTAACAAGAATATTATACAGAAGAATGGAAATGAAAATGGAGGATGTGTTAGATGAATATCAGTTTGGCTTTAGCAAAGGTCGTGGCATCAGAAGGCAATTCTGACGCTGCGATTGATAATGGAAACAACACTAAAGGAAAACCAAGGCACGTTCCTAGGATTTGTCGACCTAGAAAATGGGTTCGACAAAAAAATGGTCCAAGATGATTGAAATTCTCAGGAAAATGTGTTCAGCTTTAGGGAGAGACCGGTAACATACACCATGTACAAGAGCCAAAAAGGAATAGTAACAGTGGACAACCAAGAACGAAGTGCCCAGATTAAATTTGGTGTACAACAAGGATGTAGTCCTTCGCCCCTACTATTCAATCGATACATCAAAGAAGCACTGATGGAAATAAAAGGAAGGTTCAGGAGTGGAATTAAAATTCAAGGTGAAACAATATCAATGATACTGTTCACTAATGACATTGGAATTCTGAGTGATAGCGAAGAAGAATTATATGATCTGCTGAATTGAATAAAAAGTCTAATGAGTACTCAGTGTGGACTCAGAGTAAATCGAAGAAAGGCGAAAGTAAACAGAAGTAGCAGAAATGAAAACTGCGAGAAATTGAACATCAGTTAAGGAATTATACTGGCTATTCAGCAAAATAACCGACGACGGGCGGAGCAAGGAGCGCATCAAAAGCAGACTAGCACAGGAAAAAAGGGCATTCCTACACAAGAGAAGTCTACTAGTATGAAACATAGGCCTTAGTTTGAGGAAGAAATTTCTGAGAATGTACGTTTGGAGCAGAGCACTGTATGGACTGTGGGAGAACAGAAGAGAATCAACGCATTTGAGACGTGGTGCTGCAGAATAATGTTGTAAATTAGGTGGACTGATAAGGTAAGGAGTTAGGAAATTCTGTGCAGAATTGGAGGGTAAGGAATGTGTAGAAAATACTTACAAGGAGAAGGGACAGGATGATAGGACATCTGTTGAGGTACTGTTCAAGACGTAGGCTGCAAGTGGTACTCTGAGATGTTGAGGTTTGGCACAGGAGAGGAATTCGTGGTGGGCCACATCAAGCCAGTCAAAGACTGATGACAAAAAAAAAGGTCACTCATTCCTCCACTTTACAGCCACATCACCAGCACTTGACCTAGACTGATTTAGAACGGCTCGAATGCCCCAATTGACTTGATATGCTGGTGACTTTCAAGGGCTATTTCGTTCGAAATCTCGTCGCTCTCCAGACTGACCCATTTTACTGTTATTGCTGCTCTACTCTCAACATAACACTCCCCACCTCCTGTTGTACTGGTGGCTCTACCTCGTCTGACATCTGGTGGTGAATTCTCCATATCATATAGCTGTCAAGATAACTTTCATCATACCTATAGGGTGATATTAACCTTTTCTCCGTGTTATATTCTAGCATAAACATTTGCAACATACATTGCACACATTTCCTCCTCCCCTTCTCCCTCTGTCCAACCCCTCCCAACCCCTCCTTCCCTCTCCCCCCATCCATCACTTCCTCTCCCTCTGTCCATCTCCTCTACCTCCACACTCTCTCGGTCTGCCTCTACCTCCACATCTCTCTTCCCATTTTCTTCTTCGTTTCCTCACTGTACATTCTCTCCTGCCCCATTGCTCTGGGCACCTCATCTTTCCCTCCTCATCCTCTGCCCCCGCTCCCTACTCTACTCATTCTTGCCTGTCCACCTGTCCACACATATAACACTTGCCAGACTTCCATTTTTTTGTCATCAGTCTACTGACTGGTTTGATGCGGCCCACCACGAATTCCTTTCCTGTGCTAACCTCTTCATCTGAGAGTAGCACTTGCAACCTACGTCCTTAATTATTTGCTTGCGTATTACAATCTCTGTCTTCCTCTACAGTTTTTGCCCTCTACAGCTCCCTCTAGTAGCGTGGAAGTCATTCCCTCATGTCTTAGCAGATGTCCTATCATCCTGTCCCTTCTACTTATCAGTGTTTTCCACATATTCCTTTCCTCTCCGATTCTGCATAGAACCTCTTCATCCCTTACCTTATCAGTCCACCTAATTTTCAACATTCGTCTATAGCACCACATCTCAAATGCTTCGATTCTCTTCTGTTCAGGTTTTCCCACAGTTCATGTTTCACTACCATACAATGCTGTACTCCAGATGTACATCCTCAGAAATTTCTTCCTCAAATGAAGGCCGGTATTTGATATTAGTAGACTTCTCTTGGCCAGAAATGCCTTTTTTGCCACAGCGAGTCTGCTTTTGATGTCCTCCTTGCTCCGTCCGTCATTGGTTATTTTACTGCCTAGGTAGCAGAATTCCTTAACTTCATTGACTTCGTGACCATCAATCCTGATGTTAAGTTTCTCGCTGTTCTCATTTCTACTACTTCTCATTACCTTCGTCTTTCTCCGATTTACTCTCAAACCATACTTTGTACTCATTAGACTGTTCATTCCGTTCAGCAGATCATTTAATTCTTCTTCACTTTCACTCAGGATAGCAATGTCATCAGCGAATCGTATCATTGATATCCTTTCACCTTGTATTTTAATTCCACTCCTGAACCTTTCTTTTATTTCCATCATTGCTTCCTCGATGTACAGACTGAAGAGTAGGGGCTAAAGGCTACAGCCTTGTCTTACTCCCTTCTTAATACGAGCACTTCGTTCTTGATCGTCCACTCTTATTATTCCCTCTTGGTTGTTGTAAATATTGTATATGACCCGTCTCTCCCCATAGCTTACCCCTACTTTTTTCAGAATCTTGAAGATCTTGCACCATTTTATATTGTCGAACGCTTTTTCCAGGTCGACTAATCCTATGAACGTGTCTTGATTTTTCTTTAGCCTTGCTTCCATTATTGGCCGTAACGTCAGAATTGCCTCTCTCGTGCCTTTACTTATCCTAAAGCCAAACTGATCGTCACCTAGCGCATTCTCAATTTTCTTTTCCATTCTTCTCTATACTATTCTTGTAAGCAGCTTCGATGCATGAGCTGTTAAGCTGATTGTGCGATAATTCTCGCACTTGTCAGCTCTTGCCGTCTTCGGAATTGTGTGGATGATGCTTTTCTGAAAGTCAAATGGTATGTCGCCAGACTCATATATTCTACACACCAACGTGAATAGTCGTTTTGTTGCCACTTCCCCTATTGATTTTAGAAATTCTGATGGAATGTTATCTATCGCTTCTGCCTTATTTGACCGTAAGTCCTCCAAAGCTCTTTTAAATTCCGATTCTAAACTGGATCCCCTATCTCTTCTAAATCGACTCCTGTTTCTTCTTCTATCACATCAGACAAATCTTCACCCTCATAGAGGCTTTCAATGTATTCTTTCCATCTATTTGATCTCCCCTCTGCATTTAACAGTGGAATTCCCGTTGCACTCTTAATGTTACCATCGTTGCTTTTAATGTCACCAAAGGTTGTTTTGACTTTCCTGTATGCTGAGTCTGTCCTTCATATCTTTTTCGATGTCTTCACATTTTCCCTGCAGCCATTTCGTCTTAGCTTCCCTGCACTTCCTATTTATTTCATTCCTCAGCGACTTCTACTTCTGTATTCCTGATTTTCCCGGAACATGTTTGTACTTCCTCCTTTCATCAATCAACTGAAGTATTTCCTCTGTTACCCATGGTTTCTTCGCAGCTTCCTTCTTTGTACCTATGTTTTCCTTCCCAACTTCTGTGACGGCCCTTTTTAGAGACGTCCATTCCTCTTCAACTGTGTTGCCTACTGCAATATTCCTTATTGCTGTATCTATAGCGTTAGAGAACTTCAAACGTATCTCTTCATTCCTTAGAACTTCCGTATCCCACTTCTTAGCGTATTGATTCTTCCTGACTAATGTCTTGAACTTCAGCCTACTGTTCATCACTACTATATTGTGATCTGAGTCTATATCTGCTCCTGGGTACGCCTTACAATCCAGTATCTGATTTCGGAATCTCTGTCTGACCATGATGTAATCTAATTAAAATCTTCCGTATCTCCCGGCCTTTTCCCAAGTATACCTCTTCCTCTTGTGATTCTTGAACACGGTATTCGCTATCACTAGCTGAAACTTGGTACAGAACTCAATTAGTCTTTTTCCTCTCTCATTCCTTGTCCCAAGCCCATATTCTCCTGTAACGTTTTCTTGTACTCCTTCCCCTACAACTGCATTCCAGTCCCCCATGACTATTAGATTTTCGTCCCCCTTTACATACTGCATTACCCTTTCAATATCCTCATACACTTTCTCTATCTGTTCATCAGCTTGCGACGTCGGCATGTATACCTGAACTATCGTTGTCGGTGTTGGTCTGCTGTCGATTCTGATTAGAACAACCTGGTCACTGAACTTTTCACAGTAACACACCCTCTGCCCTACCTTCCAATTCATAACGAATCCTACACCTGTTATACCATTTTCTGCTGCTGTTGATATTACCCGATATTCATCTGACCAGAAACCCTTGTCTTCCTTCCACTTAACTTCACTGACCCCTACTATATCTAGATTGAGCCTTTGCATTTCCCTTTTCAGATTTTCTAGTTTCCCTACCACGTTCAAGCTTCTGACATTCCACGCCCCGACTCGTAGAACATTATCCTTTCGTTGATTATTCAATCTTTTTCTCATGGTAACCTCCCCCTTGGCAGACCCCTCTTGGAGATCCGAATGGGAGACTATTCCGGAATCTTTTGCCAATGGAGAGACCATCATGACACTTCTTCAACTAGACGCCACATGTCCTGTGGATACACGTTACGTCTTTTTAATGCAGTGGTTTCCATTGCCTTTTGCATCTTCATGTCGTTGATCATTGCTGATTCTTCCGCCTTTAGGGGCAATTTCCCACCCCTAGGATAAGAGAGTGCCCTGAACCTATATCCGCTCCTCCGCCCTCTTTGACAAGGCCGTTAGCAGAATGAGGCTGACTTCTTATGCCGGAAGTTTTCGGCCGCCAATGCTGATTATTTATCAAAATTTAGACATGTCTGCAGACGTTTTGACTATGAATCAAAGACGCTACCCCTAGACCACAGGTATCACACATCCCTACACCACCCACACAAAAGCCTTCTACTCTCTCTGTCCATCTCCTCCCCACTACCCTTGTACATCTTATCCATTCTCCCTCTCTTTCTCTATCTGTCTATCTATCTAACTCTCTCTCCTCTCCCTCTCTCTGTTCACCTCTCCTCTTCCTGTGTGCATCATCTCCTTCTCCCTCTCTCTCTGTCTATTTCTCCCCCCTCCCATTCTCTGTCCATCTCATCTTATCCCTCTCTCAATACTCACCTCCTCCCACCCCTTTCAGCTCCGCTGTTCCCATCTACACCTGTAGACGCTGCAAGGAATGTCAATACGACCAGTAAAACACTTGTCAAGCAGGACAGCGTGCAAATCACAAGTAGAATAACCTTTTTGCCCATATATTCGCTCCTATTGGAGCTGATCGTCATATATCGGGCAGTAAGTGTACCAAATTTATCTGAAATCGATCCAGTATTTTAGGAGCAAATGATGATACATATTTTATTGCGAACATCTTTTCCTACCCCCCCCCCCCCCACAATATCTCCCTGTCCACCTCATCGTCTCATCTTCCTACCTCCATTTGTCGATCTCTTTCTCCCTCTCGTTTCCATCTTCTCTGCCTCCTCTTTCTAACTTTATTTTCCTCCCCTTTATACATATCCTTCTCCCTGTCACTCTTATTTATCCACTTGCCCACTCTCTTTGTCCATCATATTTCACTTTCTCTCCATTCATTTCCTCCACTCTGTCCATAAACTCCTCCCTCTTCTCTGTCAGGCTATCTCCCCCTCCCCCTTTCTCTGCCCACTTTATCCTCTCCCTTTCTCTCTATCCATCACCTCATATATTTTTAGGTGATGGTGCCCAAGAATTATTATATATTTGAAAAATGTCATATTATTGCCTTGGGTTGCTGCTAAAACACTTTATTTACACAATCAGATTCAGATTATGTAAATTATATTATGACACGATAGAAACACTGTCCAAACAAGTCTTCAAAGACCCAATGGTATGAACTGAGAAATGTGTAATTCTCAGCTGATAGGCGTCAGTAGATGCAGATATGGAGGGGTATGTGCTCATCAGATCACTCTCGTGGCTGTTGTCAGTTTTGGTTACTGGAGCCGTTGCTTTTCAGTCAAGTAGCTCCTCAATTGGCTTCACAAGACTGATTGCATCCCACTTGCCAACAGCGTTTGGTAGACCTGTATGGTGACCCACCCAGGTGCTAGCCAAGCCCGACAGCGCTTACAGGAACTAGTGTTACCGCTGTGGTATCGTCGTTGGCATTACGAGGTGATAACAGCATATAATTCATGTTTTTATCTCCTGACGATAACAATTTTTTATTTCAGCCAGCATGATGGTATGAATACTGATGGTGGTCAGACGACTGTTACTGGTTGTATACTAAAGTGCTTCACCATTACCTCAAGGCAGTAATTTGACATGTTTTAAATTTTTCTTCCCTCCACCTCAGTGCTCAGCCATGTCCACCCACAGTTTAAGTCCTTCCAGTATGTCTCAATGCTATTCCCACAACATGCCTTCTCTGATCTGTCTTTCTTTCCATATTCTGATATCCCCTGTCTGTCCATATCCTCTCCTACCCATCTCTATCCGTTTCTGTGTTCTTCTCATCCCTCTGTCCATACCCATCCAATTCTCACACCCCTTTACATCTGTAGCACCCCCCCCCCCCCCCCCCCCCATGAATCCATCACAATCTCATGCCCATCCATATATGTAGCAGCCACAGAACACATCGATAAAGCAGGCTTATACTACCCTCACAACATGCCTTTAGTGCAGAGCAACCTACACTTCCCGTTCCTGAAAATTGTTTTTTGCCCACGATAGGCTGCCAAGCAAAGCAGGTCGATAAGGTAGGCCAGTTTTCCTCCCACACCACACACCTATCATACAGCCCAAATGACAAGTTCTGAAAAACCATTTTGGGTCTGTTTCTCTGCTTCTGTGGGAGCTAGGACATTCTAAACCCCACATTGCTGATACTTGCGAAGCCTGCTGTTTGTGTGCTGACTTTGGCTGAAAGTAATACAGTGATTGGAGATGCTGGACATCAGACACACACACACACACACACACACACACACACACACACACACACATGTAGGGATGCATCATGATTATTGGCGAAAACGCATGCAGTTGAAGGAATAAGATACTACGAGGAAAAAAGTGTAGTAAACATGGGCTCTAAATTGCATACCGGAACAGCTATGAGCACTCCTTTATCTTTGAAACTGTGAGACAAACCTCTTCGTTAGCAAACCTCATTGCTTTCTTCACTACAGTGATGGTAAAAGATCCCAACACCTAAAAGTAACATATGTAAGTGATGAAAATTGAGAGACCATAGGTTAACATAAGCGCGAGATAAGCCATTGAAAATGTGAAAGACTGATACAGTAATAACTGGTGTAGCCAGCAGAAAGTTGATGGCAAAAATGCAACTTGCAAGCATTGTGCTATACAGGTTCCAGATTTCAGTTTGTCTGATGGAGTTCCGTCCCGGTTGTACTGGGTAGGTCAACACAGGGACGGTTAACGCTGTTTGTAGATGGCGCTGGAGTTGTCGTCTGACGATGTCCCACATGTGTACGAGTGGAGGCAGATCTGGTGATCGCGCAGGTCAAGACAACATGTCGACACTTTGTAGAGCAAGTTGGATTACAGCAGCGCTATGTGGGCGAGCGTTATCATGTTGGAGCGTTATCATGTTGGAGAAAGACCCCTCCGGAAAGCTGTTCATGAGTGGCAGCACAGCTGCTCAGAGTGAAAGGCCACGAGCTCCATTGTCGGAAGTTCACCTCATGAGAAGTTGCGGTGAAGTCTGGAATTTAGTCGTGCTGCAGGCTCGTAAGAAGGAACTTTACTCCATCACATCTCCTCCCCTTATCGACCATATATGAACACATATGAAAACATTCCATCACAAGATTCGAAGCGGCTTACATTCGGGAATTACGTCGCCGTTCAAGCATTAGGCACATTGGCAACGGAGGCATATAGGTTATCTCTGGAGGAGAGTTATATACTGACAACGAAAAATTATGACTATGAAGAAAATAGTCTCCGTTTTCATGTGCTACGATTGTAGTAGGAGTAACAAAATTGTATCTAGCTCCCGTAGTTGTTGTACTTAGAGTTGCGACGGCAAAAATATCACTATGGTCTAATTCACGCTGTGCACTTCACATGTTCGTTCGGAAATTGATTGAGATGGACCTGCATTCACTGACAGCAGCAATTCATATCGGATTTTAATTGACAAGGCATGACATTCGTCCCTCGTCCGGTATTGACAGTTATCTGTTTAAATTTATTTTAGTGAAAGTGGATCTGTACTGTTGATGATGTTTTTAATATTGTCTATTAGACGCTAAACCTGGGCTTCCTCTTCTGAATGGTGCGTATACCAAGCCTTACAGCTGGTAACTTGCGTAACGGTAACTGTTGGTGACAAAATTCAGCTGTGAGAATGCACTGAGAAAATTAACTATGGGAATTCTAAGAAACCCATACCCTGCCTGAAAGTTATTTTTATCACAATTTCTGACTGAACTTTTATAAGAAACTGATTGCTTTTAAAATAAAGTTGGTCTCTGCAAAATTTAATTAAAGAAATAATCAGTTTTCTATGCAGTTTGGCTTAATTAGTCCCACTGGATAACGCCGTGCAAAACTGCTCTCGTTGTTACAGCGTGTCTCGATGAGAGAGCTGCAAAATCTAACTACTGAGATACTCAAAGGTAGAATGCGTGCCCTAAAATCATTGGCTTCATTCTTGGTTCATAGTTTTTGAAAACCATTTTAAATATTTGAAAATTAATTGACGCTGGGATGTTCACAATGACTCTGGGTTAACTGAACTCAATAGCAATCCTACATCATTTCACTTAATAACATTTAATGAAACTTCAACAATAGTTAACTTTTCTCTGAAATCACGTAGCTATAATCCAAGAACTACATAAATTAAACTTCATATACATAAACTTTCCTTAAATAAAATTCCAAAATCTATTTCGTAAATCCATTTCTCTCACAATGATTCACAAATCCTAACAAAAAAATGCAAAGCGAAAATATTCTTGATATGGGTGTGTGACAATCCAAGAATGCTGCATTCAAACTTCGGTCGAAAATAAAACAGCTGTGATCCATTCTTCGCAACGAATATAATGCAAAAGTTAATTCTTTTTCAGTCCTCAATAAATCATCCATGAACGAATAATACAATTCCCACAATTTTCCACTGTTTGCTGCTTACTGCTGCTAAACCAAAACTTGACTGTTTAGATCTAACACCAAAGCTCAGCTCAGCTGTCTCCTTTCTCTCCTCGCGATCAACAGATATATCCGGCGCGCACCTTCGCAGAGCAAAGATAACCTCTAACTCATCTCTATCCAGCGCAGAATCTCTGCCGAGGCTGCCCGCGTATGTCTAAGCAAGTGAAACTTTAGAAGGGCGATTCCGAGCGCCCAAAACAAGAAAAATTCGGACAAAAATTTACACCCACACCTTTCAGTATGTTATTACGACCACCTTTCTAAGGCATCGTTACGTGCAAGCAAGTGGTACACCTTCCTCTGTAGGCAGCTGGACACTTCACGTTCATAAACTAACGAATCTGACCACTTCGTTCTCGGTGTGGTCATGGACGCGTCCAAACACGGTGTGAAGTGTCCAAGACAAGTTGTTTTACTGAAATTATCTGATACCACGAACGGAGACATGCACACTTACGTGAGTGGTAAATAGTCACGTAACAGCCTGGTATCTTTTCTACACTGTTTACCCTCCTCGAAAGCGACATGTGTATTCATTTGGGGAGCTGGGGAGGACTACAGTTTTGCCCAGAGAGCTTTTTTTCCTGAAAATACAAAATTGAAACTTATAGAAAAGAAATCTACAGAAACCGAAGTAACATAGCTACCCTTATCATGACACTGAGGATTCCGTTTGTGAATAGCATGTATTTTTGTATGGTCGGTGTTTCTTAATGGCTTGCTGATTTCCTTGATTGTTTTCTTTTTTCCGGCGGTTTACGACGTAATGCGTCATTATCCAAATTTGTTCCAGACTGCGTCAGTAGTGTTTCGCAGTCGTTCTAATCAACGTATGTTCCGAATTGGTTTCACAGATACCAATTTAGCAACCGCGCGCTAAGCGGAACCCATTAATTTCTTGCGGAGGATCGAATTAACGGCAAGTCGAGACATTACATTTCGAAACAGAACGGAAACTACTTCTCAAAGTGCAACGTCGGACAGACTTGCGGCTAAATTCCTGCACGAAACATACTTTTTTTTGCAAAGAAGTTCTAATTAACTGCTGACCACCGCAGCGTGCACAAAAAGCACTTACGTGCGCCGCTCAAAACGGACTCAGATACAAAAGTTTTAAATTAAAAAGCTGTGAAATATTGTTTTCCACGAGTGCGAAAAAAACACGAGTAATTAAAATTGTCGGTGTGGTGGGTCACTGACGTGGAGCAAAAAACCGCTGTCACTGAAAATTCCTGTCGTGTGAATAAAATTTCATTTGACTCCTGCGAACGTTACTGGCGAGACATTCTCGCCACCCACATATCCCAGGGGCTTTTTTTTCTTTTTCTGCTCCTCCCCTCCTTCCCCCCCCCCCCCAATCCCACCTACCGTTCTTCACCCATTCCCCGCTTGCTCCCTCCATCTTTCTCTCTCTCCCTCTTCTGTCTGTTTGTGTGAGTTTGTGTATTTTAGCTGTTACGAACAGTTGGCTACTGTCTCTGGCATTGCTTAAACAATGCGGACTTGTACGCATCAACTGTAGAATGCGAAAAGTATTGGTTCCAGTTTAAGAAAGCAGTATTCATCACCGCCAGCCCACAAATAATTATTGCTTACTTCATTGCAGAAAGAAAGTTCACTCACAGGACATACGAGTAAGACGATTTCTGAGGGACAGGTAACAAATTTCAATGAAAACGCAAGTATTCAGTGCCTGTTATTCAAGGAATTAGGGCTTTCTAACTGAAAAAACTAAGCTAATCGAATACAACTTACAAGGTATATTCCAAAACAGCCACAAGAACAATCGACAAAATCGCTGGTGGCGTCTCTAAAGAAGAGCAGTCACGATTCAGCAGAGGAGGGTGCTGTGTTAATAATTATTGATCCACAGAGGATTTATTCATTTATTTATTTATATTTACAGAAATCAGAGTAGGTGGCCTTTACGTATTTCGATGCACTGGGCATGAATATCACGATTAAAGTTGTCGCCCGGCTCAGGGTTACACGTAATGTGGAACTTAACGTCCCAGTCATACTGCTACCGTAATCAGTAAGGTATTTACATTAAATGAACTTGTCAGATTTATTCGCACTTTGTTTTTTGCCTTTCTCCTTCCTGGTTGAATGTTGAGCGTTTCCCTGTAGCATCCAGTAGAAATCAGCCAACATTAGATTTTGCACCGTCGTGTGTACCGCCATTCCATGAGAGAAAACTGTCCTTGTGAACCCGCTGGCCGTGCTCATCACTGACTGCACCACAGTTCTCTGGGTATACATCGGGATAGAACTAAAGAAAGTGTATCTTCAGGGCCATGTTGCAACCAATGACCTTATAAGCGTGAATGAGTTCTTCCACAACTTCCCTGTGTTTTGGTTCTCCTACTCCTCAAGAACAATGTCATTACGTTATGAAAATAACGCCATGCATGTAGCTGATCAGGGCTTAGAGTGGACCCAGTGTTTGTGTGTCCACCAATAACTGGTGAATCTTTCGACCAGTGAATATCACCTTTAGTGATATTGTCTGCTCTGAGTCGCGGAAATTTCTTGTACTGGTAGTAGAACAATTTGGTTCAGATTAACTAGAGTTTATTCGTGGAGACCATTCTCTCTGAATGTTGCGTTCTTCTTCTGCCCCACTCACACAGGTAGCAGCAATACATAAGGTAACCCCCTTGCAAACCCAGGAGCATCGCAATAGCTTCGAAATCTCCACATCCCCGCCATTCACGCTTACTGTAATTAACAAAGGTTACAGGGGATTTTTATTTGGTATAACTTTGCTTAGCTAAGGCAGGGGATGCAACATAGATGGATGGCCTTTCGTTACCGTTGTGTAACAGTACTGCCTTCAAGTTTATTCTTGAGCCATATATAATTACTCCCCCCATGAACCATGGACCTTGCCGCTGGTGGGGAGTCTTGCGTGCCTCAGCGATGCAGATAGCCGTACCGTAGGTGCAACCACAACGGAGGGGTATCTGTTGAGAGGCCAGACAAACGTGTGGTTCCTGAAGAGGGGCAGCAGCCTTTTCAGTAGTTGCAGGGGCAACAGTCTGGATGACTGGCTAATCTGGCCTTGTAACAATAACCAAAACAGGCTTGCTGTGCTGGTACTGCGAACGGCTGAAAGCAAGGGGAAACTACAGCCGTAATTTTTCCCGAGGGCATGCAGCTTTACTGTATGATTAAATGATGATGGCATCCTCTTGGGTAAAATATTCCGGAGGTAAAATAGTCCCCCATTCGGATCTCCGGGCGGGGACTACTCAAGAGGATGTCGTTATCAGGAGAAAGGAAACTGGCGTTCTACGGGTCGGAGCGTGGAATGTCAGATCCCTTAATCGGGCAGGTAGGTTAGAAAATTTAAAAAGGGAAACGGATAGGTTAAAGTTAGATATAGTGGGAATTAGTGAAGTTCGGTGGCAGGAGGAACAAGAGTTCTGGTCAGGTGACTACAGGGTTATAAACACAAAATCAAATAGGGGTAATGCAGGAGCAGGTTTAATAATGAATAGGAAAATAGAAATGCGGGTAAGCCACTAAAAACAACATAGTGAACCCATTATTGTGGCCAAGATAGATACGAAGCACACACCTACTACAGTAGTACAAGTTTATATACCAACTAGCTATGCAAATGGAAGAAATTGAAGAAATGTATGATCAAATAAAAGAAATTATTCAGACAGTGAAGGGTGACAAAAATTTAATAGTCATGGGTGACTGGAATTCGGTAGTAGGAAAAGGGAGAGAAGGAAACGTAGTAGGTGAATATGGACTGGGGTGAGAAATGAAAGAGGAAGCCGAATGGTAGAATTTTGCACAGAGCACAACTTAATCATAGGTAACACTTGGTTCAAGAATCATAAAAGAAGGCTGTATACATGGAAGAAGCCTGGAGATACTGACAGGTTTCAGATAGATTATATAATGGTACGACAGAGATTTAGGAACCAGGTTTTAAATTGTAAGACATTTCCAGGGGCAGATGTGGACTCTGACCTGTAGATTAAAACTGAAGAAACTGCAAAAATGTGGGAATTTAAGGAGATGGGACCTGGATAAACTAAAAGAACCAGAGGTTGTACGGAGTTTCAAGGAGAGCATAAGGGAGCAATTGACAGGAATGGGGGAAAGAAATACAATAGAAGAAGAATGGGTAGCTTTGAGGGATGAAGTAGTGAAGGCAGCAGAGGATCAAGAAGGTAAAAAGACTAGGGCTGATAAAAATCCTTGGGTAACAGAAGAAATATTGAATTTAACTGATGAAAGGAGAAAATATAAAAATGCAGTAAATGAAGCAGGCAAAAAGGAATTCAAACGTCTCAAAAATGAGATCGACAGGAAGTGCAAAATGGCTAAGCAGGGATAGCTAAAGGACAAATGTAAGGATGTAGAGGCTTATCTCACTAGAGGTAAGATAGATACTGCCTACAGGAAAATTAAAGAGACCTTTGGAGAAAAGAGGACCACTTGTATGAATATTAAGAGCTCAGATGGAAACCCAGTTCTAACCAAAGAAGGGAAAGCAGAAAGATGGAAGGAGTATATAGAGGGTCTATACAAGGGCGATGTACTTGAGGACAATATTATGGAAATGGAAGAGGATGTAGATGAAGATGAAATGGGAGATACGATACTGCGTGAAGAGTTTGACAGAGCACTGAAAGACCTGAGTCGAAACAAGGCCCCCGGAGTCGACAACATTCAATTGGAACTACTGACGGCCTTGGGAGAGCCAGTCCTGACAAAACTCTACCATCTGGTGAGCAAGATGTATGAGAAAGGCGAAATACCCTCAGACTTCAAGAAGAATATAATAATTCCAATCCCGAAGAAAGCAGGTGTTGACAGATGTGAAAATTACCGAACGATCAGTTTAATAAGCCACAGCTGCAAAATACTAACGCGAGTTCTTTACAGACGAATGGAAAAACTAGTAGAAGCCGACCTCGGGGAAGATCAGTTTGGATTCCGTAGAAATGTTGAAACACGTGAGGCAATACTGACCCTACGACTTATCTTAGAAGCTAGATTAAGGAAAGGCAAACCTTCGTTTCTAGCATTTGTAGACTTAGAGAAAGCTTTTGACAATGTTGATTGGAATACTCTCTTTCAAATTCTGAAAGTGGCAGCGGTAAAATACAGGGAGCGAAAGGCTATTTACAATTTGTACAGAAACCAGATGGCAGTTATAAGAGTCGAGGGACATGAAAGGGAAGTAGTGGTGGGGAAGGGAGTGAGACAGGGCTGTAGTCTATCCCCGATGTTATTCAATCTGTATATTGAGCAAGCAGTGAAGGAAACAAAAGTAAAATTCGGAGTAGGTATTAAAATCCATGGAGAAGAAATAAAAACTTTGCGGTTCGCCGATGACATCGTAATTCTGTCAGAGACAGCAAAGGACTTGGAAGAGCAGTTGAACGGAATGGATAGTGTCTTGAAAGGAGGATATAAGATGACCATCAACAAAAGCAAAACGAGGATAATGGAATGTAGTCGAATTAAGTCGGGTGATGCTGAGGGAATTAGATTAGGAAGTGAGACACTTAAAGTACGAGTAGTAAAGGAGTTTTGCTATTTGCGGAGCAAAATAACTGATTATGGTCGAAGTAGAGAGGATATAAAATGTAGACTGGCAATGGCAAGAAGAGCGTTTCTGAAGATGAGAAGTTTGTTAACATCGAGAATAGATTTAAGTGTCAGGAAGTCATTTCTGAAAGTATTTGTATGGAGTGTAGCCATGTATGGAAGTGAATCATGGACGATAAATAGTTTGGACAAGAAGAGAATAGAAGCTTTCGAAATGTGGTGCTACAGAAGAATGCTGAAGATTAGATGGGTAGAGCACACAACTAATGAGGAAGTATTGAATCGGATTGGGGAGAAGAGAAGTTTGTGGTTCAACTTGACCAGAAGAAGGATCGGTTGGTAGGACATGTTCTGAGGCATCAAGGGATCACCAATTTAGTGTTGGAGGACAGCGTGGAGGGTAAAAATCGTAGAGGGAGACCAAGAGATGAATACACTAAGCAGATTCAGAAGGATGTAGGTTGCAGTAGGTACTGGGAGATGAAGAAGCTTGCACAGGATAGAGTAGCATGGAGAGCTGCATCAAACCAGTTTCAGGACTGAAGACCACAACAACAACAACAACAACAACATATAATGATTCTCCACTAGAGTGGTGTGTGTATAATGTTCAGGTCTTCCAACAAACCATTAATGTGACTGAGAACATAATGTCGCCTTAAGTAACGAAATGACACACAACTTTCTTTACCAGTCCCGAAACGCAGACCGACATACTTATTGCGTCAGGGAGCAAATTGCAAATCTACTGTTGTGAAGCCAGTAGTTCGGCTTTATACTTTGGAATATCTGTATCCCTAATCAGGTTACTGAGTCCACCTTGTGTGGTTCTCCAGATGACGATTTTGGTATAAATGTAGAGTAAATATCATTGGCAGATGATTGCACTTCTTTGGCTGTATGTGTTGGTTCAGCATCATGGCTTTCACTGCTTGGTATCACTGCTTCATCGCGATAGATGTAGGTGAACTGAAACTGGCAGTCCTGGTAGTCTGCAAATGGCAGATATCATGTCAGGGTATTGAATATTCCTCCTCCTCTTGGTACTGACCCTCTCCTCAAAGGAAGGTACCATACAACATCAGTAATCCGATGCATGATGTTTGGGTCTACGCCAAACAGCTGCCACACTAAATTGCATGCAGACATTTTTACCATGCTTCCAAGAATTCAGTGTAAAAGGAAACGAAGAGCAGCACAAGTATGGAGCCTACGATTTATCTTGGTCTCCAAGTCGACACCCCAAATGTAAGTGATACTTTTCTTTCACTACTTTAGTCAATGGTTGACATACTGAACCTCAATAATCACAACTGTACAAATGTAACAAAAGTTGTGAATTTGTTACTGCAGGCGATGGGACTTCTGTGAAAACATACACATGTACAATAACAGAATTCTTCAATTTCAACACTTCACCTCACATATTTCACTTCCAACCACCACGACATACATTCCAGTAATAAGTGAGCTAACGCAGCACGAGAGCTTGCAGTTGTGACAAACGACAATTAAAATCACGTCTGCTTTCTACATTCGAAATGTTCATGTGATTGTATGGTACGCCCATTAGTAATGTTGTGAAAACGAGTTGCGAAAGTGTACTGGAAGCATCCACCTAACTTATGTATGGAGTTATTTAATTGTAATCATGGGCTCTGAGACAATTTTGACATAGATAATAGCGTTCAGCGCATCTAAATCTGCAACGCACGGCTACTTTCATTTTTCTAAAATGTAAAGTGAAAACTTGTGGACCAATGTAGTACAACTAGCTTGAAACAAATTATTGAAAAACAGAGGCAGTACAATAAAGAAATTAACGCGAATAATTTCACTGGTTTCATTCAAGATTTTGGTCATACTGAAAAATGCAAGGTTTTAGATGAAGGACGGTTCAGAAAAGGGCCGATTTTTTAACGACTGGTAAATTTTTCTTTATCGATGGTGAAATTGTTTTGGTTCGTTTCAATTTCCAGGAATATTTCGATTGCTGTCCCAGTCTGAATTTCTCGCATTCGATGTCCAACCATGTAGCAGTTCACTTGCGCGTAAAGTGTGTTAATCGTTTCATTAGAATTCAGAAAGTTATGCAAGAACTGTCAGGCGACTTTGCAAGATTCATGAGCGTAATGGGGCACCGAATGAATCAAAAGTTCGCAGAGTTATGAAAAAGTTCTTTGACAAGGGTTCAACTGTAAACTTTGTCAGTCCTTGGCGTGGTCGCTCTGGCTGAAGTGAGCAGAACACGACTGCAGAGGCCGGTGTTGGCTTCTAGAAAAATCAGTGAGCACCTTCCTGCTGATCTGCAAGGGTAATCCTTTGTTGTCCTGGGCTTAGTGTTGAGCCCACCTATGAGTGGAGTGTATCTTTGTCCTTCCCTTCGAATAATAAGAAACGACGTTCCATTTCCTTACCTTCCGATACCTTCACGCCACCTTTGCTCGTGGTTCTATAGCCCCGATTGTTGGACATTATTAGCAGCTTCTTTTCCCGATGGTTGTGCTGGGGGCTTGTAGATGATCAGAGTCTCTGTGTCGGCGTCTCTCAGCCTGATGGCTACACTAGATCGCACATTATACTACGCACAATAATTCCATTCTCTACGTTTGACGTGTAGGCTTCCTAGTGGATTAAGACTCGGGGAACGTGGAGGCCGGAATATTGGTCCACCGCCCGCATCTCGTGGTCGTGCGGTAGCGTTCTCGCTTCCCACGCCCGGGTTCCCGGGTTCGATTCCCGGAGGGGTCAGGGATTTTCTCTGCCTCGTGATGGCTGGGTGTTGTGTGATGTCCTTAGGTTAGTTAGGTTTAAGTAGTTCTAAGTTCTAGGGTACTGATGACCTAAGATGTTAAGTTCCATAGTGCTCAGAGCCATTTGAACAATTTTTTTCATTGGTCCACCACGATCCATCTCTTTCTCTGGAAACGCTTCTTTTAAATAGTTACGCACAGTCCAATGTGCGGAGGTGCATCATATTACTGAAATCACAGCTGGCGCTGAACACCAAGTGGAACGTTCTCAAGTGCTTCAGCCAAATACGTGCAAAGGAATGTACAATACAGGGGCGCATTCAGCTTTCCGACAAAAGGTAAGAGCCAAAAAGTGTTATTACCCACAGCATTATGCCAATACGTGCCTGGAAACCACCTCCACAGGTGACATGCGAGGAGGTGGGTTGTGCTCCAACCAATAATGGCTGTTGTGGAGGTTGAAAATAGCTTCACTAGAGAAGGTAAATCATCCAGTCCTTATCATGGTGTTTATAAAACGCTCGTTATCTTCCACTAGAGACAAAAGACATTTACAAAACTATAATCGTCAAATCCGGTCTTCTGGCCCTTCGCATTGAGTTAATGTTCAATGATGTGGATGTAGTTGTTCATCATGCAACATTTCAACAACCAGTCAGTGAGATATCTGGAACTGCCTTGCTATATCATGGGTACCCAAGGGCGACGATATCAAGAATAGCATCTTCTATTTGAGGAAATCGTATAGTCATTGGACGACCACTGGCCATTATTTGTGGACGGAGATTACCAGTTTCCCGCAGTCGTTGCTCCAAGCGACGAATATCATTCTTATTGGAATGGCGCCTTTGAGGGAATCATGCAGCTTATGCAGGGGCAGCAGAAGCAGCATCAGCTTAGTTATCGGATGCTCCCAGTAGCAAAAGCATGTCGACGTATTCATCTTTTGAGTACTCCATCGAAAAGCCGCCCAACATGAAGTTAACGGGAACAGTTATAGTCACGCACTGCGCAGTCGCAAGACACATGTATGGAGTTGAATGGACGTCGCTTTCATGGGATACGTTATAGTCATGTGGCAAAATGGTGACCTGCTTATAAACGACGACGACTAAGTAATGGACGTCTAAAAAATAACGCTATGGTGGATGTTGTTCAATGTCCCAGTAGTCAGTAAGCTACGACGGCAGCTGCGGTAGTGGTTGTGGCGGGGAGGGGGCTGGGGGTGAAGGGGGCGATACACATTCCTCTGTAAATTCTGATCCACTGCACGATGTGACAGAGTTGCCATCTCCTCATTTTCATACATGTGTTTTGAAAATGCACCCGACATGATTTTGCTAGATGAAATTTTGTCTTGAATCTGGATTAGTAATCTCAGGACGACTTCCAAGTACGACATGCTTTCTTCATCCTGTATACTTCTCTTATATGTCACGCGCCCGCACCGCCAGCAGACGGCATCCTTCCTCATAGTAGGCAGTCGTCACAGGTAGAGCTCCCATTAAACAGACTGAATCGTCAGCAGTTTTTTCTACAACTATGAGGATTAGGCAATTTGGGTGGTTAACCTATTCACGCAACTTTTTACAATATTTCTTATGAAATGTTTCATATTCCATGTATGGAGCGTACTGAACAGTAATTAGAGTGCATAGAGATATTGAGAATGCCCTTTTCATATAGCAGAAAAATTGAAATGCAATATTATACTGCTGTAGAAATGTAGGCTCAGAAATTACATGACAGTTTGTAAATATTCAATATAATGAGTTAAGAAATCGGTATGAGTGTTTTCAAATACGAAGTTCTGCATTAACAATCTGTGCCTATTTGTTAGCTTTTGCCCGCACATTAGTACTTGCAAAAATTATGCTTATTTTTTAATCATAAGTGTGTACTACAAGAAATGCGCTATTTTTATTGTGCAGAGTGGGAAAAACGGTTACACTGAAATGCATTTTTATTCATAAATTCACCTATCTTCTAACCAGTAGACCCTATTTGTTTTCTGCAACGCATGAAAGGTTAGTACAACTCAGTGAAGAAGCTACAGGAAGTATCAAATAATAGTTTTGCCGCTCTGCCTTCTATGTTTGTACAATATAAGCAAGTAATAAGGGTTATAGGAAACATCTTGACGAAATGAACACACTTATTCTATCACAAAAGCGCTCAAGCCTGTCTCATCCATACCTTCAAGATTGTTAGGTTATGTTACATAGCTTAGATTGTGCTTCCATAGAGTTGTTGCCCATAATTTAGGTTAGTCAGCTATTCAAGATGTGATTCCATTGCTTCTGTTGACTTGGCAGCCCAATGAGTTAGTGTCTTTACAAAATTACTATTAAATGTCCTTATTCTGAATAGAAAAATAAGGTGCTTGTTAACCTGTGTTAAAACATCATTCATTAGATGTTATGTTACTTGTGTGGGTTCTTGCACAATGACCAGTCCACCATAAAAATATTTTAATTATCACTCCTCTCACTATACTTGCATAATGAATGGGGTTAAATAATATTTTGTGTTTGTATGTTTACAACAACCATGTGTAAATACATCACAATAAATATTCATTTCCACTTTGATAGCTGCGTAAATATCTCAGGAATCGAAAAATTTTGAGATGAATTGCTTCAGTGTAAAGATAATGATGTAGTCGTAAACAGTGAATTAAAATTCGTACATGCATCTCGATTCGAACCTGGGTCTGCTGCTTGCTAGGCAGGTGCCCTAAATCCCCGCACTTCACGTATTACCCTCGTACCCCCCCCCCCCCCCCCCGCCCCCACCACCTTCCCAGTACAAATTCCATTTCATGCTCAGTCCGTTAGTATTCCCATTCTAAATTTGCATCAGTATTACAGAGGCTCTCTAGTGTAATCTGCGCGGAGTGTAGTTACAGCGTCAGATTGGTGCAGTGGTTAGTGTAGCTACCTATAAGCAGGAAATCCTATTGCTGGTACAATTTTTTATTCACTGCTTCAGCCTACATCATTATGCAGATAAGGGTGATAATGTATGTCTCAGGAACACCATCTGTATATGGTTCAATACAGTTTCCGAAAGGAGGAAGAAACGCAGGTGCTTTCATGTCTACACTCCTGGAAATGGAAAAAAGAACACATTGACACCGGTGTGTCAGACCCACCATACTTGCTCCGGACACTGCGAGAGGGCTGTACAAGCAATGATCACACGCACGGCACAGCGGACACACCAGGAACCGCGGTGTTGGCCGTCAAATGGCGCTAGCTGCGCAGCATTTGTGCACCGCCGCCGTCAGTGTCAGCCAGTTTGCCGTGGCATACGGAGCTCCACCGCAGTCTTTAACACTGGTAGCATGCCGCGACAGCGTGGACGTGAACCGTATGTACAGTTGACGGACTTTGAGCGAGGGCGTATAGTGGGCATGCGGGAGGCCGGGTGGACGTACCGCCGAATTGCTCAACACGTGGGGCGTGAGGTCTCCACAGTACATCGATGTTGTCGCCAGTGGTCGGCGGAAGGTGCACGTGCAAGTCGACCTGGGACCGGACCGCAGCGACGCACGGATGCACGCCAAGACCGTAGGATCCTACGCAGTGCCGTAGGGGACCGCACCGCCACTTCCCAGCAAATTAGGGACACTGTTGCTCCTGGGGTATCGGCGAGAACCATTCGCAACCGTCTCCATGAAGCTGGGCTACGGTCCCCCACACCGTTAGGCCGTCTTCCGCTCACGCCCCAACATCGTGCAGCCCGCCTCCAGTGGTGTCGCGACAGGCATGAATGGAGGGACGAATGGAGACGTGTCGTCTTCAGGGCTGAGAGTCGCTTCTCCCTTGGTGCCAATGATGGTCGTATGCGTGTTTGGCGCCGTGCAGGTGAGCGCCACAATCAGGACTGCATTACGACCGAGGCACACAGGGCCAACACCAGGCATCATGGTGTGGGGAGCGATCTCCTACACTGGCCGTACACCTCTGGTGATCGTCGAGGCGACACTGAATAGTGCACGGTACATCCAAACCGTCATCGAACCCATCGTTCTACCATTCCTAGACCGGCAAGGGAACTTGCTGTTCCAACAGGACAATGCACGTCCTCATGTATCCCGTGCCACCCAACGTGCTCTCGAAGGTGTAAGTCAACTACCCTGGCCAGCAAGATCTCCGGATCTGTCCCCCATTGAGCATGTTTGGGACTGGATGAAGCGTCGTCTCACGCGGTCTGTTCGTCCAGCATGAACGCTGGTCCAACTGAGGCGCCAGGTGGAAATGGCACGGCAAGCAGTTCCACAGGACTACATCCAGCATCTCTACGATCGTCTCCATGGGAGAATAGCAGCCTGAATTGCTGCGAAAGGTCGATATACACTGTACTAGTGCCGACATTGTGCATGCTCTGTTGCCTGTGTCTATGTGCCTGTGGTTCTGTCAGTGTGATCATGTGATGTATCTGACCCTAGGAATGTGTCAATAAAGTTTCCCCTTCCTGGGACAATGAATTCATGGTGTTCTTATTTCAATTTCCAGGAGTGTATAACTACTTTTACTAATACACTACTGAGCGCCAGGTCCTGATTATGACTTGTATCTGCAGCTATTTATGGTTCACCTTTTTCTTCGTTCCGGGTCATTTTAAAATCTATCACCTCGAAGGGAACAATCTATTGATACGTAATCAGCATGGTTTCTGAAAACATCGATCTTGTGCAACGCAGCTAGCTCTTTATTTGCAAGACGTAATGGCCGCTATCGACAGGTGATCTCAAGTTGATTCCGTATTTCTAGATTTCCGGAAAGCTTTTGACACCGTTCCTCACAAGCGACTTCTAATCAAGCTGCGGACCTATGGGGTATCGTCTCAGTTGTGCGACTGGATTCGTGATTTCCTGTCAGGAAGGTCGCAGTTCGTAGTAATAGACTGCAAATCATCGAGTAAAACTGAAGTGATATCAGGTGTTCCCCAGGGAAACTTCCTGGGACCTCTGCTGTTCCTGATCTATATAAATGACCTGGGTGACAATCTGAGCAGTACTCTTAGATTGTTCGCAGATGATGCTGTAATTTACCGTCTAGTAAGGTCATCCGAAGACCAGTATGAGTTGCAAAGCGATTTAGAAAAGATTGTTGTATGGTGTGTCAGGTGGCAGTTGACGCTAAATAACGAATAGTGTGAGATGATCCACATGAGTTCCAAAAGAAATCCGTTGGAATTCGACTACTCGATAAGTAGTACAATTCTCAAGGCTGTCAATTCAACTAAGTATCTGGGTGTTAAAATTATGAACAACTTCAGTTGGAAGGACCACATAGATAATATTGTTGGGAAGGCGAGCCAAAGGTTGCGTTTCATTGGCAGGACACTTAGAAGATGCAACAAGTCTACTAAAGAGACAGCTTACACTACACTCGTTCGTCCTCTGTTAGAATATTGCTGCGCGGTGTGGGATCCTTACCAGGTGGGATTGACGGAGGACATCGAAAGGGTGCAAAAAAGGGCAGCTCGTTTTGTATTATCACGTTTTAGGGGAGAGAGTGTGGCAGATATGATACACGAGTTGGGATGGAAGTCATTACAGCAAAGACGTTTTTCGTCGCGGCGAGACCTTTTTACGAAATTTCAGTCCCCAACTTTCTCTTCCGAATGCGAAAATATTTTGTTGAGCCCAACCTACATAGGTAGGAATAATCATCAAAATAAAATAAGATAAATCAGAGCTCGAACAGAAAGGTTTAGGTGTTCGTTTTTCCCGCTCGCTGTTCGGGTGTGGAATAGTAGAGAGATAGTATGATTGTGGTTCGATGAACCCTCTGCCAAGCACTTAAATGTGAATTGCAGAGTAGTCATATAGATGTATGCAAAAACCATTTTTACAATGGTTAGTGCAGTTCATAGCTGAGCCGCCACAAATTCTTCATTACATTTAATTAAAAATCTCCACTCATATCGTGACTCATATATAAACGCCTATTAGTATTCTAAACTTTGTGGAAAACAAGGTGGACATTTCAGCTGAGGTTGCTGGAGTCATAATTACATGTATAGAGTCCTCACCAAAAATCAAATGCAGACAAATGTAAATAAAACGGAAGCATTATCAACTTAGGTTTAAAACAAAAACACAGTTAATGCCTGATATTTTAAATTTTTACGAGAACGAAACCCTTTTGGAACGGAGAAATGAGAAACCATTTTAGTCTTTTAGTCTTGCAAATCTAGATTACACACCAACGATGAAATTTGCGAAACACCTGGTAGCTATTACTCACAGTGAACATAATTTACAACGAGCAGCATATAAACTACAAAGACCCTGTGCTATATACAACTTACAGAGATCTGATAAGAAAACAAAGATGATTTCATTTTATAGAGGAACAAAATTATGTCCAGAATTCTATAAATGGGAATTTAGTTCAACAGTTATGCAGATGACAGAGATCGCACTGTCCTAATCGTATCAGAAAACTGAAGCAATTGCAAAGGAACAAACTTTAAATATTAAGGATGGAATATGTCACATGAAGATGAAACTGATTTTCAAAATACGGCAGAGAAATTAAATGAGTGAGAGTTATAGTGTAAGTAAGCAAGAGGCAAATCTGAAATTTTACAATACAGTGTCACTTTCAGCTTTAGTATACGGAAGTGAAACATGAACAATAACGAAAATATATACCAGAAATCTAAAGCGCAAAAAATGAAAAAAAAGTTCCTAAAGACAGATAATCAATACGAAAAACAAAATGGAAGGAGTTAACGTAGTCTCTGTAAGCAGGCGTATAGGGAAAGCCGCATATTTGCAGAAGATTATGATGATGATGTTAACGTGCAATGTTTAACGAGTCCTCTCACAGTGACAGAGTCCCTCTCGTTACCTCGATTGTAGCACCTTAATCTGCACTGTATCCCCTCGAAGACCCTGTTGGTTTTCTGATGGGAGTGCAAGTTCTCAGAAGGGTATAAAGGCCAAGAAACGTTTTAATATTAGCTAATATGTGGAATGTGTTAGTAGGTTTGCAAATAAGAAAAACAGGATATAATTCTCTCTCTCTCTCTCTCTCTCTCTCTCTCTCTCTCTCTCTCTCTCTTCCTCCCTCTCCTTCGGAACAGTCCTTGGAAGCCCCAATGGCACTGACCAACCGCCGTGTCATCCTGAGCTGATTGGCTTCACTGGATGTGGATCAGGTGAAGTATGTGGTCAACACATCGGTCTCACAGTCGCTGTCAGTTCCATGACTGGAGCTGCTGCTTCTCAATCAACTAACTCCTCAATTGGTCTCACAAGTGCTGAGTGCAGCCCACTTGCCAACAGCACTCAGCAGATCCGGACAGTCGCCCATCCATGTGCTATCCAAGCCAGGCAGCACTTAAATTGGGTGACTAGATGGGAACTGGTGTTATCGTTGCAGCAAGGCCGTTGGAAAATAATATATATTGCTCTGCAAAAACAAGGCATTTACACTGCTGGCCATTGAAATTGCTACACTTTGAACGATAGCAAATAACCGGATTTCACATCGTGTTCTTATACAGCATAGTAGGAAGAAAGTACACACATGAAAAAAAAATTGTATAACCTCGGTTCAGAGCGTTCCGGAACCTGTACAGAAAATTGGAATGGAGATCAACATAAAGATAATTTCTGTCCTTTTTACTGCTGATGGAAACCACACAATTCATGTTGTACCACCATCCAGCGAGACCTTCAGAGGTGGTGTTCCAGATTGCTGTACACACCTGCACCTTTAATACCCAGTAGCACGTCCTCTTGCATTTATGCATGCGTGTATTCGTCGTGGCATACTATCCACAAGTTCATCAAGGTACTGTTGGTCCAGATCGTGACACTCCTCGACGGCGATTCAGCGCAGACTCCTCAGAGTGGTTGGAGGATCACGTCGTCCATAAACAGCCGTTTTTAATCTATCGCAGGCATATTCGATAGGGTTCATGTTTGGAGGACATGCTAGCCACTCTAGTCGAGAATGTCGTTATCCTGAAGGAAGTCACTCGCAAGATGTGCACGATGAGGACGCGAACTGACATCCATGAAGACGAATGCCTCGCCAATATGCTGACGATATGGTTGCACTGTCGGTCGGATTATGGCATTCAAGTATCGTACAGTCGTTACGGCGCCTTCCATGACCACCAGCGGAGTACGTCGGGCCCACATAATGCCACCCCAAAGCAGCAGTGAACCTCCACCTTGCTACACTCACTGGACAGTGTGTTAAGCCGTTCTCCTGACCAGGTTGCCTCCCAGCACGTCTCTGACGATTGTCTGTTTGAAGGCATATACGACACTCATCGGTGAAGATAACGTGATGCCAATCCTGAGCGGTCCATTCGGAATGTTGTTGGGCCTATCTGTACCGCACTGCATGGTGTCGTATTTGCAAAGATGGACCTCACCATGGACGTCGGTAGTGAAGTTGAGCATCTTGCACTTGCAGCCTAATGCGACAGTTTGATTCGTAACACGACATCCTGTGGGTGCACGAAAAGCATTATTCAACATGGTGGCGTTGCTGTCAGGGTTCCTCTGAAACATAATCCGTACGTAGTGGTCATCCTTTGCAGTAATAGCCCTAGGGCGGCCTGAGCGAGGCATGTTATCGACAGTTCCTCTGTATCTCCTCTACGTCCGAACAACATCTCTTTGGTTCAGTCCGAGACACCTTTTCTGGCACAAAGTAACAATGTGGACGCGATCGAACCTTGGTATTTACCGTCTAGGTATGGTTGAACTGCAGACAACAAGAGCCGTGTACCTTCTTCGTGGTGGAATGACTGGAACTCATCGGCTGTCGGACCCCTTCCATGTCATAGGCGCTCCTCATGTCTGGTAGTTTACATCTTTGGACGAGTTTACTGACAGCTCTGAACAGTCAAAGGGACTGTGTCTGTGATGCAATATCTACAGTCAACGTCTATCTTCAAGAGTTCTGGGAACCAGGACGATGCAAAACTTCTTTTTGATGCGTTTACAATTAATTTTGTAGGTAATTAGGAGTTACTCAGGATGTGAAATATTGTGCACACGCTGCCATCTCAAACGCTAATAGTTGCGCTAACTTGGTCAGGCATCCAGTCGAACAGAGCTTTAATGACATATATGGGTACGTCATTCCATGCTGTTTCAGATCTGCACCATGAGATCATCAATCGTGGTAGCTAGAGGATGGTGGCGTGCCTTTCTGTCAGCTACTCCTGACGATATGTTTGAAACGTCCCCTTTGAAAAATTATACAAGACTGTGCTTAAACTGACACACATTTTTTTTTCTTTTCTTTTGCGCAACGCAATCTGACTTTCAGTAATCCCTACAAGAGAATGGCCCTGACTAACATTAACCTATACCTGTCACAAATCACTTACCTCACCAAAAATCTTCGTTACTCTAACTACTGCAATACAGCGAGCGCCACTACTACCAGCTAAATAAAAGATTCAAACTACGGAAGGCACTAACTACTGATAGGCATAGTTAGCAAATGACAGATTTTGATAGAGAACAAACAATGTATTTTCCTCAATAGTGTTCAAAAGTCATAATGTACATAGCAGTTCATGACATCCAGTCTTCCAAATTTCAAAACTCCGCCATCTCTCTCCCCACATCCACCACTGCTGGCGGCTCACCTCCAACTGCGCAACGCTACGCGCTGTTAGCATCCAGCTGCCGCTGCCCAACACTACAATGGCAGACAACAATGCAAACCAGCCACAGACTGCACACGGCACAGCCAGTGATTTTTCATGCAGAGCGCCATGTGGCGTTACCAATAAAAAAAACCTAAACAGCCTACTTACATGTTTAACCAGATGAGCGATCTACAGAATGTGCAGGCCAGGGCTCTAGTCGATGCACCACTGTAGGGTGCTAGGTCCGGACGACATGGACGACATAAAGTCTCGCATTATGTTGTTGAAAGATACGGCAGAGTCAGTGGCTTTAATAGATTAGAGACATAATACCTACCGTCCATATTATCGACGACGCAAAACAGAGATGCTTGTATTGTGCAGCCACTGGCATCTATTAGAATCACGCACGGTGCTGGGCTCCTATGCTGATGATGACGAATGTAATCGGACAACATTCATTCGAATGGGAATACCTACTGGGCTGAGACGTGAATGAGAATTTGAATAGAGGAGGTAGGGCACTTCGTGCAGTTGTGCAAAGCTGGTGTGCCAAGGTGGCGTGGTGGTTGGATCTGTCTAGCGGACAGGAGAACTGTGTTCATAACCTTGGTACAAATTTTCAGTCGTCATTTCACTCTGTATATAAACATAATGGTCTCCCGGTTGAGAGTCCATGATGGTCCAGAAGGTTGTCGTACCGTCCATGTGAAGAATGAGATTGATGAGTACCTGACAAGACTGGACGAACCTGCATGGTCTAGCGAACAATATGGCCGTCCGCTCGTGACCTAATCATCTGAGGTCTTGATACCCTGCACGTATTTTATATCGGTGTCCTAAACTCATGGACTCCATAATATCATGGGATCTCAACTAACGGGACCAGCAATATCGCCGCACCTGAAACCGCTATCCTGATAAGCCGCTATCCTCCCACTGTAGAATTCCGTCACGTACTTGCGATTGGTTCTCCACCGTACAAGAGGCATAACACTATCTTGTCGCAAACAACCAACACCTGCTGTGTGATTTTTCTTAAACAGAAAGTACGTGGCATTACCCCACGCCCCCCCCCCCCCCTACTTCAAGCAGTTGTGCTAAAGTGGTAACCATTTGTATATCCGTACACGTTGTACACTTTACGCCATTATGACGTTTGTTGCCTTCCCACTTCATGTTGTAGCAAATTCACTGGTTGCTAGTGTATACGAAAGAACGCTACTTGGCCTACAGTAGCTATAGTGTTCTTCCATGGGCAAGTATGAGCCAGTGAGTAGTCATGTAATAAGACAAGAGGGTTGCAGCAATGGCGGTACCTCACGATCACCAGCTAATCATCCTCATATTAAGGCATATTATAAGGTTCCAATAGTATTGTAAGAGGAAAGTGAAACTGATTATTGTGTCAACAGAATTTACAAATGTCAAACGTGTAACAACGTTTCTTTATCATGAAACAATGAATTTAAAAAATGATGTTGCATATTGTCCATAAGTGAACTGATTTTCATATTTAAAAAATCATTTAAAGTAATCAGAGTCCTCATTGTTGCAAAATGAAAATTAAAACTTAAATACATTGTCATTCTAAAATTTATTCTGTTTCAATATGCACACTTAGGTTCCCTAGTCAGATGTTTTATTGTACCAAATGTGCTAAGTATGAGTAAGGATGAATCAGTTGTGTTGATGGGATTTGTGTTGTACTTTCATAGTTTTATTGTTTGAACACGAGGGTGCTTGCTAATGAATGACAGTAAGTCTCAATGGCTTTAAACAGTATTCTGACAGAGCTCAATAACAGAAGAACTATAACAGTTTTCGCATAGCATATCGTAGTTAGTATCACACTCCTTCCACTGGGTAAAAAGAATTGTTACGCCTATAACCAAATGGCCTCAAATACCGTGTGTCCTCGCTGATTGGTGACGTTTTGTGTTTCAAGTAATCTACCACTGAACAGGAGACCAATATTACAAATATCTCGCGTAAGTTTGCATAACCTCTCCTTGTGTTCAGTGGTGACATTAATAATCGGTCAGTTCTATGGGAAATAAATCACATTGTCAAACAATGTAAATTCCAGGTAGAAATATCAACAATATAGAAAAAGATCTATTGGTGCTTACCGTGAAGAATGCAGTTTAAGTTGCAGAGAGACGCAGTTAAAACACACTTGCAGAAAGCTTTCTGCTACAGCCTACGTCCGCAGAAGAGAAAAACACACACCGTTCATACAAACAAACAATTACAGTTCACGCACACATGACCACCACCAATTTTGTAGCAACTACAAATGATTCAGTTAGCTTCAGTTTCTGGGTGCGATACACAATACGCACTGCACGATGAGGCGAGAGAACGGCCGAGTCAGGTTGGTTTGTAACAGCCACCATTGGCGTGGGGGTGGGGAGGAAGCCAACACACAGGGTATAACCGGATGGAGGCAGGTTTTATGTAGGACTGGCGTGGGGTGGCGCCATCGTCCCACAGTGCTGCAATTTCTCCACTAAATGGAGAACGGGCTCAGACTCGGTTTTTTGTGACCAAGGCACAAGGCACTATATTAACACAAATGGCATGTCTGGTGTTGCTATGAGCCATGTTGGTGAGGTGATCTCCCTAAAAGCCCCTCACACCTCTTTTCTTGGCATGGGATCCTGTAGAAACGTTCTGACGGTTCCGTTAGCGATGGAGAAGATTCGAGAAAGTTTCTACTTAAAATACCACCAAGACGCCAGTCATTGGCTGAAATTGTGTGATGCGGGACAACAATTAACATGCACAAAATGTCTGGAGGGATGACAGGGGATTGGCGGAAATTTTGTCCCAAGAGAATGATGGGCAGCCGCTGGTGGAGCGTAGGAGAAACTGACGGTACAGTCTAACTGAAAAGTGAGGTTCATGTTCTGACTGCCTTAGTGAGCACTCATATTACTCTGTATCTTCCGGTACAGAGTACGGTGCCAGCAGAATTACGTCTCCGGCAGCCCGGATAGGAGCACGATGTTTTGCACGATCGCGCATCTTCGGAGTCGCGGCTCCTTCGGCCATCGAGCACTGCAGGCAGTCGACGACAACACCCTGTACAGCTACAATTACTGTTGGTATGTGCAGAATCTGCAGTCTCGTGATTTCCAGTTAGCGCCTTGCTCCATCTTGCTAGAGTGATAGAATCGCGACATTTGACTATAGTTCTGACCTTTCGTGATCACCACTTCATATAATTTAATATAAGTTGTTTCGATAAACTTGTGTCAGAATACACATCATTGGAATTCTGTGGAGTACATCTGAGCAATGAAATTGCCAGCCACCACAGAGGCTATTTCCAACTTTACTGTGCCGATATTAACTGTTCTCACTACTTAAGGAAAACCTTTAGTAGCAGTCTATTAAATTTATCGTGACACATCTCTGTGGCAGTGAATAAATTCAATGATTATTCTGGTACTCACAGCACTTACCTGTTGAGAATATACCATCACTGGTTGCCTCTAATCATTATTTTTTGAGGATTATAGATGAATTACACATTTGCATAATCTTATATCAATAAATTGGTCACACTATAGTTAGTTATATAGCAGAGTGAAAATAGTAATGTCAGATGTTTTGCAACTAAATATACACCTCTCTTGGGTTAATTCCTTGCATTTCGAATCTAAAATTTTAATCACTTTGACAATAAATTGTAACTTTTTCGAGGCAATTCTGTGGCCAGTTCCCAAGGTGTGCTTGCTTCTTTGTATGAAATGTGTGTGCTTCTCTCTTGCTGATGAAGGATGTGGCCGAAAGCTTTATGTAGGTGTGTTTCAATTCCGTCTGTTCCCAACTTAATGTAGCTTCTTTACTGTAAGTGGCAATACACCTTTTCCTAAATCGTATTATCTTATACTGGGTGTTTCACAACTCACGTCACACAGTTCTAGAGGTTGCAGAAGTGGCTTAGTACATTACGTTTTACATAGGATCCCACGTCCGGAAACTTCATCCAACGATGCTACAGAGCGTCAGATTTACTGGCGTCGGCGCCTGTAAACGTATACAGGTTGATTCGGCGATGGTGTTACAAAATTTCTAGTGTGATGGAGAAGGATAAATGTATCCATTTGAGGTAAGGGTCCCTGTGCTGGAAGCAAACGAATCGGAAGCTATCAGCGAATACCGTTCTGGTACCTCTGAGAGTGGAATACATGTACTACTACCGTAGCTGCTAATAATGTAAGGTTGGAAACTTGCAGAGGTCATACTATGGACCAAATTTCTAGTAAATATGGGCTCTAAAATGCATGCCTTAAGAGCTAAGAGCACTGGTTAAGCAGGGGATATGTGTTTCACACTAGCGAAGATAAACGAGTGCTCATAGCTCCTCGGATATGCATTTTACAGCCCGTATCCACTAGACAGTTCTTTCTTGTTTTGGTCCACATCACCACCTCTAAAAGCTGCCTACCCTACACTGTCAGCGACTACAGTACCAGTACATGTATTCCACTGTCAGAACTTTCAGAACTGTTTTCGCTTATAACTCCGACTCGTTCCGGCACAAGGACCCTTACCTCACAGTGATACATTTATCCTTCTCCATCATCCCAGAAAGTCTGTAACATCGTCACGAAATCTCACTGTATATACATTCATTTATAGGTGCTGCTGCCTATAACTTTGACGTTCTGTAGCGTCGTGAGATTACGTTACTGGACGTGGATTCCTATGTAAAATTTGATCTACTAAGTCTCTCTAGAGGTGTGTAACATGAATTGTGAAACCCTCTGTATGTAGCACTGTGCTGCAAAGTAGCGCACACTTTTTACATATTTTTATTTTGTAGCCGTGCTATTAAAAATATAAGATGCTCTATCGACATCTTAGTAATATTGTGTTCAGTACATGCCAAAGGTATTTGTTGATATGATGTAATTATGTGGCTGTATGATCGTGCTAATCAGCATGCCCATTTTGAAGTTATGTAATTGGGAAGGTTGATATGTTTTACATACAAGGAATATGTTTACGATGCTGGTGGAACTAGGATTACGTTTATAACGCCCCAGAGAAGAAACTAACGTTAGAAGTCTGCCAGCCTGTAAATTGCAGGGGTAGGCTACTGTCTGCTGAATGCCCGCCTTCCATATAAATCAGACGGCGACTGCTGGGGCCGTATCTCTAAAAGGAACGACGACCTTTTATCTGACCGCGATTCGGCCGGAATTAATTGGCCATCACAGATTACTCGGCCCAAGAGTAATGTGGCGGCTCTGTAGCAGCATGGATCCTCGCCAGCGACGAGTCGTAGCGATAAGCCGAAAGCAGCCAGTAGTACCTGGTACCCGGTATACGTTGTCCGCTACCCGACGTCTGCTGCAGTACTAGTAAGTGGGCGCCGGACTGTGGCTTCCAGTCGAGTAGAGGATCTCTTTTTCTCGTGAACCCTGCCGGAAACATACCCTGCAATCGTAGATTTGGAGAAATCGTCTGATTACGTGGGCTGGACTTTTTTTTCTTCAACTGTTTTTATCAACTACTTAGACAAAAGAGAAAACAGTTTTCTGTGAGCTAAGCAGACAGGAATGCCAGTAGTGACGGAATGCTACAAGGGCAAAAAGTCAGGAAAGTTTTAAGGATTCCATGTAACCAGCTGTTACTAACGAACTCCCCCTGTACAAGCCATGAAGGCCCAAAGGTACAGACTGGCTGCTGTGCCATCCTCATCCTACAGGCGTCATTGGATGCGGATATGATGGTGGGGGGGGGGGCAGACACCTGGTCATGCACAGCCCTCCCGGCCGTATGCCAGTTTACGAGACCGTACAACAACCTCACCTGACGGAATACCACTCATTCCTTTATGAAGCTCACTCACTGGTCGCTTTAGAGCGCTGCACCACCGACCTGCGTCATGAAAAGGAAGCGATGAGTATGTTCGAATTGTTAGTATGGTATCAACGGAGATATGAGAGTCGACGTGGAGACGTAACAGGATGGCAGAAAGTGAACCCAAGTAACACGGCGTAAGAACAGTGGTCGTAACTGAGTGAGACAGAAGACGACTGTCATGTATCGTCGATGACAACAGGTTTGAAAACCGACAGGCTCTACTACTGTGAGCGAATGCAGGTGCATCTCGAGACAGCCTCCGAACGAACACTTCGAAGGGACCTGCATACAATTGACCTTTGATGAGTGGTATCCTCCAAAGGCCACTGTAAAAAAACAGCACATAAAGCTGTACGTCTTCACCTGGTCAACCAGGATAGAATCTGGACACTAAGTGATTGGAAGCCTGTAGTGTCGGTGGCATTATTTGTTGCCTCACCAATTATTACATGATAATTTTGTCTTTGGCGGCCGCTTGCTTAAGGCTGTATCGGTCCATTGTTGTTAAATCGTTCGTTAAATATTCTTGGCTTTATTGTTTCACCTCCTATCATTATTTTTCCAACCATTTTCAGCTCATTGATGCCGTTGTTGTAATGTATAATGAAGCAGTTTTTATATCGTCATTTTGTGTTGCCACGTTCAAGTGAAAAGATGAGCCAGTCAGCAGAAATAATGGCAGAGGAGAAAGCTGCTATACATACTTACGTGTCAGTTGGTCTCACCACAAGAGTGATTTCAGGTGTTCCACAGGGAAGATGTATAGGACCGTTCCTAATCGCAATATATATAAATGGCCTTGTGGATAACATCGAAAGTTCATTGAGGCTTTTTGCGGATGATGCTTCAGTATATCGAGAGGTTGTAACAATGGAAAACGGTATTGAAATGCAGGATGATCTGCAACGAATTGACGCATTGTGCAGGGAATGGCAATTGAATCTCAATGTAGACAAGTGTAACGTGCTGATAATACATAGAAAGAAAGATCCTTTATGATTTAGCTACAATAAAATAGGTCAGCAACTGGAAGCAGTTAATTCCATAAATTATCTGGGAGTAGGCATTAGGAGTGATTTAAAATGGAATAACCATATAAAATTAATCGTCGGTAAATCAGGTGCCAAACTGAGATTCATTAGATGAATCCTAAGGAAATGCATTCCGAAAACAAAGGAAGTAGGTTACAGTACACTTGTTCGCCCACTGTTTGAATACTGCTCACCGGTGTGGGTCCGTACCAGATAGAGTTGATAGAAGAGATAGAGAAGATCCAACGGAGAGCAGCGCGCTTCGTTACAGGATCGTTTAGTAATCTCGAAAGTGTTACGGAGATGATAGATAAACTCCAGTGGAAAACTCTGCAGGAGAGACGCTCAGTAGCTCGGTACGGGCTTTTGTTGAAGTTTCGAGAACATACCTTCACCGAGGAGTCAAACTGTATATTGCTCCCTCCTACGTATATCTCGCGAAGAGACCATGAGGATAAAATCAGGGAGATTAGAGCCCACACAGATGCATACCGACAATCTTTCTTTCCACGAACAATAGGAGACTGGAAAACAAGGGAGAACCGATAGAAGTACTCAAGGTACCCTCCGCCACAGACCGTCATGTGACTTGCGGAGTATGGATGCAGATGTACATGTAGATGTAGATATCCTCTAATACAGGTTGTAATCAGCCTACAACTTAGAGGTTACTGAAAAAATACCGGAGAAAGGCAGTTTTGATGGTAAGAAAGAAAGAGGTAGAAAAAGGGAGTCTAGTGTCAAACAAGACCAGATACTGAAAAGATTTTCTCTCATCGTTCGTCGTCTGTTATCAACTGAACTAAAGCAATACTGGGAACAAACTCCTGAGACCTCAGTAATCAGCAGAACTGGTAGAAACAGACTGCTGGAAGATGAAGCCGCTGCCTGTAGACCAAGACAGAAGCTTTTATTGACAAAAACAATGCGAAAAGAGCCGCTAAAATTGGCAAAAGCACATGTGATACAGACGCTGGACATATGAATCTGAGTGATCATTTCAAATGAGTCTGAGTGTAAAATGTATGGCATCGATGATAAAGTGTTCATGCGTCGGATAGTATGAAGGAATTTCTGCCTTAGTGTATAGCGCAAACAGTCTGAGGACCAGTTTGGAGACGTTTCCAGTTTCATTTTGCAGAATGATTTTGCTGCCTGCCAGAGAGTTTTAGCTTTTGTATCTATCATTTTTTATGGTAAAGTTTTGTCCTTTCTTCTAAATCGTCGTGATGAACAATCTGTGACCATTCCCGACTACCCCGCAGCTTGGAGGCTCTATGGGACCTAATACTCAAGAATGGCTGCACCTAAATGTGCATCAGACGAAGAAACTTGTTAATCCCCACCTCGACGAATTGTGTCTACTATAAAGGCTAAAGGCGGTGTTACACGGAATTAGCGAAAGGTCTCCTGTGGACAACTAACTTTTACCCTGGCGTGATATTTATCAACGAAAGAGCAATGAGTTACGTGAAGGACCACCTAGGTTCGGGGATGCCGGTCACGGGCAGAAAATACGCATTTGCTCGTGACGTAGTAACAGTCACCAGGAGATAACACGAGTGCTTGTAGCCATCAGCTAGCGCTCGCTCAGTTTCGTTTCTATGCACAGAAAAAAAAGCGAAAAGGTAATGGGCGTAGTGAATGGCCTAAGAGTACTCCTTAAGTTCAAGCTTAGCTGAGTCACTGTACTTTATCTTCAGCTGGTGGTTCTCTTTCAGCAACCGCAAGACTAGCGAGTGTTTGGACATTGTGATTATAGTACTAACTGTGAGGTTATTTCTTGGAGCACAATCGATATGCACGAGAAACACGGAAAAAATAGCGGTTATTATGGTAGTAATTAACTCTGGATTGGACCCTTGGTGCTTAACCTGGCTTCCAGCGGTTTTATATTGAGATTATTTCCGTTATGCTCAATGTTGCAGCATTCCCGCGCTCAGTACCTTTCAGATTGGTTCACTGTTGAATATTCGTCTAAATTTAACGTCAGTTGAAGAACTAAGCTGATAGCAGCAGGCTGCTGAAGTGAGTTGACGTACAAATATTCACCGTGTGCTTAACTACGTAACTATTTCTTACGGTAGGTCTTCTCTTTATTTGAGCCTATTCTTTGAGAGTAGAATATTTGAATTTTTTATTAACCTGATTAATATTAACCAAACTAAAGTGATTGCTCATACATACTCTAATTTACCGAAATCAATACTCACATACTTTATTTTACTGGTATTAGATCCTAAGAAAAGGAGGGAGGAAAAGATTTTCAATCCTGAGGTGCAGGTGAAATGCCTCGAAGAAAATGTAGTGAGTGATGAAAATGACATATTTGATTTTAAAAGATCTGATTCTGGTGATGGTTAGCAACTAATGGAAAACGATCATGATATTGAAACTGAACAATCTACAAATGAATATGATAATAAAGACGTCGAGTGTAGTGGTTTTTATTAACTTTGGAAGTACAGGAAAACAAGAGTATCTAAGTCTTTTACTAATGGAAACGTGACAACAGTGTCAGAGAATATAATAACTCAAGTTCCTGACCCCAAAATTCAAGTGTCAGCAATAGTTTCTGAAGATAAGTTATTAGATCTTTCTTAAAGTAAGGTGTTTACAAACTTTATGTTAACTGCATAAATACAAATATAAACAATTTGAAAAGCGTATCTCAGAGATATATTCACTGAAATAAGAGCACTTTACGCACAACTCTACCTAATAGAAACAATAAGAAGTTCTAGAAAAAATACTAGCATGCTCTGAGATACCTCCAGAGAACAAGACTTAGCGTCCTCTTACATTTGTTCCAAGTAATGTCTATTACTTCAGAAGTCTTCGAACCACTCACATACTTGAGAACCTATGGCGTATGCTCATACTTTCGTTAACACTCTGAAAGGGGGGGGGGGGGGGGCATAGCGTTAAATGCTTTTCGGAAATCGAAGAATATAGAATTGGCCTATTGCCCCACATTCATGGTTCACAGGATATCATGGGAGAAAAGAGCAAGCTGAGTTTCGCAAGAGCGATGCTTTCTATAACCATGTTGATTTGTGGACCACAGCTTTTTGGTCTCAATGAAATTTATTATATTCGAACTGAGATTATGTTCAAGAATTCTGCAGCTAACCGTTCTTTTATCCTTCTTAAATACAGGAGCCATCTACGCTTTCTTCCAGTCGCTTGGTGCTATGTGCTGTGTGATACCCGTAGATTTGCGATGAATGCAAGCTAAGGGGCTAATGCTGTAGAATAGTCTTTGTAGAACCGAATCGGGATTCCATCCGGACCTGGCCGTTTCCGTTGCTTCTCTACGCCACGGATACCTACGAGTATTACTGTGTGATGGCGAAACGCTTCTGCATCCGATATCCGTTGCAGTAATGTTCAATACTGTGGAACAGTAATTGCCCTATGCTAGTGCGATCGTTCAAAAAAATTAGATTTTTTCTGTTAACATTTTAAAATGACTGCCAGGAAAGTGTAGCAGGTGCCATTTTAGGCTTAATTCAGTAGTTCTTATTATTTCCTTGGGAAGCCAAGAAGTTGATCGCGAAATGTCGCGTTGGGTTCCGTTCAGCAGTAACCTGCTGTTTCATTGCTCTAGCTGCCCTTCCCGCCTTCTCTGTCCTTGCTCGTAGCAGTTAGTAACAGTAATGATTGCATCACACATTGACCACATCCATTGTGATCCTACTTTGTGGCAATTTGGTTACTTTACAACGATATCCCTTGGGCTCCTCCTCGCGTTTGTCACTCTAGAAATAGCACTATTTCACGTGTGCTAGTGACCGTTCAGATTTCAGACAACCTGCTATCCCTGACATCAGCATTCTCTTTCACTGTCATTAGCCCATGATTTTATTTTGTCTGATCTAAACAATAAAATTTCTTTTGCTGTAACTTGCACATTTTTCTCACAGTACTCCATTCTACTGGATATGGATGTATTGTTTAACATCACACTTTCTAATAGTATTTCCCATGTACAAGTTTATGGAACAGGGCGCTTTCAGTGCTTATTTCCAAAGTAGCAGATGGTAGTGCAATGTCAATAGGAGTTCTTCTGGTGGCATAATTGATTCAGACAGAGCGGATAGCTCAACTCCTGAATGGCTCAGGCAGGCTAGGAATTGCCCCACTAGAGTACCATGGGAGATAGTTACTCTCGAGCCACACCGTGTGAGTTATCTGCAGACTGTCAATCTGGGTACCCAAAAGTCTTGCCCAAGCTGTGTATTCAATAGGTCCATTCATTTTTTTTTTTATTCAAAAATTGTAGATTACTGTATTTCAAATAACTTGTCATTTCTCACAGCAACATTGTGTTTACACACCTTGCACTATATTTGCCAACTGGTTAGTATGCCCCTCCACCAGAACTCCGGTGCTCTCCACTTCCACTTGGACGCTGTGCTGCTACAGGCCCTGAAAACAGATTTTAGTAATCATCCTCCTGCGTCTGTGCATCCTTGATACAGCCTTCTCATTATATGGGACACTATTTCTGACTTGCTGTAAGTGCTCCTCTAAAGACTCTTGTGAAGTGTGTAAAACCTGGTATTCGCCACAGACTTTACTCAGTACTATTTTCTGTCCGGCCTCCTGGATACAAAGGCTTTGTTGAACCTTATTTCTTAATGACCAGGCATTATATGTTAACTTCAACGCTCATTCGTGATCCTTCATAAAGACATCTTCTTGCCAGGTCAACATAACTCCCACCCACGAGTGACGAATGGTCATAGTGGACTGTTCACACTTCTGTGACCGTAGGGGGTGTAGTAGAGCTAACAGTATATCGTCTCTTCTGTTGACAACACATACAATATGAAAAGTGTAATCGCCCTTCCCTCTTCCTTAAATCCTCTTGTGAGACTTAGTCTTTGCCTCAAGGTACACATAGACTGTGTGGGATTGTCTTTCTCAACCTGCTGCACGATTCTAACTTTCTTAACGACTGCCTGCACTTAGGGACCGATACCTGTAATGCTGGAAAAGACTCCAATCAAGTCCAATATTTGGTACAGACCCTGATAATTGATGTAAAATTTTGTAGTCTTCCTCTTTGGGGTATGAGGATTAGTCAAGCATCATTCACCGTCCCACATGTTATTTAAGTAACTCGACACTTCACTGTACCAATTACTTTTGCTCCTCTAAGACGTTCATGTTTGTTTTCTGCTCCTGTTGCAACACCATTTATAATATTTTCGTAAACTCTTGCATTGATGACCATTCTTCCCTCTTGAATTTCAATATTTCTAATAGTGACGGCAACGTCTGACCATAGAGCACCTCATACAGTAGTAGACACATACTCTTATAGGTTTTCCAATGGTATGTTGCATTTTACCTTCAACAACCCAAAACAATACTTATCCCAGTTGTTGACATAGTGACTCAACGTCTTTCCTATGTCCTGTCCTCCCATTCTGTTCTGCCATTTGCTTGCCGGTGTAGTGCGTTTGATCCTAAGTTAAGACTTTGCATTATATTACACAGTTGTACGAACAGGAAGTTTGTTGGTCTGTAATAAATGTCTCTTTAAATTCGAATTTTAGCTACCAGCTATTGACCATTGCCTTTGTCACTGCATTGGCTTTTTTATTCCTGATATCAGTCATCTCCAAACACTTTGAGAAATTATCTATTGTTTTAATGCAGAACGATTTCCTGTTGGTGTCTGCTTAAGATATCCAACACTATCATCTCAGACGGTTTTTTGGCTTGTGGTAATCTCTGCAACAGAATAAGCTAATGACTCTATTCAGCTCATTACATACATGGTACACAGTTCAGTACACACTGTTTCACATCTTGTATCTGTCATCAGCACCAATATTATTCTGCTACTTTGATGCAAGCAGATATTAAAGACTTGATTGTGTCATGTAATATTAACTTTTTGGTGGATAAAGATCTATGCTCCGTTAATGCATCTAACTGCCTTTGCAATTGTGTTATGTCTGCCTGTATATGTGCCATTTGATTCAGCAAGGTCTTAACCACGTCGAAAGTGATAGACCTCTCTATCCATGGTTCGATAATGCAAAGCTTTAGCCTGTTATGCAAGGAAATCATTCACCAGGAAAAACACCAACATCCAAACCACTGATGTGGAAAAAGTCAACTTCATTCACAATGCTGAAGTTTCACCACACATTAGTGCACCATAATGTGGCCAAATGATTTCTGGTAGCATTTTTGACACTATAAAGTAGTGTTCTACCTTCTACCATAATGCTGTTAAACTGGTGGCTTGTTTATGCTTAGGATCTGAATTTATTCTGTTCCTCTAAAATCTACAAATTGGCGGACACCAGTCGATTAGACAACGATATGTTTTCAGTCCCAAAATTACATGTTACAATGGGCAATATGTGTTCACTGCCCACCTCCTGAAAATGTACCATACTTATGCGTATGAAACAATGAACCTTATCTATCATCATCCTCCATTAGTAGCTCAGTTCAAGCAAACACGACACATTTATTGGCAAATCAGTTCCTTCCCTTACTTATAGTAGTTGTGCCAGGCCTCACGGTATTTTACCACGTCAGCTAATCCTCTGCGGCTTTCAGTGCAGTCTAATGGTTCCCCTTTCTCGAGAGACAAAGTCAGCTTTCCAATACATAATCATGCAAGGATAGCTGGATGACCACGAAGCTATCCGAATGTCGAATATGGGTGACTGCAGCCAAAGGATAAAGCTGGCTCTGTGGTAACATTCGGTCCAGAGAACAGTTCCAGACGTTAAACAGCTTTATTGGTAGTTAATTCTACACAGCAGTGTCGATAAGTGCCCACAGTTGGAAACTGTTGAGGTGGCAGTATGCAGCGTCAGCAGTACTGGGAGCCGCTGGCTGGGGCAGCCTTGCAGAGAAATGGTATGTCAGCACAACCTGACACAGAGTGTCAGCCAGCAGCACTGTTGACAGGCCAAGTGGAGGCAGCCCATGCTTGGTGTTACCTGGGGCAAATCTCTGGAAACGGAGGAGTGCTGGGTGCTAGTATGCACTGAGTCGCTGAACGATCAAGAACATCAGGAGAACACCTAGGCAGTATGTAACTGTTTCTTTTAGCTGGCATGGATGGAGGAGGCTGCCAACTGGCACTAAAGCTACGCCAGAGAATAGGGTGGAGTTGAGGGCACAGTGAAGTTGTTCTCAGCACACTGCTGGCAGCGGTCACATCAAAAGCCCAGTCAGACATCAGGACAAGACAGGACTGGTGTAACATCGGCTGTAGAGAGACACGTCCCAAGTCCACGTCGCACTGCAAGTATCTTCAGATAATCTACAGGTGTAGATACAATTCTTCTGGTGCTGTTGTTGTCGCAGGAAAGCCCATATGTTATCAAGTCCATATGCTATGCGTGCACTAGGTTGTGTCGAACAGGCCACAAGGCCATGCAACACACTAAGGTAGCAGCATTCCAGTGCCTGTCACTGGGTTTTTGTAACTAGCAGCCCACTTGGACCAATCTCAAAACTATGCCACTACAGTAAATAGGCTGCGACTATTCATTGCTTACTGTAACCGATCTACTTGAAAGTATCAAAACAGGCTCTGTACATTCTGCTTGTAAATACTCCTCATGTACATTCTGAAAATTATCAACGAAAATAAATAATTGCACTTTACATTGAGTAATATAGGGTGGGGCAAATAAAAGCGGCCCAGACGAGTGGGTACGATTGATCAACGAAAATAAATAATTGCACTTTACGTGCACGCCACATGATTAGAGCGTAGTATGGGCTGTGTCATTGTGAGGAGAGCAATGCAGAGTGGACCGTGGTAGTCACCGTGAAGCGGCGGGTGTTTGTTGTGGACAGCTATGTGACAACAAAGTTGTGGAAACGTTGTAGTTAGTTGTTTGCTGAGATATTTAACGATGTCAAAGTGTCGGCAAAGAGTGTCATGCAACGCTTAGTCCGAAAATGATATCAGACAGGATCTCTTTTGGACAAGTCAAAAACATTCCGAAACGTGTCCGCACACGAGCAAACGTGGCTGCAGTTTGCCAGGAAATGTTTCAGATTCCTACTAAATCAACTCGAAGCCGGTCGCAAGAGACCGTCAATATGTAGACGAATACTCCACCTACACTTGCACATGCAACCATACCGATCGTCTATTGTTCATACATTAAATCCACCAGATGCTCCAAAGGGCCTTCAGATTTTTTTAAGTTACTGTTCACTGAGATAGCAATGAATGGCTTGGAAATGGAACTGTTATTTATGTTTGATAAGGCCTGGTTTCACCTGAGTGATTATGTCAACCCACAGATTACCGTTGCATGATCAGAAGTTTGGGTTGTCTGCACGCCGCATTATTGGCATCTTCTTTCATCACACGCTGACTTCGCTGTATCGCATGGCTAACATTTTGACACCATTTGTGGCAGCAATTACGGACGATGGAAATGTGTAGTTATTTCCAACAAGTTGGAGGAGTAGTCCATACAGCCAGTCGATCCTTGCAGTACATTTACAAAATAGGTATACCACGCGAATGCATTTGCTAACAGCACGACATCATAGAATCAACATCGCCTGCAGCTCCTCTCTTAGGCTCATGACCATATCGGCTAGACCCTAGACAACTGGAAATCCTTGGTCTTGTCATATGAGTCCCGATTTCAACTGGTCCAACGTAACCAATCACTGAGTAGAAATTGCTATGTTTGGCTACCTGGAGACCATTTGCAGCCATTGATGGACTGCATGTACCCAAACAACGTTGGAATTTTTATGAATGACAATACTTCGTGTCACTGAGCCACAGTTGTTGGCGATTGGTTTGAAGAATATTATGAACAGCTGGAGCGAATGATTCAACCTCCCAGATCGCCCGACATGAGCCCCATCAAACATTTATGGGATATAATCCTCCACCGCTAACACTCTCGCAATTATGGACTGTTATAATGGGAACATGGGTCAATACTTCTGCAGGAGACTTCCAGTGTCTTGCTAAGTCCACTCATGCACGAGGTTGAAACGAGGGCACAAGAGCTAAAAACATAAAAGACTCTATTTAATGCAAAACGAAAAAACAGAATGCAGTGTGATTGAGATGCATATGGATCAATGTATTATGAATCACGGAATGTAGATCTGAAATCAGGTGCAATGGAAACAACGGAAAGTTGAAGATGTTTTTTTTCCTGATGTATTAAAGTATTCAAATTAATTAAAATATTATCATCCAGGGGAAACTAGCTGTCTTACTTGAGAAATTTTGGGTTCGTCCTTCCACGGAAATTACAAAGTTGTTTCAAACCACTCCTTACAAATCAGTTTTCTAAAATTAAGTGGCCCAATATGTACAGTCGGCGAAATAAAACTATTCACAGGGAATATAGTTACCTCCCACATCGTGTATTCTCAGCATGTTAAAGCCACGTTACAGACGGTGGCAATACTTGAGCCCCTGTTTTGCTTTATCGGCAGTATACTATCATACCTATTTTATCTTTGACGAGGCTCGTTTCCTGAATGTTAGAGAGACTAACTAATAGAATAACTATTCAACACTGTGTCACGAATTTCCAAATTACTCATATGCAAGTGCAAAGCTCAGTGGTATCCTTTGGCATATCCATTTTGAAACACTAAAATTCACTGCCGATCTAAGTTTCGAACACAGTCAGGTTCAAATTAAGTTGCCGAAGAGAAACTTTGGTCTCCATACATAAAATTATTCACAGAAGTAGCAGACCGAAGGAGGAAAGCAGATGCAGCAGAAAAAAATCATTAAGATGAGGTTGAGTGAAAGAGAATAAATGTTTAACGATGGCCTTATAGAGATTGTATCGAACTAAAATTACAAATATTATGGGAAAAACCAACTATTCAGCGTAAAGGGTCTGAATAAGACATTGAAATTCTGTCAGTCAACATTTATTAAAATCTTGTTGGACGTGTAAACGATCCAAAAGAGGTGAGTAGGTACTGCACGACCTCCAAATTGATAGGAAAAGCGTAGAATATGGTTTACCAGTTGAAATTATGGTTCTTTTCTCTCTAATTTTCAAGGAAAATAGAACTCATAACTTCGGTTGTCTACCGGTATGAAACTACAGGCACCACGAGGCGGAATGCTCGTTCTGCGCTTTACCTTACTGCGATTAGAATATAATTTGAGTAAATGATTGTTTACGTTCTAATTTGAAATTATATTTAATTTACCCACAAGATACTTTCATTACTCAAAATGATTCGGAATATAAAAGAAAGGAGCCTGTTGTAGACTTCGCTAATATAGGACACCGAGATTCTGCGTAAAGTAACTGATGAGCTCTGTTGGGAAGTATCGGAGTTCTCACAGCACCTGACACGTATAGCAGAGAAAATAAGATCATTATGGAGGTAGACATTTTCTAGAAGCGTTGGTTTTAAAAGAGTTTGATTGGAGTTTTTGAGTGTATGTGCTTCTAGGGCTCTAACATCTGAAGTTGAGTAGTTGTTGCAGTAGTATATATATGATAATGGCCATCAGAAGGTACTCTTTCATTCGCTTTAATGAACTTTCCTTGAAACCGAGCAGCGTTTCTAGTACAAGATGGCTTATTCCTAATATGCGATATATTGGCTATCCTAATATGCCGCAGGGTAGCATATTAGGACATAGTTTTTCACATTAGGGTAACTCCACCTTGTCATACTAGTAGTTGGAATCCGACTCATGTTTTTTCTAGGTGGTTTAACAATTTTGTAAATTTTACGAAGTCATCTGCTGAAGAGCCTGTTGTGCTAATAGTTGAAGGGAATCATACCAAATTGTGATAGACAACGCAAGAGAAAACCACGTGCCTATCATGTTTATCACCACATTCCACGGACAAAATGTAGCCAATTCATGGGACCGCTTATATACGTGGCGGGATAATAACCCAGGTCAAGTAGCAACCTCGATTTTTATCACGAGATTACTTGGAGTGGACCACTTGACGGCAATAATAATGGTAAAACTATGTAAATGGCCTCTGCAAAACAGGACCATTCCCATGTAACAAGCGTATACTTAGAGACAATGACTTTGCAATACACTAGCAGTTTGACATACAAGATGCAAACAACGGAGTAAGTGCAAGACCATATGGTATCCGGCCACCCCCAACATCAGCAAGCCACATCAAAGGTCACCTGCTCTAGTAAAATCAGCATGTTGGGAGTCTGTTACGTACTTAACAGCATCTCCATAAATGACTGTTTCAGTTCAAAGAGAAGAAAACTATAGCGGAATCAAATGACAGCAGCAAAAGTTACATTACTGAAAAAGAAAAAGAGAAATACACAGGAAATCTAGTCTTCCAGTCATTCGGAGTCTGACGCAAATTTAACTAGCGACAGTGCCCCACTGTCAGACGTGCAGTCTGAAGAAGAATACAGAATATGCAGATTCTGCAGTGAGCGTTTCTCTGAAGACTAAGAGGGAGAAACGAATTCACTGCATGGAACTCTATCTCTGGGATCTCGGAGAATGTTAACTTCAAAAAGAGCTTTTGTACACCGTGACTGCACTGCTGTTGCCCATTAGAGGCTGAAAATGTTGGAGAGACATTAGGAAAGAGATTATTATTATTTTACAGTTTACCTGTTCACATATTTGTTGGTGTTAAGTGTTTTCTCTGACTGTCTCATACGGACACAATGCCTAGTTCGTTTCCAACTAACTGGTTTCGTGCTTTTCTCAAAGTTTCGTTTATTAAGTGTTCAGTAGCACGAATTATATGACTCAATTATAGAGTACAATGAGTGTGGCATATTTTGCCATTAACATAGTTTTATCAAATATTGCAGTATAATCGAGTGAAGTAAAACGAGGGAAGTTTCACGTCAGCAATGAGGCTAGTATGAGGCCCACCCACAATTGCCATCAGTCACCTGCCTCATCTGACCAGGCATGGCGGCTGTTAGCCTCTGGAAGTATGTCACATCACCCACGAGTCTGCCTCACGTATCCAGCACGAGGTCCCACAGTTGGTCAGATGTGTGGGAGGCCTGTATCGGCCAGAGTAAGTTCATGAGATGCTACATTTTGGCAAATAAATTTTCATATGCGTTTAAGTCTGGCGCTCGAACAGGGCAGTCAGTTTAGATCGAAGTCAGCCTGTTGAGTTACTCGACTAGTGTGAACTGGTGAGACGTCCTTCTGGAACTGGATCACTCCATTTGGACGATGCATTCTCACACTCGTCAACATAGCATGTTTTATGGTGTATACATACTAATCCGCATCGAGATAACCATAGAATCGGTGAAGTGTACCAGTGCCATGTGATGAATCCACCCCAGAACGAGACTGTGATGCAGCCAACACGCTGGTGTTGTACAACGAACTATGAGCTGTATCGTGCTCCATTTGGTCTGTAGACGATCACTGGACCCTCATTCAATGAGCTAAATACAGACACATCTAAAAATATGAAGTGGTGCCAGTCGCTGTCTGCATCAATTCACCAAAGGCAAGCGTAAACAGTCTGTGATCATCAGAGAGGGCCTCTTTATAATCTGCCTTAAGGACTCTAAGGCCAGAATTCCATAAGCATCCATGGATAGGTCTCATTTTGAGATGGGCGGCGTTTGCAAAAGAGGCTTTCCATACAGGTGTCAACTAACACATTGTCTTCCTGAGGCTTTGATACCTTTCACGCCATCCCTTGAAGGCTGTCAGTAACCCCTTTATCGTGTCACAGCTTTATTGACTTGAATGGCCTGAGCTCCCAGTTGGTGTACATCGGCAGCGCAGAAAGATACGTATATAGCTTCTTTACTGTGTTTACTTCGTAGATTCTTACTTAAATTGCGTGTGGGTTTCGTATAGGAGGAGTAATTTAGTTATAGTGACTCTAATCGTAAATTAAGGAAGATTGTAGCGTAGTCGTTAGGCATTTGTACATGTTAGTTCATACGTCCTTTGCGTGTTTCCCTTGTATTATCTAGGCACGGACTCCTGTTTCAATATCTGTTGTTCAATATCGATTAGAATGGACAGGGACTGTGATTGCTGCGTTCGGATGAGGGCTGAGTTGGCATCCCTTCGCTTACAGGTGCAGGCGGCGCTGACTTCGGTCGCGCAGCTTCAGGCAGTTGCCAATGGGCACCACTGTGGGGAGCCGGACTCGGGTATCACTGGAATGTCAACCTCGGCCCGTCTGTCCCCAGATCGGTCTGCCGCTGTGGTTGCCCCGGTTGCTGCCCGCAGTGGGGCTGAGCCCTCGCCTGTGGTTGATTGGGAGGTCGTTCCAAGGCGTGGCAGGCAGCGAAAGACGTTCCCGGAGGCAGATCAGAAAGCCTCCCCGGTGCGTCTGACAAACAGGTTTCAGATACTGTCTCTGGCTGAGCCAGATGCAGCTGCCTGCCCTGTTTCAGAGGATGATTCTCAGCCTTCAAGGTCCGGGCAATCGTAGAGGGTGGGCTTTTTGGTAGTTGGGACTCCAATGTTATGCTCGTAATGGGGCGCCTTAGGGATATGGCGGCTAAGGAGGAGAAGAAATCCAGTGTACACTCCGTGTGCATTCGGGGTGGACGCATTCCTGATGTGGAAAGGGTCCTTCCGGATGCCATGAAGAGCACAGGGTGCAGCCAGCTGCAGGTGGTGGCACATGTCGGGACTAATGACGTGTGTCGCTTTGGATCTTTGCATTAATGACTTCCATCCCAACTCGCGTATCATATCTGCCATACTCTCTCTCCTATTACCTGGTAATACAAAACGAGCTGCCTTTTTTGCACTCTTTCGATGTCCTCCGTCAATCCCACCTGGTAAGGATCCCACACTGCGCATCAATATTCTAACAGAGGACGAACGAGTGTAGCGTAGACTGTCTCTTTAGTAGACTTGTTGCATCTTCTAAGTGTCGTGCCAATGAAACGCGATCTTTGGCTCGTCTTCCCCACAATATTATCTATGTGTTCTTTCCAACTGAAGTTGTTCGTAATTTTAACACCCAAGTACTTAGTTGAACTGACAGCCTTGAGAATTGTACTATTTATCGAGTAATCGAATTTCAACTGATTTCTTTTGGAACTCATGTAGGTCACCTCACACTTTTCGACATTTAGCGTCAGCTGCCACCTGCCACACCATACAGCAATCTTTTCTAAATCGCTTTGCAACTCATACTGGTCTTCGGATGACCTAACTAGACGGTAAATTACAGAATCCTCTGCGAATAACCTAAGAGAGCTGCTCAGAATGTAACCCAGGTCATTTATATAGATCAGGAACTGCAGAGGTCCCAGGACGCTTCCCTGGGGACCACCTGATATCATTTCCGTTTTAATCGATGATTTGCCATCTGTTATTACGAACTGCGACCTTCCTGAGAGGAAATCACGAATCCAGTCGCACAACTGAGACGATATCCCTTAGGCCCGCAACTTGATTAGAGGTCGCTTGTGTGGAACGGTGTCAAAAGTCTTCCGGAAATCTAGAAATACGGAATCAACTTGAGATCCCCTGTCGATAGGGGCCATTACTTCGTGCGAATAAAGAGCTAGCTGCCTTGCACAAGAGCGATGTTTTCTGAAGCCATGCTGATTACGTGTCAATAGATTGTTCCCTTCGAGGTGATTCATAATGTTTGAATACAGTATATGCTCCAAAACCCTACTGCAAACCGACGTCAATGATATAGGTCTGTAGTTAAATGGATTACTCCTACTACCCTTCTTGAACACTGGTGCGACCTGCGCAATTTTCCAATCCGTTGGTACAGATCTATCGGTGAGGGAGCGGTTTTATATGATTGCTAAGTAGGGAGCAATTGCATCGGCGTAATCTGAAAGGAACCTAATCGGTATACAATCTGGACCTGAAGACTTGCCCGTAGCAAGCGATTTGAGTTGCTTCGCAAACCCTAAGGTATCTACTTCTAAGAAACTAGCAGCTGTTCGTGTTTCAAATTCTGGAATATTCCATTCGTATTCCCTGGTGAAGGAATTTCGGAAAACTACATTCAATAACTTCGCTTTAGCGGCACAGTCGTCGGTAACAGTACCATCGGCACTGCGTGGCGAAGGTATTGACTGCGTCTTGCCGCTTGTGTACTATACGTACGACCAGAATTTCTTCAGATTTTCTACCAAATTTTGAGACAATGTGGAACCTATTAAAGGCATCTCGCATTGAAGTCCGTGCCAAATGTCGCGCGTCTGTAAATTTTAGCCAATCTTCGGGATTTCGCGTTCTTCTGAACTTCGCATGCTTTTTCCGTTGCCTCTGCAACAGCGTTCGAACCTGCATTGTGTACCATGGTGGATCAGTTCCATCTCTTACCAATTTATGAGGTAATTGCTGTTGCTACTATATCTTTGAATTTGAGCCACATCTCGTCTACATTCGCTTAGTCAGTTCGGAAGGAATGGAAATTGTCTTTTAGGAAGGCTTCTAGTGGCACTTTATCCGCTTTTTTAAATAAAATTGTTTTGCGTTTGTTTCTGGTGGATTTGGAAGAAACGGTATTGGGCCTAATTACAACGACCTTGTGATCACTAATCCCTGAATCAGTCATGATGCTCTCTATTAGCTTTGGATTTTTTGTGGCGAAGAGGTCAAGTGTGTTTTCGAAACCATTTACAATTCGCGTGGGTTCGTGGACTAACTGCTCGAAATAATTTTCGGATAAAGCATTTAGGACAATCTCGGAAGATGTTTTCTGCGTACCACCGGTTTTGAACAAGTATTTTTGCCAATATATCGAGGGAAGGTTGAAGTCCCCTCCGCCTATAACCGTATGAGTGGGGTATTTATTTGTTACGAGACTCAAATTTTCTCTGAACTGTTGAGCAATTATATCATCGGAGTCTGGGGGTCGGTAGAAGGAGCCAATTATTAACTGAGTTCGGCTGTTAAGTATAACCTCCACCCCCACCAATTCGCACGGAGTTTCTACTTCGACTTCACTACAAGATAAACCGCTACTGACAGACACAAACACTCCACCACCAATTCTGTCTAATCTATCTTTCCTGAACACCGTGCGAGACTTCGTAAAAATTTCTGCAGAACTTATTTCAGGCTTTAGCCAGCTTTCTGTACCTATAACGATTTCCGCTTCTGTGCTTTCTGTTAGCGCTTGAAGCTCTGGGACTTTCCCAGGACAACTACAACAATTTACAACTACAATCCCGACTGTTCCTTGATCCAAGCATGTCCTGTATTTGCCATGCACCCTTTGAGATTGCAGCCCACCCCGTACTTTCCCGAGGCCTTCTAACCTAAAAAACCGCCCAGTCCAGGCCACACAGCCTCCGCTACCCATGTAGCCGCCAGCTGAGTGTAGTGAACTCCTGACCTGTTCAGCGGAACCCGAAACCCCACCACCCTATGGCACAAGTCAAAGGAATCTGGAGCCAACACGGTCGCAAAATCGTCTGAGCCTCTGATTCAGACCCAGCTCTGCGCCAAAGGTCCGCAGTCGGTTCTCTCAACGATGCTGCATATGGTGATCTCTGCCTTCATCTCGTAAGCAAGACCTGCAACCTTCACCAAATCAGATAGCCGCTGGAATGCAGAGAGAATTTCCTCAGATCCAAAGCGACACACGTCATTAGTGCCGACATGTGCCACCACCTGCAGCTGGCTGCACCCTGTGCTCTTCATGGCATCCGGAAGGACCCTTTCCACATCAGGAATGAGTCCACCCCGAATGCACACGGAGTGCACACTGGATTTCTTCTCCTCCTTAGCCGCCATATCCCTAAGGTGCCCCTTTACGCGCATAACATTGGAGTCCCAACTACCAAAAAGCCCACCCTCTACGATTGCCCGGACCTTGAAGGCTGAGAATCATCCTCTGAAACAGGGCAGGCAGCTGCATCTGGCTCAGCCAGAGACAGTATCTGAAACCTGTTTGTCAGACGCACCGGGGAGGCTTTCTGATCTGCCTTTGGGGACATCTTTCGCTGCCTGCCACGCCTTGGAACGACCTCCCAATCAACCACAGGCAAGAGCTCAGCCCCACTGCGGGCAGCAACCGGGGCAACCACAGCGGCAGACCGATCTGGGGACAGACAGGACGATGTTGACATCCCTGTGATAACCAAGTCCGGCTCCCCAAATTGGTGCCCATTGGCAACAGCCTCAAGCTGCGCAGCTGTGAGCAGAACTAGTTCAAGAACTTTTTGGCCGCAAAACTATTATCCCCACTGTAAATGAAGTGTGGCTCAGACTTTCAAAATACTTTACCAATGTTAGGTACAGTTCGTGAAAAGAAACCGAAAACAAATAATTCTAATGATGACAGATAAATATAAGCAAAATCACTGCTATGGGAAAAGTTAAACGAACAAGTATCTCCCATTACGCGCAATCCAACAGACACGGATCGAATGTTGGATGTGAAAGTGTCAATATTTAAGGCCATGACTGCAAAATAATTCTATCACAAACCTCTACATGGAGCATTTTGGTGAATGATTGGTCGTTCAGCGAATATGATACAACGAAAGAAATGAGTAATGGAGAAAATTAGCTATTTCTACAAGAATTGTTGTGGTCTGTTCCTCAATTTGTGACAAAATGAACGTTGTTATGGCCTTCCTCCAAATCAAGGAGAAATTGGTTTAGAAAATGTGTGTTTGTAAAGAAACCTACTGCTTCATTTCAAGAACCGTCTGTATCAAAATATTATCAGGGAATGGTTTAGCAAGTAATTCATTTGGTAATAATAAAGCTGTACTACCCGCAGATAAGACAAGGTTAAATTGTGCATGATAATGCGAACCTTGTAATGGTGTGTGTGTGAAATCTTAATGGGACTTAACTGCTAAGGTCGTCAGTCCATAAGCTTACACACTACTTAAACCTAAATTATCCTAAGGACAAATACACACACCCATGCCCGAAGGAGGACTCGAACCTCCGCCGAGACCAGCCACACAGTCCATGACTGCAGCGCCCAAGACCGCTCGGCTAATCCCGATCGACCCTTGTAATGATCCTCAATCAAGAAACCAAATATTTATAATGCATATATGACTTTCTTGGCAAACCTATATCATTTTCAGAAGTATGCAAACTTTTGACAATATCGACGGTTACTTCGTCATCGGTTTTGAGACTGGCTTGATGCTCCCTGCCACTAATTCCTCTCCTTTACCAACATCTTCGTCTCAAACTAGCATTTGCTGCCTGTCATACATTCCAATCTCTATCTTCCTCTACAGTTTTTACTCTCTACAGCACCATCTAGTAACATGAAAATCATTCGCTGATGTTTTAAGTACGTCCTATCATCCTGTCCCTTCTACTTGTCAGGTGTTTTCACATATTCTTTCCTCGCCGATTCTGCGGAGAACTGCCTAATTCCTTAACTTAGCAGCCCACTCAATTTTCAATATTCATCTGTCGCATTTGCGTCTTGTATTTATAGATTCTCTTCTTTTCCGGTTTTCCCACGGTCTGAATGATTAACATTCAATACAGTGCTACAAACGTACATTCTGAGAAGTTCCTTCCCCAAGTTAAGACCTATATTTGATACTAACAGCCTTTTGTTGGACTGGAATGCCCCTTTCGCCAATGCTAGTCTGCTTTTTATGTCATCCTTGCTCCGTATGCAATGCGTTATTTTTTTGCCTGGGTAGCAGAATTTCGTAATTTCATCTTCTTCACAATCGTCATTTCTGTTGTTTATCTGCTCGCCATTCACATGTTTGCTACTTCCCATTCCTTTCGTCTTTCGTCAATTCATATTCTGTACTCATTAAACTGTTAATTACATTCGACACACCCTGTAATAATTCTTCATTTTTCACTGCTGATAGCAATATTGTCAGTAAATTGTTTCACCTTTAATTTCAGTCCCACTCTTGAACCTTTTTTTTATTTCCTTTATTGTTTCTTCGATGTACAGGTTGAACAGTAGGGGCGAGAGACTACATTCCTTTCTCCTAGCTTTTTTAATCCGAGCGTTTCGTTCTTGTTATTCCGTTGTTATTGTTCTCTCTTAGTTCTTGTACATATTGTTTATTACCCTTCTTTCCCTGTAGCTTACACCTATTTTTCTCATAATTTCGAACATCTTACACTTTTTTTCCATTTTCGAAAGTTTCTTCCAGGTTAACGAATCCTATGAACATGTCTTGCTTCAGTCCTGCTTCCATTATCACTCGCAACGTAAGAACTGCCTCTCTGGTGCCTTTACCTTTCCGGAAGCTAAACTGATCGTGATCTAACAGATCCTCTATTTTCTTTTGCGTTCTTGTGTATATTATTCTTGTCAGCAACTTGGATGCATGAGCTGTTAGGCTGATTGTGCGATAGTTCTCACACTTGTCGGCTCTTGTTCTCATCATAATTGAATCGACAATATTTTTCCGGAAGTCTGATGGCGTAACACTAGTCTCACACATTCCACACACCAACGTGAATAGTCGTTATCTTGCCACATACCTCTATTCCTTCTACCTTATTTATTCTTAAGTCTTCCAAAGTTTCTTAAATTCAGATTCAAATACCGGACTCCCTATCTCTTCCCTACCGACTCCTGTTTCTCCCTCTGCCAATCATCAGACAAGTCGTCCCTGCCATGGAGGTCTTCAGTGTACCCCTTCCAGCTATCCACTCTCTCCTCTGTATTTAACAGTTGAATTCGTATTGCAGTTTTCATGTTACCGCCCTTGCTTTTAAATTCTGAAGACAGCAAGGATACAATACAGTTAGCAAAATGTTATGTATAGCTTCCGCAGGTACTAGAAAGAAGTTACAACTTTCAAAGGGCATGAAAGGGGGGCATATGTTGGGAGCGCAATGGGACCGTTTGGCAACCTACCACCGTATTATTCAGTGACTACAGTGCGTAAGCATTAAAGGAAACCAAAGAGAAAGGGAATTAAAGGTCAGGGAGAAAATATATAATCATCAGTGTTTGCCGATGACATTGTAACTCTACCAGGCGCGGGAAAGAACTTGTATCGTCAGTTGAAGGGAACATAAAGTGCCTTGAAAGGTGGCCATAAGAAGAAATCAACAAATTAACACGAGGATAAAGAAATCCGTCGAATTAAGTGATGCAGTGCTCAAGAGATTAATTTAACGATTAAATTAACGGTTAACGATTAAATGTATTAGATGAGTTTTGCTGTTGGGTCAGGAAAATATCTCACCAGGATTGAAGGAGTGACGATGTAAAATGCACACTAGCAACGGCAAAAAATCTTTTCTGAAGAAGAAACATTGTAAACTCGAATATAAGTCTAAGTGTCAGGAGGTGTTTCCTAATCATATTTGTCTGGAGTGAAGTCTTTTATGAAAGTCAAGCGTGGATGATAAACGGTTTAGAAGAGAGTAGAATGTTTTCAAATATGGTGCGACAGAAGAATGGTGAGATTTGATGCTTAGTTAGGATTACAAATTAAAAGTTGCTAATTCCGACTGGGGAGAAAAGAAATTCATAGTGCAACTTCAGAAAAAAAACGAAATTTGTCTGATGGAACACATCACGAGACATCAAGGAAACATCAGTTTGATAATAGAGGAAAGCGTGGAGCGTAAAAACAGTAGAGGGTGGCCAGATCATGACTTCTGTAAGCAGGTTTAAACGGATGTGGGTTCATGCACATAGGCAGATGTGAAGAAGCTTGAACAGGACAGGCTATCATGGAGGGCCTTCAGATGGAATCTTAAAACAGCACCGTAAGTTCCTGTTTGGTTGACTGTAGCGTGTTATTCAACATCTTCAGGCCCGAATGCGGAGCAGAAAGTGAGTTTATATTCTTATAAATTGAAAATTACGAAATGGTTCCTTTACTAAGATCGCGAGACGTTTTGTTTCCTACTACAGTTCGCATTTTGACTCCATTGGCGTCACGATCGAATTCCTCTGACATCGACAGAAGAATGGGGACTTTGTACCCTACTGCGGCTGGTGCCCGTGGTCAAACCTGACGACAAGATTCCATTCATATCAGATTAAATTTGTTTATCTGATACCACCGCGAGGAACGAACGACGATAAAGAGCTTTCGAGGTCTGGAGCGGCTTACTGTGGCTGAACTTTTGTTATACTGATCAGGGAAGGACGTCTCCTTACAGCAAATATTGGGTGAGAGATACTAGTTGAGTGATTTCACATAATGATAAATGGATGCAGAACAATTCCGGGAACGTAACGTGAGAAAAACCATGTAACATATTTTAGATAAGATTTTAAAACGTTATAGTGGTTTCAAAAGATAGAACAGCTGATTATTTCGAGGGTAAACACAACCAGAGGTTATCTGGTACGCAAGAACTTGTCGAATCAGGTGTTCGTCCAAAACAGCATACGAATGTTATTTACATTCTTATAAGGTCTTCGAAACGCATTCCATTTTTCTTGATTAGCTAATAAGATAGAGCGACTTACATAAGTACATTTCAACTCTTTGAAAAGTCCCTACTCTTTCAGCTGAGCTTAAATTACAACAAATAATTCGGAAACGAAACAGTTCTGTGTTATGTACGGAATGTAACTATTCGGAGCTATTTTTAGTTTCTTTTTTAGTCCTAGTATCATAATTAAACACAATTCGTTATTCGGTTATCTGTCTTCGTAGACTTTACTTTTATTGCTATTATTCTACTTACATAGCTGAACAATGATTAGCACAGAAGCGGACTTCCTTAAATTCATTTATTTCATTAAGATCAACATTTTTCATTACAGATCAATGTTGAATTCTCAACTCTTTTATTTTGTGTATCTGATCGAGCGTGAAAGGGCTAATGCGTGAGAGCAACAATCCGTAACCATCGTTCAGCTTGTTCCATCATCTTTCGGGCGTGCACTCGGGACAGCCACAATTCTTCTTGGAATATTTCGGCTAGAAACCTCCCAGCCATCTTCAAGGCGAGTCGGAGACTGAGTTCATAGCGTTTGCGCGTTCCTATTTATACGGTGAGTCACGTGATACAAAGCTGCTACGGATTGAAAGCGCATGCGTCAAAGATATCAAAGTCGCCACTATTGCGCTAGTCATAGATAACACGTATGTAGCAAAGATAAACATATAAGCATATAAGTCATTTGTAAAGAATTAGTGTGACAAGGTTAACTAAATTTTGTGATATGTGTTTAAAATTAATAAGAAAGAGCTAAGTGGTAACATAGTAAATGCCAACTTGTTTGAAATTTTTGACTGTCATGTGCAAACTGACAATTTTGATCATCATTTAAATTAATGGAAAGAGTAACTCAAGTTTGTGAAAGTAGAGTTCTGTTATTTTCTGTTCAAATGTAACATAGTTTTCGTGTGAATGTCGAATTAATACCCACGTCCAGTCATCCAGGTCTAGGTTTTCTGTGATTTCCCCAGATCGCTCCAGCAAATGCTGAGATGATTCCTCTGAAAGGGCATGGCCGGTTTCTTTCCCTGTTGTTGACACTCTAAGCTTGTGCTCCGTCTCTAATGACTTCAACGTCATTGAAATATTAAACTCAATATATCTTCCTTTCTTCTTCCTTCGAATTAATATATGAGATTGCCTGAAAATGCAAAAGGAGAATTGCGTTTAGTATTGGAACTAACAAGTAAAAGATTCTATAGGATATACTAGTTTACAAGTTTAAAAAACGAACAGATAGATTAAGGGACATTTTGAAAAAACAACACTAAATATGCACAAATTCGTCTTTTACAAAAAAATAACCAATTTTCCATACTTTGGTAATTGAACCTTTGATCTTCCTCTGCTGTACTTTACATATGTATTTACACTGCTATGACTACACCATGATTATGGGAAGCTTCAGTTTCGTGCTAAGATTGATATATTATGATTATATGATGCTATTGTCTATGTTATACTTGGTGCTAGGCATTGTGTCCCATTATTAGGACATTATGATGTGAGGACTTACAATGTTTCACATTATTATAGGATGTAAACTGAAATATTTTGCACTTATCGTGCAGTTTTATGCCAGCTGAAGAAGCTAAAATTCTAATAGGGTAAATAGTGACATACACTCTTTTTATGTTCTGTTGCCCATAGGGAGCAAAACCACCTTGCATTACGTTTCATTTTCGTTCCTTGTGCTATATCTTTCTCCATCTGTCCTGTCAACCTATCAGAACTACTGCTTACCATCATTTGCATCCTCTCCTTGTTGGTGGTGGTAGTAGTAGTAATGGCAGTATTAGTAGAAATGCAATGAATTTCTTATAATGTAACTATGACTTCAGGTTTCTAACACTATGATTCTAATGGTTCAAATGGCTCTGAGCACTATGGGACTTAACTTCTGAAGTCATCGTTCCCCTAGAAGTTAGAGCTACTTAAACCTAACTAACCTAAGGACATCACAAACATCCATGCCCGAGGCAGGATTCGAACCTGCAACCATAGCGGTCGCGCAGTTCGAGACTGTAGCGCCTAGAACCTCTCGGCCACTCCAGCCAGCTTTCTTACACTATGGGCATAATTTTTGCTCATCATATTTTCTGCACTTCCTGAATCTGAAACTGAATTTTTTAAAGTTTTGGAACTATTAGCTTTGTAGCTCAGTTGCAATATACCTTTAATTTTATTATGTTTTGTAAGAGGTTGACAGTAGATTATGCTAATTTTTTCAATTGCTTTTGAATTATTATTATGGGTTGGCAGAAACTGTTATTACATTCAATCAGTTACTGAAAAATAGGAAGTCAGACATTGTTTTCACAGCCATATAGATTATCAATGATTAATGATTACTCATAGGAAGAACTGAAGTGATGTTCACTTTTGTGTTAGATATTAGGATATATGTAAAATAATGGTTTATGTAACTGTTTTTTCTAATTACACTACCTATACTTTGATGCAATTTTTAGCCTCTGAAAGAAGAACAATGTTTTTGTATCAGGCTCTATAATTTAATGGACATCTTGAGTGCAGTAAAAACATTTACTCTTGTCATGATATTAGTGAAGTACTGTCGAATATTCACTATTAGTGAACAGAATGTTTTGTCCATAGAAAAGTTTTGATGAAATGGGAGTTCATTTACGATGTTCACGTTGTTGCAGTTAGATGAGAGGTTAGTGTGAACTGAAGCTTTGAGATTTAGTATAAATAATGAGAATTATTATGGTTTGATTATGGTGATGTAATGGTGTTCTTTGTGGATAATGATGATGATTCTGTTTTTGATTATGATGTTATGATGTTATGTAGTGTTGTAGGAAGTACTGTAAGGAATATGATGTTGAAGTAATAGTTACTCCTTAACAGTAACGAAATATGGTGGATTACATTTGCCAAAACATGAGAAATGCGTAAATGAAAGTTATAAATAATTTGCGTATCTGCCAGTTTGGTCTTTGACGATTTTAAGTGTAATTTGGTATCAGTCGATCTGTTGGCTTTGTGTCAAGAAGGAGTAACAGAGAATGCATTAAACTAAGAATAATAATAATGACATTAATTAGGATAACAAATTAATAATGATCAACTAAAAGTGTAAATAAGAAAGAAATTATTTTCTGACTACAACTGAACACCAGCTAATAATAATGTAGAAACAAGATATGACAGACTAAAATTGTAACCGTAATGAATAAAGAAGGAAAGATATTGGGGTTGATCAGGATCTCTTAAAATATTTTACAGTTAATAATTAATTTGGATAGCATAATAACACTTTCATAAATTGACACTTTTTTGCAGTATTAATTTCTACTAAAGACTACAAGTCGTTCTTGATTTGAAACCATAAATACTGGTAGTTGCATTATGTTTCTATGTTAGTTACATTTTTCATGGAAGCACTGAACAAAGAATGTATATCTGTATTTATTTTCCTATGCAGTTTGAACATTTAAACAGTTTGCTGTGATTTACTTTAGATACGTGAAATCACTGTAATATTTGGTGTCTATGAACTCTTTGCTGTATCTAAAAATGTAAAATATTAATGTGTTCAGTCATGAGGAATCTTGAAGCCCATTCAATTTGAAATTAATGATTATGTATCCTCACACAGATACATTTGCTTTAACACCTTACTTAAGTCTATAATGTTCTATATGTCAAAGCAATAGGCAGACCTTATAACTGGTACAGTGGGAAGTAATCTCTGCTATACATTTCATAGTTGTTTGCTGAGTATTCCTAAAGATACAGAGAAAGATTCTGACAGAGTAAATAGGAGTAAATTGTAGGGTACAGGCTACACAAAAAGCTATAGCTTAAAACATGAAAGCATTAGCATTAAACTTATACCTTGTTAAAAATATAATGATGTGCTCATGAAACTTTAACCACTATCAGCAAAATATTTTTTGAAAAGGAGGAAGAGATTGTGGAAAGGAAATGATGTCTTATCATGAGTATGAATAAACATATAACAGTATGTTTTTGTTGATGATGAGGTTTATTCTTGAAATTTATAGAAAAAACAGGTTTTCCTTACACTTTGTTCAACAATATTTTGTGATGTCAGTATGTGGTAGTTCATGAAATACTGATTATGTATGGGTATTTTTGAAGTATTGTTGAATTTTATGATGATGGTATGATATATGATGATCATAATGATGAGTATGATCCAATGAGAGATAACACTATGTATAAATTAAAGATAATCATAAAGTACTTTTACCTGTTGCATTTGTGGAATAATGGCATTGCTGACACTAAAAGTTGTAAGGAACTGTAATGAGCTAATCTCATGACAAGAACCTGATGTAATGGTATTAATACTGTCTTCATGTTTATATTCGAAAATTAAATTGAGGTATACTGAGTATATGCATACACCACTATTTGATCATTCATGAGGTACACAGTTAAGTGGTCATTGAAGTAGTACCTGTCATTGCAATGTGTTGTTGTGCTGTTGGGGTGTTAACTCCCATGTACAGATTACCATACCTTATTGCAATATCCTACTAAGTATTATTTTTCAGCATTATATTTCATCTAAGCTTAAATTAATATTGTGCTTTGTATGTTTGTAAAAGGAGTGATTTCCTTCCATTATGAATAATATTTCATTCATTTAATTTTTTTAATAATTTGTATTAAATATAGATATTTTGAACTCTTGGTATATTAATAGTTCACATAACATTTTCTGGTTCAGTATTTTCAGATAAATTTTATTGGACCACAAAACACAAGCATTTACAAGAACATATTGCATTTGTAACTAAGAATTAAACTAATGTCAGTATTTGCTCGCATTTGATACAGGCAAAATTCTTCGGGGACTGTTGTAATAAAACTGGTCAGTAATGCACTCCCACTCTCTATCGAAGGACATGATATGATGCACTCACTCATAAGCATTATAATCTAATAAAAATTCTCTTTGAATAACATTTTTACATCTATATTTATATGACATTTGCATACAAAATTTAATTTCACTGAAACGATTACTTTAGAATTCTTGTGCATATTTTATGTCTATTTCTATAACTATTCACGGTGGCATATATTATTATAATAAAAAATAATATTATTAGTATTAATATTGTTTATACTGAACAATTCAGAAATGATAAATTACACGTGAGCTACATGTTGTACATATTTTCTGTCACAATCATAATGTTGAAGTTATTGGAGTAACTTCACATTTTAATTTTGTTGAAGTTATATGTTTAGCAAGAAAAAGTTTTGTAATGCCAGATGTGGGTTTTTGACGTGATTGGTTGTAATTTGTGTAGAGCTATAGGGGGATATGTTAATAAAATATGATAAGTTCAAGTCAAATCCAGTAGTGTTTCATTTAAATGTTATATATAAAAAATTCTTAAAGCATAAAACAATTTTGCAATCAACACATCTGAGACATCTGTCTGAGACATCTGTGGACATTTGATTGCCTCCACTTTATTAGTTGTCAATGTCTGAAAACGTATGCTGCAGAAAAAATCACACTTGTTGAAATGAACATCACGAGCTCCCAGTTTTCGAGCTGATAAAATGTCAGTGAGAAGTTGCATAGTGACAATTTTCTCTTACCTAACAACGAGAGTTCTAATGGGGAACTGTTGTGCATTGTCGAGACCACAATTTTGTATTTGGTACAGTAGTGCAGAGGATGTTTTGCCTTTTATCAATACATTTCTCTCATATACTAATTTTATATGCTTATGTTTGTTGGTGGATGACTGTTGTTGTTGTTGTCGTCTTCAGTCATGAGACTGGTTTGATGCAGCTCTCCATGCTACTCTATCCTGTGCAAGCTGCTTCATCTCCCAGTACCTACTGCAACCTACATCCTTCTGAATCTGCTTAGTGTACTTATCTCTCGGTCTCCCTCTACGATTTTTACCCTCCACGCTGCCCTCCAACGCTAAATTTGTGATCCCTTGATGCCTCAGAACATGTCCTACCAACCGATCCCTTCTTCTAGTCAAGTTGTGCCACAAACTCCTCTTCTCCCCAATCCTATTCAATACCTTTTCATTAGTTAGGTGATCTATCCACCTTATCTTCAGTATTCTTCTGTAGCACCACATTTCGAAAGCTTCTATTCTCTTCTTGTCCAAACTAGTTATCGTCCATGTTTCACTTCCATACATGGCTACACTCCAAACAAATACTTTCAGAAACGACTTCCTGATACATAAATCTATATTCGATGTTAACAAATTTCTCTTTTTCAGAAACGCTTTCCTTGCCATTGCCAGTCTACATTTTATATCCTCTTTACTTCGACCATCATCAGTTATTTTACTTCCTAAATAACAAAACTTCTTTACTACTTTAAGTGTCTCATTTCCTAATCTAATTCCCTCAGCATCACCCGATTTAATTTGACTACATTCCATTATCCTCGTTTTGCTTTTGTTGATGTTCATCTTATATCCTCCTTTCAAGACACTGTCCATTCCGTTCATCTGCTCTTCCAAGTCCTTTGCCGTCTCTGACAGAATTACAATGTCATCGGTGAACCTCAAAGTTTTTACTTCGTCTCCATGAATTTTAATACCTACTCCAAATTTTTCTTTTGTTTCCTTTACTGCTTGCTCAATATACAGATTGAATAACATCGGGGAGAGGCTAGAACCCTGTCTCACTCCTTTCCCAACCACTGCTTCCCTTTCATGCCCCTCGACTTTTATGACTGCCATCTGGTTTCTGTGCAAACTGTAAATAGCCTTTCGCTCCCTGTATTTTACCCCTGCCACCTTTAGAATTTGAAAACGAGTATTCCAGTTAACATTGTCAAAAGCTTTCTCTAAGTCTACAAATGCTAGAAACGTAGGTTTGCCTTTTCTTAATCTTTCTTCTAAGATAAGTCGTAAGGTCAGTATTGCCTCACGTGTTCCAACATTTCGACGGAATCCAAACTGATCCTCCCTGAGGTCCGCATCTACCAGTTTTTCCATTCGTCTGTAAATAATTCGCGTTAGTATTTTGCAGCTGTGACTTATTAAACTGATAGTTCGGTAATTTTCACATCTGTCAGCACCTGCTTTCTTTGGGATTGGAATTATTATATTCTTCTTGAAGTATGAGTATAACGCAAATATCAAGAGCAGTACCAGGCGCACAGCTGTGTTGTAGGGGTAGCGTCTTTGGCTAAAAGTCCTCTGTTTTGGTTTCGAAACTCTCTACAGCTTAAAGATTTGATTCATAATCAGCGTTGGTCGTTGAAGACTTCTGGCATAAGAAGGCACCCTCATACTGCCAACGACCTCCTCAAAGAGTGTGAAGGAGCGGAGAGAGGTTCAGAGCTGCCCCTAAAGGGTGGGAAACTGCCCCTAAAGGCGGAAGAATCAGCAATGATCAAAGACATGGCGATGCAAAAGGCAAGGGACACAATTGCATTAAAGACACATAGGGTGTACCCACAGGACGTGTGGCCTGTAGGTGAAGAAGTGTCTTGACGGCCTGTCCATTAGCAAAAGTTTCTGGAATAGCCCCCATTCGGATCTCTGGGAGGGAACTACCAGGGAAGAGGTGAGCTTTGGAAAAAAAATTGAATAACTTTCTGCGAGTCGCGATGTGGAATGTCAGAAATTCCGACGTGATGGAGAAGCTAGATAATATGATAAGGGAAATGTAAAGGCTCAGTCGAAATTTATTAGGGGTCAGTGAAGTGAAGGTGACAGAAGACAAGGATTTATGGTCAGATGAGTGTATGGTAATATCAACTGCAGCAGAAAATGGTGTAACAGGAGTTGAATTCGTTATGAATGGGAAAATAAAGCAGAGAGTGTGTTACTGTGAACAGTTCAGTGATAAGAGTTGTTCTTATCAGGATTGACAGCAAACAACACCAACAATGGTAGTTTAAATATAAATGTCGACATCGCAAGCTGAAGTTGAAGAGATACAGAAACATAATATGAGGATTTTGAAAGGATAATACAGTACCCAAATTGAGATGAAAATCTAATAGTCATTTGGACTGGAATGCAGTTATAGGAGAATAAATAGAAGAAAAAATACCAGAGATTATGGTCTTGGGACAAGGAACAATAGATGAGGAAGACTAATTGAATTCCGTAATAAATTTCAGCTAGTAATAGCGAATAATCTGTTAAAAAATCACGAATGGAGGAGATAGACACAAATGGAAAAAAGTTTTGCATCATCTCGGAACCTGTGCAGAAAATTGGAACAGAGCTCAACATAAACATCATTTCCGCCATTTTCATTTACTATTAAAACCACACCATACAGCGAGACCTTCAGAAATGGTGGTTCAGAGTGCTGTACACCGGTATGATACGTGCCTACATTCGCTGTGGCATACTATCTACAAGTTCACCAAGGCACTGTTGGTCCAGATTGTCCCACACCTCAACGGCGATTCGGCGTGCATCCCTCAGAGTGGTTGGTGGGTCATGTCGTCCATGAACAACCCTTTTCAATCTATCCCTGCCATGTTCGATAGGTTTCATGTCTGGAGAACGAGCTGACCACTCTAGGCGAGCGGTGTCGTTATCCTGAAGGAAGTCATTCATAGGATGTGCGCGATGGGGGAGCTAATTGTCGTCCATGAAGACGAATGCCTCACCAGTATGCTGCCGATATGGCTGCACCATCGGTCGAAGATAGGCATTCACGTACCGTACAACTGTTACGGCGCCTTCCATGACCACCAGCGACGTACGTCGGTCCCACATAATGCCACCCCAAAACAGTAGGGAACTTCCACGTTGTTGCACTCGCTGGACAGTGTGTCTAAGGCGATCAGCCTGACCAGGTTGCCTCCAAACACGTCTCCGACGATTGTCTGGTTGAAGGTATATGCGACACCCATCGGTGAACAGAACGTGATGCCAATTCTGAGAGGTCCATACCGCGCTGCATGGTGTCGTGGTTACAAAGATGGACCTCGCCATATACGTCGGGAGTCAAGTTGCGCATCATGCAGCCAGCAGCGCGCAGTTTGAGTCGTAACACAACGTCCTGTGGCTGCACGAAAAGCATTACTCAACATGTTGACGTTGGTGTCAGTGTTCCTCCGACAAAAAAAGAAACAACCGTAGGTAGCGGTCGTCCACTGTAGTAGTAGACCTTGGGCGGCCTGAGCGAGGCATATCATCGACGTTCATGTCTCTCTGTATTCCTCCATATCCGAACAACACCGCTTTGGTTCACTCCGAGACGCCTGGACACTTCCCTTGTGACAGCCCTTTCTGACACAAACTAACAATTCAGCCGCGATGGAATCGGGGTATTGACCATCTAGGCATGGTTGAACTACAGAAAATACGAGCTGTGTACCTCCTTCGTTGTGGAATGACTTTAACTGATCGGCTGTCGGACCCACTCCGTCTAATAGGCGCTGCTCATGCATGGTTGTTTACATCTTTGGGCAGGTGTAATGACATCTCTGAACAGTCAAAGGAATTGTGTTTGTGAAACAGTATCCATAGTCAAAGTCTGTCTTCAGGAGTTCTGGTAACGGGGGTGATGAAAGACTTTTTTTATTTGTGTATTTGGAAATTGCCTGCGATACGGAAAGATCTCAGTTAGATTACATCACGGTCAGGCAGAGATTCCGAAATCCGATACTGAATTGTAAGGTGTATCCAGGAGCACATTCAGATTCAGATGACAATATAGTAGTGATACAGCTTGGGCTGAAGTTTAAGAGATTAGTTAGGGGAAACCAACAAGGAAAGGAATGGGATACAGAAGTACTAAGGTTATAGATAGAGTAATAAGGAGTAGCTTAGTAGGCAGTAAAGTTGAAGAGGAATGGACATCTCTAAAACTTACAGAAGTTGGAAAGAAAAACATAAGTGCAACGAAGGTAACCGCAAAGAAAGCTTGGGAAACAGAAGAAATACTTCAGTTGATCGATGAAAGAAGGAAGTACAAAACTGTTGTGGGTAATTCAGGAATACAGAAGTACACGTCGCTGAGGAATGAAATAAACAGGAAGTACAGGGAAGTTAAGACGAAACGGCTACAGGAAAATTGGAAATAAATCGAAAAATAAATGACTGTCGGAAGGATCAACTCAGCATATAGGAAGGTGAAAACAAGCTTCAGTGAAAAGTAAAAGCAAGGGCGGCAACATTAAGAGTGCAATGGTAACATTAAGAGTGAAACGGGAATTACAGTGTTAAATGCAGAGGAGAGAGCGGATAGTTGGAAAGAGTACATTGAAGGCCTCCATGACGGTGTGGATTTGTCTGATATGGTAGATGAATGAACGGAAGTCGACTTAGAAGACATAGGCGGTCCAGTATCATAATCCGAATCTAAGAGAGTTTTGGGGGAGTTAAGAGTAATCATTCAATCCGGATTTCTGAAATCATTCGGGGAAGTGGCAACAAAACAATTATTCACGTTGGTGTGTAGAATGTATGAGTCTGGCGACGTACCATCTGACTTTCGAGATAATATCGTCCACACATTTCCGAAGACTGCAAGGGCTTCCAAGTGCGAGTATTATCGCACAATCAGCTTAAAAGCTCATGAATTCAAGTTACTGACAACAATAATATACAGAAGAATGGAAAAGAGAATTGAGGATGTGTTGAATGACGATCAGTTAGGTTCTAGGAAAGGTAAAGGCACCAGAGAAGCAATTCTGACGTTGCAGTTGATAATGTAAGCAAGACTAAAGAAAAATCAAGACTCGTTCATAGGATTTGACGACCTGGAAAAAGCGTTCAACAATGTAAAATGATGCAAGGGATCTGAAATTCTGAGAAAAACAGGGTAGCTTATAAGGTAGAGATGGTTAATGTAAAGCATGTGCAAGAGCCAAAAGGGTATAATAAGAGTGGACGATCAATAAAGAAGTGCTCGTATTAAAAAGTGTGTAAGACAAGGACGTATTCTTTCGCCCCAGCTGTTCAATCTGTCCATCGATGAAGCAATGATGGAAAGAGAAGAAAGATTCAGGAGTGGAATCAAAATCCAAGGTCAAAGGGCATCAATGCTACGGTTCACATATGACTTTGCTATGCTGTGTGAAAGTGAAGTAGAGTTACGTGACCTGCTGAATCAAATTAACAATGTGATTAGAACAGAATATGGACTGAGAGTAAATGGAAGAAAGACGAAAATAATGAGAAGTAATAGAAATGAGGACAGCGAGAAACTTTATGTTAGGATTGATGGTCACGAAGTAGATGAAGTTAAGGAATTCTGATAACTAGGCGGCAAAAGAACCACTGTCGGACTCAGCAAGGAGGACATCAAAGGCAGACTAGTACTGATAGGACATCTGTTAAGACACCAGGGAAGGACGGGGGAGGACTTCCGTTGTAGTAGAGGGAGCTGTGGAGGGAAAAACTGTAGCGGATTACATCCAGCAAATAATTGAAGATGTGGGTTGCAAGTGCTACTTTGAGATGAAGAAGTTGGCACAGGAGAGTAATTCGTGGTGGGCTTCATCATATCAGTCATAAAATTGATAACTTTTTTTTTAAAAAAAACGGAGCACCAGGCCAAAAACGGAGCCTTGGCGCCCACTGTACTTTCGGTTTCGAACGGCAGGGATATATAATATTCTCTTAATGGTTAGTGACTGCTTTTAAGGTATGATTTCATAAATTCATGTTTTATCCTCATAATCCTCACATATTCCTTCTCCGAAAACAGTCTGAAAGCGTTTTCCCGTAAAATGAGCCACATATATTCAGGAATATTAGTTATCGTCGGTAGCTGGTGTTCTGAAGGTCACCATTTCAAATCAGATCACCTGCAAATATTTGATATTTAGTATCTATCATCTTAAAGTTTACATATTCAGGAATATTCGATGTTTTTACTCCCTGTGCAAGAGGCTGTTCCATCTGTATGTTGGTGTCCATGAAAAAAGTGCTTTTAACGCCAAGTGTTCTAGTTATTCAGCGAACCTCTTTTTTATATATGGACCTGATTCTGGTTGCAGCGTGACACTGACCAAACCTTCTGTACGTACAGGAACATTGCCGATATCTGTTCCTTCTGCGCTATTGTGGTCAGGGCTTCTGTTATAAAATCGGGCACGGCAGTTTGTGGACTGAATTTCTGTTGGGGAATTGATACAAAATTATTTATCTTCATGAAGATAAGGCATGTGTCAAATGCTTTTTTCCAATATTTTCGAAGTATTCATTTCTATTGTGACTCTTCTATCACCATTTCTTTTTTGTGGTAATACACTACTACACAATGAGGAGTAGTAAATATGAGACAGGGGCTTAGTCAGCAGTGATGCATATTTTTAAAGGTATAAACAGGAATTTTGTTTATATTTAGGCCGATCACTTTTTGGTTGTAATTTTATTCTCTGGAAACACGAAAATTGCTAGTAATTTCTCTATCATTGTGTCAGTATAGTGTGAACACCTGATCACAACAAAAACGCTTCAATAGCCGGAAAAATCTGGGAATTTTGTAATGTGGAGCATCTTTATAGCATATAGTAGCAAGTATTAAGTGACATTTGGTCTCACAGTATTATTTGAGCGAACTGGTCGCACGTATGAAATTACTAAATGTTTCTGCTAAATTAGTGCAGTAAATCCAGACTTCTTCATTTCCAGCTACAGACCGAGCGAGGTGGCGCAGTGGCTAGCACTCTGGACTCGCATTCGGGAGGACAACGGCTCAATCCTGCGTCCGGCCATGCTGAGTTGGGTTTCCCGAGATTTCCCTAAATCGCTCCAGGCAAATGCCGGGATGGTTACTTTGAAAGGGCACGGCGACTACCTTACCCATTCTTCCCTAATCCGATGAGACAAATGACCTCACTGTCTGGTCTCCTTCCCCATACAACCCAATCCGAGCTCCAGTTCCCTTGCAAATGATGTCATTGTCAAATGTCAGGAAAGTCTGATTCAAGACTACAGTGTTTTAGTAAACTTGGCCCTACAAAAAGATGAAAAGTCTTTTCTTCACTCTGTTATCTGATTTACCCAGTCAGTTTAGAGGGACATACAATTTAATGAAGACTTCGAGCAGTGGTGTTACCCTTTCATTTTTCACACTTGACATTCATTACCAGGGATTAAGGAAGCGGTGTGTGACAAAAAAAGATCCTAGGATGGAGCCAGCAACCATTACTATTGTTCTCACTAAACCACTGAGCTACACAAGAAATGGTCGAAGAGACCCCAATTTAGTTACATTTTCATTACTACAATTTATGTTGCACGCAAAGTTTTTGTACTGAAAAAAGAACTCATGCGTCTATTTTCATTTTTAAAAAGATACATGTGAATTCAGTCTTAGTGTAATAGTCTCTGACGTTAGAGCGTAACATAATACCTGACGGATGATGACATCGATCTGCATAGGACGAACAGCAAGCACCTCAGTCGTGGAAATTTCAACTTGGATGATAAACTGCATTTAGAAGATCCATAAAATAATTACAGATGGCAATCAGGAAGGGAAGATTACAATATTATTGTCACTTACGCAGAATTAATAACAACAGCGTCACAAAGACAACGAGCGTAATAATTGAAGAATGAAACGATTAGGTAAAAGTAATACTGTATATGAACATCTGAAAGAAATCTTTCAATATGGAACAGGGATTCAAGCCCATTGATAACAATCAGTTTCTCTAAGAAACTTATTCGTCGTGCCACTGGAGATGCAGAATAGTACAAGAAGATCGATTGTGAACGGACGATGAAATGCTGGAGAAAAAGAAGAGTTACATTTGTTACGATACCCTTCTGCGTTTCACAATGAACCAGTATTATTCATTCACTGTTGTATGGCACAGTAGTGCAGCATTACTGTGTCCTGCAATGTCATGCAACAAGGGACGTGCCGCAAACTGAACTCTCCGGAAAGTAGCAATGACGCGATACGACGATCAGCTGTATTTAAACCATCGTTCCGGTGTTTGGCGTTGCTGTGAACATGGCCAGTTGCACTAGACAATGTCAGTCTCACGGTCGTTCCAAAGCAGACTGTTGTACTTCATGACTGAATCTTATATGTTCACACAATTTCGACATCGACATGAGGAAGATCTTATCAACAAACAATTGTGATACCATGGATCGAGACATCGGCCTTCCACATGACGAACATGAGGGAGATGTACAGGTGCTACTTTACCAAAACGTGGTTTCTCTCAAAAGACGCACTGCGTTTACCAGAGTTGGTGGCGGTCGAGCCGTCCAATGCCGCGGTGATCGCTCTCCTGTCGACGACCTTCAGGAAGTAACGACAGACACCTTGAGCATCTGTTACTATCACAGTGCCATCAGATATACATTGGAAAGTTCTGCGCGTCGCTGCAGCTGGAGCACTAAGCGTCGATTCCAACATCAGATCGCTAGAAGAAACTGGAGAGGCTGCCGTGTTGTCCAGACTGTCTTTGTAGCAAGTGCAGAACTCTGGGAACCCCGCTCTGAGACTGCCTCCAGTTTGGTGAGGTACCGGAAACTGGCGCATTTGTTTGCGAGAGAGACATCAACAAGATATAATTAATTTTGTACTACTACCACAAGAAGGATTTTGACAATCCGTAATGTATATTTTTATATTTAGTTGCACTTTACTACTTGGTGGGTCGATCATTTTAAATAATTATGGGTGCATCTGATAGAGAGTGGATGTAAGCTGGCCCTATAGTGTAGTGAGCTAGTACAAGACCGTAACAAACAAAGTAACTCATCTCCGCGGTTGATGCCGCTACATACGAGGGACGTTCAATAAGTAATACATTTTTTTTTATGAAAGTACGTTATCTTAGAAAATAGACTAAGGAAAGGCAAACCTACGTTTCTCGCATTTGTAGACCTAGAGAAAGCTTTTGACAATGTTGACTGGAATATTCTCTTTCAAATTCTGAACGTGGCAGGGGTAAAATACAGGGAGCGAAATGCTATTTACAATTTGTACAGAAACCAGATGGCAGTTATAAGAGTCGAGGGACATGAAAGGCAGGCAGTGGTTGGGAAGGGAGTGAGACAGGGTTGTAGCCTATCCCCGATGTTATTCAACTTCTATACTGAGCAAGCAGTAAGGGAAACAAAAGAAAAATTTGGAGTAGGAATTAAAATCCATGGAGAAGAAATAAAAACTTTGAGGTTCGCCGATGACATTGTAATTCTGTCAGAGACAGCAAAGGACTTGGAAGACCAGCTGAACGGAATGGACAGTGTCTTGAAAGGAGGATATAAGATGAACATCAACAAAAGCAAAACGAGGATAATGGAATGCAGTCAAATTAAATCGGGTGATGCTGCGGGAATTAGATTAGGAAATGTGACATTTAAAGTAGTAAATGAGTTTTGCTATTTGAGAGCAAAATAACTGACGATGGTCGAAGTAGAGACGATATAAAATGTAGACTGGCAATGGCAAGGAAAGCGTTTCTAAAGAAGAGAAATTTGTTAACATCGAGTATAGATTTAAGTGTCAGGAAGTCGTTTCTCAAAATTTTTGTATGGAGTGTAGCCATGTATGGAAGTGGAACGTGGA